>NC_065513.1:2048916-2058398 GCF_006386435.1 Epinephelus moara
CAAGATATAGCATGTGTATGTAGCCTTTATAATGACTGTGATATGAGCTTAAAAGTAAAGGCAGTAAAAATACCCCAAAAAAGGCCTAGGGCCCATAGGGTTAATATCATTAGATTGATTTTATACTGCAAATAAAGTATTCATGTTAAAATTACGGTTCCACTTGCGTCCGTCGTGCGATCGGTTCATGTTAAAATTACGGTTCCACTTGCGTCCGTCGTGCGATCGGAAAAAAAAGGCCTCTCCAAACCAAGCTCCCAGGCTGAATTTCAACCCCAGCCTGCCCCTGTCCTGGAGGCATGATGTATGTTCTGTTAACATATTGTATGTTCCATCTCACACAGGCTCTACCCTCTACTGGACTCTTTGGGTAAAACTCCTTTTAATCACAAGCACGCATTTGCACATTGAGAAAAGTAAAAATGTAGGCGGCCAATCCGGATGAGCCTACCTAAATAAATGCTGACCCCAAAATATATACGAAGGCGGATTCCTGCCGTCAGACATCTTTTTTCTCTTCAGTGAATGGCAAGTAGCACACTGAGCAGCTTCTTGCATGGATGGAGTTGCCACTTCAAGGATGTCATCAGTACCTCGGTGCAGACCAAGCACAGTGGTGTTTAGCAGCCACCTGCCTGCGAGGCCTTTCAGGCGCTTCCCCAGTCTATTGCCTGTCTTTCAACCCCTGCAAGGTTAGACCAAAGCTCCACCCAGTTCGGTTCCTTACCACCTGGGTTGGCTGGGGCCCCCTACTTCCACACTGTGATGGCCTGGGTTATGAAGAAGTAGGCAGGCTACAGTGGCTAACCTTTAGCCGGTCAAGATCAGTGTGGCTGGGTCGATGTTATGTCATGACGGTGTTCATTCATCAGGCTCCGCCAACTGTACCAAAAGAGTCCAGCAGAGAGCGGAGCCTTGGTGAGATAGAACAAAGGTTACGATATTGTAACCCTAGTTCTATTAGCAAAGACGCAGCGCTCTACCTAGGGGCCCTGTGGTTCCTACATCACCCATTGAAGAGGGTGTAGGATGTCTGATGGCGGGAATCCGCCTCCCTGTATACTGTGGGGTCCCAGGTATTCAGGTAGGCTCATTCTGATTGGCTATGCTTTTGTCAGTGTGTAAATGATGTGCTGGTGATTAGAGGAGTATTACCCAAAGAGTCCAGGGGAGGGCTCCACCTCAGCTAAAAGAACTATGGTTACATTATTGTAACCTTTGTTTCTGACATGTAATGCTCTGTCTGTTACAGTATGGGATTGTTCTGGATGCAGGCTCATCCCACACCTCCATGTACATCTACAAATGGCCGGCTGACAAGCAAAATGGCACTGGTATTGTTACCCAGCACAGCGAGTGTCATGCAGCAGGTGAGCTCCTCTCAGTGGGTGAGAGAGGGCTGGCATAACATACGATGCAACACTGCTTTTTAGGGTTATTATCCTATTATCCATTTTTAAGGTGCAAGAAGAAGAACAATGGCTAATTGTGGTCCAGCTGAGCTATCTGTGCTGGGAAAGGTGTAAAGCCTAATGGCCACGCCAAACATACCTATGGAGAAGTGTTCAGATATGGAAGAAGACATAAAAAGAAAAGAAGAAGAAGAAGGGGGGGATGAGAAAGAGTAAAAGGAAGAAGAGGAGGAAGACAAATAACAAATCCATGAGAATCCATTGGTAGAACTCTCTTGGAAGAATCTCATTAATTCTCATTAATCTCATTAATTCTTGAAATAGCTTTGAAATCACATGTTTCTAACCCACACAGCACAACATCTGAGGAGGCAGAAGCATGTTAAAACTGCACCGCCCAGGACTCGAACTCACAGCCTTTACGTGGGAGGTTGCTATCAAGTTAAGCTACCTTACCAGTATATAATATAAAGATGACTTTACACTGTGATACAGCCAACCACCAGGGTATAGCATATCAGCTGTACATGCATTTACAGGCAGATTTCTAACTAGTGTCAAAAAATTCGAGACAAAACTCTGACAAACACAATTTGCAGACTTCAGCTAGACAACACAGAAAACACCTGGAATGTCTTTTTACAAAGACTGATTGATCCATAAGTGAAAAAAAGAGGAATGATGGCCCAGAATTCTGATGGCAGAATTCAAAATTCAATCAACAAAAAAAATAAAATAAAAAAAAGCAGACTAGCGCTGACAAGGGCCATACTGCAGCAGCGAGGGCCACAGATGTTCACCAAGAGCCCAACACTGACCAACGAATGCCTGCTGACTCAATTTGTCAGGGCCTTTAATTTGCCCAAGTTCTAAGATCCATCAACTTTAATTTTATCACAGTAAAGTGCAGGTCAACTTACGCTGCTCACAGCAGCAAATGAAAATTTCAAAAATGCCATTCACTTTAATTACAAATCTCAAAACCTGGTCAAGCTTAACCAAAACATTTCATGTAGATACCACTGGAGTTTGACTTGAAAATATGTTTGTTTTCTTACTCTGAACTGACCCTTTAACCCCAGACTGTCCTGGTGGTGAAGAAATTCTCACTTCCACTTCCACAATGTCATCCTACAGAAACATATCCAATGACTTTATAAGAAAACCACAGAAGCAAGGTCAACATGCTATGCGTTGTGTAAGACTTCTGTTACTAAGTGCTCTACTTCCTCACCATGCCATTTGTGCCATCTTAGTCATTGCCAGTTGTTCCTGGTTTGTTTTTAGAGTTTCCCTGGAAACACCAACTAGAGCCTTTATCATTCATCCTTCTAAGACAAGGAAGTCCACTTTTTGAGAGGGTCAAGCTGAGTTCTTTGTAAGCAGAACTACTTTCTCTTTCTGTCAAGGTGGAGGTATATCCAGCTATGCAGGTATTCGTGGTGGTGCAGCAGCAAGTCTGGAGGCCTGTCTGGAACAAGCTGTGAAGGATATCCCCAACTCCAGGCACCACCAAACTCCACTCTGTCTGGGAGCTACTGCAGGCATGAGGATCTTGAAGTCAGTATAAATTCCTATTAAGACAGGACATTGCACTAATATATCTACCACACTGCTTATCAATAATGCATGAATGCATGAGAATGGATCTTGGAAGAATTTAATATTGTTTCATTCCCCATCTAACTCTCACCACACTTTAATAGCATGGTTAATGCCACAGAGTCCGAGCGAGTACTGAAGGAAGTGGAGAACAAACTGCGGTCATACCCTTTCAAATTCAAGGAGGCAACCATCCTGAGTGGACAAGAGGAGGGGGCATATGGTTGGGTCACAGTCAACTACTTACTTGAAAACTTTGTCAAGGTGAGCTCTGACATTTCTGCTCAACACACAGGAAATCACAGAGGAAAATAATCAGCCCTTACATGCTTTTTCCCAATCTGGCCTTATTGAGTCAATCCTATGAGTCTTTCATAATCTAACAAACTCAATCAGTTTGATACAACCAACATGATTTGCTTTGACCTTGAAAAGCTTAATGAGGTTGAACCAAATTAATAATTATCCAAAAGTTGTGGTGATATTTAATGGTCAAATTATTTTCCATAAGATATTCTAACTTATCCTTTTTATTTAACGTACTCAGTAATGTAGAAAATGTTTAGGATTTTGACCAACCTCTGAAAAAAGGTTGTAAACTGACTAAAACACTTTAATGTAACTAATCTGTTATGCTGAAAAACATATTTATTTTAATCCAGGCATGTCCAAAGTCTGGCCTGGGGACCCATTGTGGCCTGTGGACCAATTTTAAACAGCCCTCGGCTTGCTTTTCAAAATCAACTTAATATATATGGCCAGTCACACAATATTGGTTAATCAAACAAAAACAAAGCATTTTTTTCCATTCACCTCACTATGACAGGATCATCATACAGTTTGTAGAAGTGCAAAAGTAGGAACTGCACAGGTGGAACTAATGTGTTTTGATAAACAGATGGTTATTAGGCAAATAGAATGCTTACCTAACAGCAGACATTTCCTGCTAGGAAGCAGACATGGCCACAGCAGAGAAGTGGAAAGTGGAAAGGGGAACCGTCACTTTCAGTAATGGAGAGTTGAATACTTCACTAAGATCAAACGTGTTTTTGTCTCATTTGTTCGTGACTTTTCTTTCTTTTTTTTTGATTTAAATAACCCATTAGATGTGATAAGCAAATGGCTCCCAGATATTTTCATATTATCTGAGCTGACCCCTAATAAAAAAGTTTGGACACCCCTGTCTTAAGCATTATCCACTAACCCCGTAAATCATTTTTTAAGAGCACTCTCTAAAAAGAATCCACTGGCTTAACTTAGAAAACAAAACAAAACAAAACAAAATAAAGGTAACAACTTGCATGCATCCTTTTAAGTGGTTCCCACTCTGGCCTTATTGATATAAGTCTTTTATAATCTGGCAAACTCAATCAGTTTAGTACAACCAACATGATCTGCTTTGATCTTGAAAAGCTCAATTAAGTTGAACCAACTTAATATTTATCCAAAAGTTGTGGTGATATTTACTGGTCAAATTATTTTTGACCAGCTTCTTAAAATAAGTTGTCAGCTAATTAAAACATGTTAATGTTTTAACATATTTTTTTATGTTGAAAAACTTCTTTATTTTAAGTGTTATCCTCTATCAAGTGTATTTGTGTGATGTATTTATGGTTACTACCAGTGTTCAAGTGCCCACTAAGACCACAAGCATGAGGAAGCTTATTAAGGCAGATTACTGCCAACGAGTGGACTGTTACAGACTGTTGTGAATTATGAAATACACTTATTTCTGAATACCACTTTGAAAAGGCATTGGGAAAGTGTGCATCGAGTGTACAGTGTGTCGCCATTTTTAGGAACACTCACATAATACCAGTTTTGGGAGGGTTACTATTAAAATATATTCCACTACTGATTACTGAATGTGTATTCTAAAATGAAATTTGTAACATATTTCATAAGATTACTCAGACTGAGTAATGTCTTTTAAATACTTTGTATTACTTTTGGAATACCTCACAATCGTCTTGCTGAGCTCCTTTGTCTGGCTTTTACATTTTCATGCCAAAAACACATGACAGTGTCCTGGCTGTGCATCTACTCTCCCATTGTGGTGTGGTGGGTGCACTGCACACACTTTTTAAAAATGGTTTTATGGAAAATGCGTGCCTCATATGAATTTTACACAGTGTCCTAACAGCAAGCAAGCATCGCTCTCTGTCCACACTGAGTCTGTTAAATATGCTTCTGTTACTTAATGTAAACAAACCATGTAACTACCTATCAGCTGTGTGCTCGACTAGAAACGTAACTACTTAAAGGATGGGCGAATACAAGCTATTTTTCAACGTTTTTTATTTTTTAAACAGAAAACATGCATTTTATATTGTGATATTTACTGGAAATGACATACAATATAGTCAACAAGTAGCATGATATTAGTGATGGTCATTTAAACTTGGCAATCTCCATCCAGCCCGCTCATTCATCATCTGTGTCATCATCTTACCCAAACATTGGAGTCTCCGCTCCCAAATAACGCAGCACATCTATGCCGATGAATCGACCATGGTGGATGAATGATTCAGTTGAATTCAACTCCCAAGACGATCCTCACCCAGCTGTCAATTGGATTGAGACTGGCCAATAGGAACGTGGCCCCACCAATGACATTATTTTCGCAGCGAAAGCAAAATCCTGACACGAGAGCAAAGACTTAGGTTTTGAGAGAGAAAAGAAAAATGTTTTGACAGAAACACTTTTTTTTGAGAGAAAATGTTTTCACGCTGATAGTAAAAAAATAATATTTGAGAGTAAAAAAAAGTTTTTTGAGAGAGTTTTTTTCTCGGAAATCTTTTTTCTATGACAAAATACTTTCTCTCAAAACTTTTTTTAGTCTCAAATATTATTATTTTTTGCTATCAGTGTGAAAGCTTTTTCTCTCAAATAATTTTTTTTCTCTCAAACATTTTTTTCTCTCATATCATTTATTTTCTTGCATGTAATAAAGACACAAATCTAACTCCATAGAGGATCACCAGAGTTATTAGGATTCGACAGGAATTACTGCACCAAACTTTGTGCCCATCCATCCAGTAAATGTCTACTCTGGTGCAGTGAATACTTTGATGTGCTGGTGGTGCTAACTGAAAAGTCAGAGGATCACCGTCATTAGGATTCATCCTTTACGGGTCATACAAAATTTCATGGCAATCCATAGGGCTGTGTCACTCTGAACCACAATGATAGACCAACTGACAGATTGTGACCGACTGACGTTGCCTTAAACTCTCATTGGTTTCATGACTAAAACACACAGGGGCTTTGAAAATATCGGTGTTTTTGGCTGGATGTTTTTCTCAGAGTAAACTCTGCTCAGTACTGGAATATTTTGATTGTGCTACTTCAGTTCAAATTGTTGTATCTTGACATTTCCTTTCTTGCCATTCAGTATGGTTTTGTTGGGCGTTGGCTGAATCCAGGCAGGAAGACAAGTGGAGCTTTGGATTTGGGCGGAGCTTCCACACAGATTACTTTTGAGACCTCAGAAGAGGTGGAGGACAAGGAGAAAGTGATGGAGCTTAAGTTTTATGGACAAACCTACAGACTATACACCCAGAGCTTCCTGTGCTACGGTCAAGGCCAGTTTGTAAAGAAACTGCTGGCCTATCTTATCAAGGTACTGTTCATAACATGTAAAGCCTAACAGTTACATATGGCTGTTAATAAACATCAACATTTTCATGATTTCTGCCTTAAAGGGATAGTTCAGATTTTTTGAAGTGGGTTTGTGTGAGGTACTTATCCATAGTCAGTATATTACAAACAGTAAATGTCAGTCAGCACAGCTCCAGTTTAGAGAAGCAGTCTGGAGTCTGACATGAAAGCTTTAAAAAAAAAGTCCCAACTAAAAAAAAAAACACAACATCAATTTAAGTGTACACTCTATTTAGAATATTTTCACTGCTTTACCTTAATGGCAAACAGTGGTTACCTGTGGAAAAATATGCAATTATTCTAGCTAGCTCTTCAAAGCTAGACTCCATTGAAAACACAGTGATTTAACATTGCTGAACACAAGAGCTGCTGGTCTACTGTGGCCTCAATCAGTCAATTATTAGTTGTGTTAGTGTATGACTTTGGCATTTAAAAGGGTTAATTAAGTTTTGCCAAAGTCACGCAATAACACAAACAAACTTACTAATCGAGGCAGTGAGAGACGAGCAGCTCCCATGTTCAGTGAGCTAAAATACTTTTTCTCTCAATGGAGTCTGGTGGCTTTGACGAGAGCATAGATGGAGAAATGAAGCCGCTAACTGCTAAACAAGCTGACTGATGGAAAGGTAACATGGTGAAAATACTCTCAATATAATGTGCACTTAAGGCTCACTAATTGACACACTGTATTTCACTTGCCTAATCTGGACAAAACCCAAAATGTAAAATAACAATTTGTGGTGCCAGACTATTTCTTGGCTATTAGCAGTGATTTACTGGAATCTTGCCAACACTGTGAGATTGCAAGGCAACCAGTGGGGACTCCAAGAAGGTACAGGCATTAGTAGGTAGGTGGATTTTTTTTTTTTTTTTTTAACATTCGGACAGTGCCAGGCTACCTGTTCCCCATTTCCAGTCTTTATGTTAAAGGGATAGTGCACCCGAAAATTAAAATTCACCCATTATCTACTCACCCATATGCCGATGGAGGCTCAGGTGAAGTTTTAGAGTCCTCACATCACTTGCGGAGATTCAAGGGGAGAGGGGGTAGCAACACAACTCCACCTAATGTGGGCTTACGGCGCCCCAGATTCAAACGTTCAAAAATACATAATTGAAACTACAAAATATCTCCATACTGCTTGTCCGTAGTGATCCAAGTGTCCTGAAGCCCCTACATAAAAAGTCATTTGGAAAAACGTCATTTGAATTCTGTTTTTAGCCTCATTGTAGCCTGCAGCTCTAACTGCCTCTCTGTGCACCGCGTTCACGTGTGCGCGCTTGCACGAGACCGTGAGACATGGGCACCGCATTCATGTGTGTTCACGTGCTTTCGCTGGTCTCGCGCGCAAGCGCACACGTGAACACAATGCACAGAGAGGCCGTTAGAGCTGCAGCTCTCATCTGACTCTCTGCAAGAAAGAGACTAAGCCTTTTTTCAAAAATGTCAAACTATTCAGGCTGGTAAATTGTATATGTTTCTAGTCTACCAGTTTACTTGGAACTACAGGCCTACTTGTCATATGCTGTACTTTACTACTAATCTTTATTTCTTATTATTTATTTATTTATTTATTTTGCCTCTTTAAGACTCAAGGTGTGAAACCTCAAGTGTCCCATCCCTGCTATCCACAACAGTTCAACATATCTATCAAGCTGGGGGAGGATGTCTTTGATTCTCCGTGTACTAAGAGCTACAGGCCGGCCCAGTTTAATCCTCAGATGACTGTATCAGTCGTGGGCACAGGAGATTACCAGAACTGCCTGGACAACGTCACAAAGATGTTCTCCTTCGACAGCTGCTCTTACTCCAAGTGCTCCTTTGATGGAGTCTTCCAGCCCAGCGTGAGCGGAAACTTCATGGTAAGAGAGCCATTTAGACGGATGGGGCAAAAGTAACAAAAAAGTGCATAATAGTTTTTACTCATAGACCAACATTAATGTTGTTAAAGTTGCAATGTTTTCTCATTCTCCACAACATAGTGTATACCAATTTATCAGTAAATGTCAATACTTTACATATATCATCAATCAGTTCAATCAATTTTATTTATAAAGCCCAATATCACAAATCACAATTTGCCTCACAGGGCTTTACAGCATACGACATCCCTCTGTCCTTAGGACCCTCACAGTGGATAAGGAAATATCATAACACATTACTTTATGGACAAAAAAAAGTTCAACTGAGAAATAATGTTACATCAGTCATTAATACACAGCTTGTCAAAGAATGTTGAAGAAAATGTTTGTTTCCTTTCTTAGTGTCCTTCTTGACAGTTTTACCTAACGTTTTTTACATTCTCAATCCAAAGTTTGTGAAGCTCATGATTATGTCCAAAGGAGCTTTAAAAAATTGCACCCCACTTTACTAGCCCACCACAATCAATTTTTTCAACAGTGGTGTGGTGGTGGGTACGCTGTTGCTTCCATCCATTCATACTCCTGCAAGGAACTTGTAGGTCAAAAAATGATAGCAATGGAAAATGGAGGGGACTGTTATGTGTATGATTAGGCTAAAGTCAGGGAGCAATGTGCATAGTAATGCTCTGCAAAGTGGAAACTGCCTAAAAAACTGTATAACCCCTATGGGGGTGGTGTGCCTTCCTTAAGCTTGGGTCCTCTACCAGAGGCCTGGGAGTTTGAGGGTTCTGCGCTGTATCTTAAGGTAGCTGTAATTAAACCTTTTCTAAAAAAGCCCACCCTGGATCCAGAGGTGTTAGCCAACTATAGACCAATGTCTAATCTTCCCTTTATGTCAAAGATCCTTGAGAAAGTAGTCGCAGACCAGCTGTGTGATTTTCTCCA
>NC_065513.1:2058758-2071107 GCF_006386435.1 Epinephelus moara
TCCCTAAAGTCTCCAAAAGTAGATCAGGAGCCAGAGCCTTCAGCTATCAGGCTCCTCTCCTGTGGAATCATCTTCCTGTTGCGGTCCGGGAGGCAGACACCGTCTCCACATTTAAGACTAGACTTAAGACTTTCCTCTTTGATAAAGCTTATAGTTAGGGCTGGCTCAGGCTTGCCCTGTACCAGCCCCTAGTTAGGCTGACTTAGGCCTAGTCTGCCGGAGGACCTCCTATAATACACTGGGCACCTTCTCTCCTTCTCTCTCTTTCTCTCTCTCTCTCTCTCTCCCTTTTGCTAACACTCATGTCCTGTAACTGCATCTTGCTAACTCAGCCATACTGCATGTCCCTAACTCCACTTCTTCTCCGGAGCCTTTGTGCTCCACTGTCTCGCATGTTAACTTATATCGCAGCGGTGCCTGGATAGTGTGACGTGTGTGGTTGTGCTGCCTGATGCCTCCTGCTGCTGCTATCATTAGTTATACTTCTACTGTTATTATACACACGATTATTGGCACATATGTATACTATCATATATTAATATATACTTTCAACGTATTGTACCACAATAGCCGTAATCATTATCTTACTATATAATGACGAAAACTCTGTCTGTTCGTCTGTGGGTGTGTCTGTGTGTCTGTTCCATGTTTTTCTCCTCGCTGACTTGGTCAATCCATGTGAAATTTGGCACAGTGGTAGAGGGTAATGGGAGGATGCGAATGAAGCAATATTACATCAATTGGCCAAAGGGGGGCGCTATAGCAACCGACTGAAATTGCAAACTTTGAATGGACATATCTCATGCCCCGTATGTCATAGATACATGACACTTTGCACAGAGGTGCCTCTATATAACTTCCAGTTATATAGATTTTTGGCCATTTTGAATTTTTGGAAAAAAATCGATCTCTTCCTAGGAAGTTTGAGCGATCTGCATGAAACTCGGTGAACATAATCTAGGGACCAATATCTAAAGTTCCCTCTTGGCAGAATTTGGAAAACTTACTTCTTCTATAAGGCAATGAATATTGCGGAGGGCGTGGCTCATCACATAAAGGTGTATAACATCTCAAGGGTTTCACCGATCACCACGCAACTTTGTAGGCATATGACCACACATAATCTGAGGGGACCCCTACATTATTGACCCAATCAAACAAAATGGGGGTACTAGAGAGCTAATTTCTTATATATGCCTAACTGCCATATCGATTTTTACTAAACTTGGTAGATATGAAGTATGTATCTAATTGGCAACTGGGTGGCACTATAACAACAGAAAAATGCTTAAAAATGGCTAAAATGCGACCGATTGCTGTGGCTCCCCCTGTGGCCGAATGTTTTGGGGGTTTTTTTCTAATTTTTGGTATGACTAAGTCATGGTATGGTATGCTGTACATAATCACGGAAACTGTCAGTGTGTCATTCTGTCAGTCAGTCATTCTGTCTGTCCCACGTTTTTTTTACTCACTGACGTGGTCAGTCTATGTGAAACTGCACATAGGCATTGAGGATTGGCATAGGTAGAAGGTGACAAAGCTACTTTTTCCAAAAATTGCACATTTAGTATATTCCTTTACAAAGTCGCTTTTAATTGAATTGCATGCATTCACCCCACAAGTTACTGCGCATGTGCCTCAAACGGACATCAGCTGTAGCCGAGCAATTATACTATCAAATTCACAAAAACTCTGTCTGAATACATTGATCTTCTTAATGGGTTCAGTTGACTATTTATTCTGCAATTTCCTATTACCTGTATCCCAAACACACACCATGTGAAACTGTATGTGGGCATGTGCACGCAATGGGTATGGACTAGTCATATTATTACTTTCATTAATGTTGTTGTAAGCTACTGTCATTACTGTCTGTCCTGCATCTCTATCTGTCTCTGTCTCTCTCTCTGTCTCATTGTGTCATACGGATTACTGTTAATTTATTATGTTGATTTGTTCTGTATGACATCTATTGAACGTCTGTCTGTCCTAGAAGAGGGATCCCTCCTCAGTTGCTCTTCCTGAGGTTTCTACCATTTTTTTCCCCCGCTAAAGGGGTTTTTTGGGGAGTTTTTCCTTATTCCTTATCCCTGAGGACTTCTGACTGATTTCTGCATTCCATATTTTCTTTTAAATAACATTCATTTGGTAGACACTTTTGTTCAAAGTGACATACTAGATGACTACAAAGTATGTGCTGTCAGTTGTTTTGTTATGATTAATTATTTAAATTTATTTCAATCTAAAGTATATGTTTTCCATGCTGTTTGTCTGAAAACTAACTAATCTTCCCCAGCTGAGGAAGACTGTGTGACTCTAGATTGACTTAGTGTCCCATCTTCTCTACAGGCATTCTCTGCCTTCTACTTCACACATAACTACCTCAGCCGCCTCACCAACATCTCCATCATGTCCCCCAATCGACTGAAAAGTGCAATTCAACTTGTCTGCAACATGACCATCTCTGAGGTATTCTCCAGAACCCAGCTCTCTGAGCCCAAACCTAAAAATTAACATAAAAAATAATAATAATAATGATACTAATAATAATGATAATAATGATAATAATTCGCAAACATGCTCATGTTTAAAACCACCAAATAGGCCAGTAGACTCTCATTTTAACCCCAAAACCCAAATGTTATCTGGTATTGAATATTGTGATTGTGATTTGAATAACAATATAAAATCAATTGTATTTCCACTCATAGCTGACAGAAAAGGCAAAACAGAAAGAGAAATACATGAAGAATGTCTGCGCCATTTCCAACTTCGTCCAGGTCCTCTTACTGCAGGGCTACCATTTTGATGAAGACTCCCTTCTTTCCATCTCTTTTCAGAAAAATGTCAGTGGTAAAGGAAACCTTTCTGTTCATCATTTGCTACGATTTAAGTCTGCACTGTCTACGGCACTGACAGCAGCAGACTTGTCCATGGTGTGCTTTGGTTTCAGTGGGTCCCTTCTTGTGTTTTTGCAGGTAGGCGGAGCCTCCATAGGCTGGGCTCTGGGGTACATGCTGAATCTGAGCAGTATGGTACCAGCAGAGAGATTTGGACTGATGAAGGCTCTGCCTCCAGGGACCTGGGCTGGCATTCTCTTCCTCTTCATCCTCCTCCTCCTCATTGCACTGGTATACCTACTGATGATCTACAGAAACACAAGAACTAAAGAAGGCATGGTGTAAAAGTGAGGGAAACACACCTCCCAGTCTAATTCATATTGCTCAGTTTTGGAAAAAACTGCAAATATATTTAGATTTTTTTCTTGAACTATTGTGTGCATGTACACAAAATCAACACAGCACTAAAATGTAGCCTGCACAGTTGTTTTTTTTTTGCAAATTCAGAACCCTTCTGCTTGATTGTGTATGTGTAAATTAAACTACAAAATAATTTAGTTGTAATGTCTTAGATCCATTAAGTACTAATACACCCACTTGAGACAACACAACATGACCACATTAGAGCAGTATGTTCTCTGTTTTCTCCTTGTTGTGACTGAAGCAACACATCTACACTTCAGAAGACACCTGAGGAGACTTTAACAGACACAAGTGCCTACAAATTATGAAAGCTAAATGTAAGAATAAAGGAATAAAACCCAGATTGTATACATTCAAATGAGTGCTCAGCTGTGGTCATAGTATCTGTGAAGGCATTTTTCTCCAACAGATGTTTTAGTTTAATTAACTTTAACTTATTCATTTTAATCAGCTGAATAAATCTGTCACATTTACGTCTTGTATGGCTGTTGGTATATCAAAGACTAGTTATGTTCCTGTTCATGGACCTGTTTTTAACTGTACTTCTACTTTTTATTCAAGTATAAGTCTGCTGTATATGCAAAGTTTAAGTATAGAGGGAGCGCAAGCAGGGCTGTTTCTAGCTTTTTGGGAGTCCTTTGCAAAATCTTGTTTTGTCCCTCTATTTCAATCACTCATAAATTCATACCTAATCTGCATCATATTTCATATGCATGAGACATACAAAAACTTATTTCAATATAACTTAGCTGCATTTCTAGCATTAAAACACAAACTAAGTGTCACTGGCCCCCATCAAAAAAGACATTTGTCCACCAGCCAGAGCCAGGCCCAATCAAAAAATGCTTGCCACCTGGCCTAACAACTTTTCTGGTGGAGACCCTGCACTCAAGTTGCACATACTATAGGTGAAAATGTAGTTAGCTAGCTTACATTTGTTATGTTAATTCTTAATGTGCAATGTTAATCTGTGATGTTATGATAAGGAGGAGAAGGGTAGAGAGGAAGAGAGAGTGGGAGATCATTAATATCTCAGTGGTATAGTTTATTCCTATTTCTTTGATGAGCTGACCTACTCATGAAAACAAGTGCTGTGTTTTCATTATTTTGCACTGGCCCGCACAAAATGTAGCTTGTACTTTGAGTACTTTTTTTTTTTTAGTTGAGTAGGTTTTTCAAAGGGTAGTCTTCAGTTCAGTTTTGGGGGTGGTGAGATTGATGTGTATCCAGTGTAATGTTTCCCATAGAACTAGAAAGCCCCAACCAAGGGTGTTGTAGATGGAGTCTCACACAAAGTGGAGGCTTGGAGATTTATAGAGTGTAAAGGCGTAACAGACAGTTTTAGTCCGTGAGCCAGGACCCCAAATTTGGCCCACCGGTACCACCTTGGGGGAATAATTCTCATAGTGATTTTTAGCACGGTATACATCTCTAGTGTTAGAAAAATGTGATAGCCTTGCACCGGTGGTAGCTTTCTATGTGATATCACTTGATTTATAACCCCGTAGGAAAACTAAAAAAGAGCTCCAAAAAAGCCTGGCCGAATGGAGGTTAGGTCATATAAATCTATGTAGATTGACAATGCAAGCTCTGAGAGCTACCAAACTTGTCATGCTGGACAACAGGATATCCCTTTACATAATAGAAAAAACAGAATGCAAATATCTCAATGCAAATAGGAGATACAGACTTATAAACACATACCTAAAATAGGCGGAAATGTAAAAGATGGGCATCTATGTAGAATGCTCTCAATTATTTTGCAATATCTCTGCCATGGATTTTCATAGCAACACATGTTGGCTTGTTGGAAAGGTGTGGTTGTACTGAATCCAGCGATACCAAAACTGTAAAGATAGCTTGCATATTCAGGGAGTCAGCCCACGAAACATATGAGGTGTCCCAAATGAAAGCAAACAAAACGGTAGCTTTTGACTTCATTTGATTTGTAGAGATCCCTTATGGTATTATTTAACAATTATTGGCCTGTTGTTTATGTTGGAAAAGTCAATAAAACCCCTAAGGCACATGTAATCACATGGATTTTAATAATAAAATTGTGAATCCTAATGTAGAGGGTGCTGTACGTTGTACAATCAGAGTCCAATATGGAGCATCCGAGAGGGCTTTTGGGGTTGAAAGCATTGGGGGAGATCTGTCTGAGAGAACAGAGCGATCCAGGGTGACGTAGTGAGGGATTGGTGGTTCTGAAAAAGGGTTTGGGTCCGGGATGGTGGGACAGTGGAAGTAAGGAGTCCAGAGACAGTAAGGGTGGAGCATTGGAGGGTGAGGAGACAATGGAGTTTTAGTGGAGGAGGCCTGGAAGAAGTAGAGGAGACAGCTGGTTAGAGCAGAACAAAGTGGTAAGGAGGATTAACTCTAACTACAAGTGTACATGAATATATGAAACTATACTCAAAAGCTTGCAACTGACCAACAGTAGTAGGCTTTAGTCTGTGACCAGGGAGAGGGCGGTGAGTCAGGCTGAGCACTCCATGAGGGAATAAAAGTTAAGATAATCCTGAGACAGAGACAGAGACAAGGTAAGGCAGGGCACACCAAACAAGTGAAGCAGGCAAACACTATTATTGTTACTGTACTATTTACTTCTTTTACATTACCTAATAATCACAACAGTCATCCTTGTCTTCCACATCTTCATCTGAACTTTCCACACCATCATTGGTAGATGCCTGGTTCTCACATTGTGCCAGTCTACACGTCTGTATATCTGAGGCCATTTGCAACACACACACATCTTGGAAGTGTGCATTTTTTTGTACAGTTACAGGCCAGTAGTTCCAGGATGGCCCCCAGTGCTGGCTGGCCTTCCATCCAATCTACCACCAAGTGTTCAGTGTCCTCTTCTTTCTCCATCTTCCATCCTCTGCCAGCAGGGCTTGGGACTTGGAGGTCGTTCTCCAAACACCTTCTCCATACACAAGCTTGATAGCTGGCTCGCTGTGCATGTTTTCTTAAGCAGTCCTTACATGGTGGGAGTTGATGGCTTTTGATTTCACCTTTTTTGGTACAGAAAAGGTGATACCTGAGCTCGTTGACCTTGGTGGTTGATGGTTTCGGAGCATACAGGGCACACGTAAATGCCTCGAGTTTGTCCATTAGTTCTGGGGAGAGGTCCCAGTCTTGGCTGCCCATCTTTTACATTTCCGGCTATTTTAGGTATGTGTTTATAAGTCTGTATCTCCTATTTGCATTGAGATATTTGCATTCTGTTTTTTTCTATTATGTAAAGGGATATCCTGCTGTCAGGCATGACAAGTTTAGTAGCTCTCAGAGCTTGCATCGTCAATTTACATGGATTTATATGACTTAACCTCCATTCGGCCAGGCTTTTTTTGAGCTCCTTTTTAGTTTTCCTACGGGGTTATAAATCAAGTGATATCACATAGAAAGCTACCACCGGTGCAAGGCTATCACATTTTTTCTAACACTAGAGATGTATACCGTGCTAAAAATCACTATGAGAATTATTCCCCCAAGATGGTACCGGTGGGCCAAATTTGGGGTCCTGGCTCACGGACTAAAACTGTCTGTTACGCCTTTACACTCTATAAATCTCCAAGCCTCCACTTTGTGTGAGACTCCATCTACAACACCCTTGGTTGGGGCTTTCTAGTTCTATGGGAAACATTACACTGAATACACATCAGTGTCACCACCCCAAAAACAGAACTGAAGACTACCCTTTGAAAAACCTACTCAACTAAAAAAAAAAAAAAAAAAAAAGTACTCAAAGTACAAGTTACATTCTGTGCGGGCCAGTGCAAAATAATGAAAACACAGCACTTGTTTTCATGAGTAGGTCAGCTCATCAAAGAAATAGGAATAAACTATACCACTGAGATATTAATGATCTCCCACTCTCTCTTCCTCTCTTCCCCGCTCACCGACTATTTCAGGATGAGGAGATTTTACAAAGTGACTCAGCAAAAGTTTGAGACAAAGTCCATCATGCTTCACTTTGATTTGAAATACTTGCTGGATAGGGTATATTTGGACCATGTATTATATTCAGTAAGACAGTTGGTGCTTCTGAAAGTTGAGGAAGGATCTTTCCAATTCCAATGACTTGCCTGAATTGAAGGCGGGGCCTCTTCACTGATGCATGCCTGGGTACTTGCTACTCTGTTTCAATGTGTGTTCACAGAATGCTAGGAAGGAGCATTGCCTAGTCTCTGTAGAACTCGACTTGGAAGGGCCTGTCCTACCAATGAAGCATCTTTAGCCCATTTTACACAGAGATCGCACCATAGGGCATCTAGTGTGACAAATACGCATCGGCATTGCTTTTTGAACAACAACAATGGCATTAAATAGTCAATAACAATCATTTACCGTCCCTGTTACGTGGCGGCTGATCTGGTCCTCTGCTCGGAGGGTAAGCAGCTCCCGGATCTCATGTTTTCCCAATTTGCTGACATCTCCTCTACAGCATTCGCATCGTCAAAATATCATACCCGTGCCACATGACTGTCATATTTATACAGACACCATTTCAGCGCTGTTACTACCTCCCATGGTGGATTAAAGGCAAAACCTATGTCCCCCCATTCCGCAATCGAACCTTAGATAGCCTACAGCACAGTGAGGCGGCATAATGGCGTGATATTCCCACTTTGAACAGGCAGTGTAAAATGGACTCTTGGCTTCGAGAAGCACAGACTATGTATGAGGAACATTGTTGGTTATTAACTGTACTGCTGGAATAGAAAGAAAATCTGAGAAAACTGAAATAATCATAGCTGCAGAAAGGGGATTTCAGGATGTTGTGGGGGGTTTCTGGAGAAAGTGTAATGCAGCTTTTGAGAGAAGCTTTTAAATTCTCTCAAACAACCGGAAAATAGGACATATAGGCTACAATAGAGTGGGAACGGGATGGAAAGGGCTCATAATAATTAGTATTATTAATCTATTAAGTGGAAACCTCAGTGTAAATCCAGTGAGTGGCGGTAATGCAAATTTTTGGATGCAAACCGCATTTGAAAACCAAAGAAGAAGAAGGACAAAATTAAGCACGGAACAGTTGCGTCGCAGGCTTTCCTGACGGACTGTTTACAAAGTTACAACACAGGAAGTTTGCTTTGACAGCGGAGAGCGTAATGCGTTGGGGGCTGCAGATTCACTCGCAGATTCACATGATAGAATAGTTAATTCTCCAATACATCGTGAAGTTGATGCTTAAACAGGAGCGACAATGTTCGCGGGGCTGCCTGAGCTCGGGATATCCAACGGAGAGGATCTTAAAGAAACTCTCACCAACTGTACGGAGCCCCTGAAAGCCATTGATCAGTTTCAGGTATCGTTAACGCCACGTTATAAGGTGTATGTTTGCTAAACAGAATTTAGCTGATAAATATAGAGGTATTTACTCCATGGTAACCATACAAACCATGGTGTGTAGTGTTGTGACGTTACAGTTCGAATACCCCAGAAGATACCTTAATGATGTAACGTAACTAGTGTAACTTACCTGCAGGTATTCTCTGTACCATTTTAGCTAGCTGTTTGTCTCTGGTCTTTGTGATAGGGCTTATGTTACCACATGCAGATGCGCGAGATTCTCAGTGTGGAAGTACTGATACATCGTCTTGTGCAGACGAGGAAACGAAGACACATTACGACGAAACATGATTTCACAAGCGTTAAGTTACACGACCTGTTGCGTGCTTTATTTGATTTCTTTTGAAAATAAAGTGTTACCGTTAAAAATAGCCAACCCAAACCATTTCAAGATGAACAGGAAAATACTGAAGTGCCGCTTGAATTCGACCTTTTCCTTGCACTCAAAACTTTTAGTTTAGAACAATATAGTAACAAAAAACTTAAGGAAAAAAAAAAGAAGATTAATGTGGCACATGGCCCTTGTCTGACAGGAATTTAATGTCAATTTAACGTAATTTGTTGTTGTTTTTGTTTGAGTAGGCCTACATTATTCCAATCATGTGAATGCAAAAGCATTGAGTTAGCATTGTACAACACTTTTTTATTTTATGTGATCATAAAAGTTTATTGCGGGTAATATAGGTTTCTTGGTGTAAAAGACTAAGACAAAGGGATGAATACAGAGTCAGGAATGCTTTGTAAATACTCTAATGTTTGCACAGGTGGGAGGTCACTAACTGTGTACAACTTAACTCATTGTGCAAAATGTCTTTTACCACAACATTAACTGTAACCCATTAGAACCATTGTGAAATAAATAAACATTAATCACTGTGTAATGGGTAACGTGAGTGATTTAAAACACATTTAAACAAAGTTTTCTTTGGCTTATGGCCTTAAACACATTTTCTCACTGCATACAGGGAAACTCCACCCATTTAGCCCTGACACACCACAATGTGTTAAGTGCATAATGATAGTGTTTTTTGCTGGCCTTAAACTAATTAAGTGAAATCAGATTTATAAATTTTTGTCAAATTAACTCAAAACTCAAATTTTTTAGACATAACATGAAATATTATGTCAAACTCACAAGAGAAAACAAGAGTTTTTGTGTCAAGCGAACATAATGTTTTTATGTCATTTTCAGATAGCTTCAGATTGTAAATGATAATGTAATAAGTTACTGTCTCTTAAAGAAATAAGTGTTGTCATTGTTATCCACATTGTTTTATGTCTCTAGGTAGGATTATTGTGCTGTTGTTCTTATCTGTTAGTTGACTTGTTACAAATCCATAAAAGCTACAAGCACAAACTAAATAATAATGCTTGACAGTTTACCAGACAGTCAAAAGAAGGAATATTATTTAGAATATGTAAATAGTTTCACGAGTCTTGAGGCTACTACTGATTCATACCATCAGCTATATAGACTGATCAGCCAAATCATTAAAACCACTGAGAGGTGAAGTGAATAACATTGATCATCTTGTTACAATGCAATGTTTTGGGTCCTGGCATTCATGTGGATGCTTCTTGATGCGTTCCACCAATTCAAACACCACTACAGACGAAGTTCACCCCCTCATGGCAACGGCACTCCTCAACGGCAGTGTCCCTCCCAGCAGGACAGTGCAAAATGCCACACCATATAAACTGCTCAGGAATGACCTGAGGGACGTGACAAAGAGCTCAAGGCATCAACCTGGTTTCCCTAGATCCCAATCTGATCAAGCATTTTAGGGACATGCTGAGGGGCCAGTCAGTACGTTTACATGCACAGCTTAATCGAGCTATGCTCAAAATTCGATTTTGGCGTCTAATCGGACTTCTGTCCTTGTCCCAGTTTACATGCAACTGAGAAAATCGAATGACTGACGGGAACGTGTCCTCCTCCTCAACACTAGGTGGCGATATGCGTCATTTCAGCGGGTTAATACGGCCCCCTTTCCGGTTGACCTGTAACGTCACTTAATAATAAACAACTGGAGTCAGGCGGCAGACCAGCATTTTCGAACAACAGCGAGATGGATAATCGTACAGCTTTGTTCATCTCGTACATAATGTACGCGTTACTGATTGTGCAGATAAGGTGCACGCTATCCCTCGTGGTCATGGTGATTTCGAAACTGACAAGAATGCCGTATGCTGTTGGAGGGCTACAACAATAGCATGTCTTGTCTGTTCCGGGGTCATACGCCAGCGTGGGGGGTGTGGAGCATGCGCACATGCATTGTCTAGTTTACCTCCGATTAAGGCGTATACATGCCGGAGAAAATAGAATTCCAGTCGCATTATCTGGGTGTCTTAATCGGAGTTGGAGAACTCCGATATTAGTTGGAGTAACGCGTTTACATGCACTTCAGTTGTCCAGTTATAGTCGGATTAAGGCAATAATTAGTTTTTTTCAAGTGTCATGTAAACGTACTGACTGCCATTAGTGATGGCGAGATGAAGCTTCATGAAGCATCGAAGCTTCCCATTCAATTGGTTCACTCATGGGCCGAAGCTTCATGGTGCTTCATTTGCTCTACTGTGCTATCAAGTGGACAATAAATGTAAAACAGGCAGAGTGATTATAATGGCACCATGGCTTTGGTGTGTGAAGCTTTAAATAAATGAATGATGTTTGTGATGCCAATACATAAATTATGAACTTATTAATATGATGTCTGTCTGTATGATACAATTGCGGGGTCAAAAGGGAAAGTGGAAACAAATTGGGGAGAGGGTTGTGATGTGAATGTGCTTGTGTTACTTGGTTGGTGACTGTGCTTATGTTACTAGGGACATTTTATTCATTTTTAAAAAAAATAACAACTTTTCCACAGTGCTGGGCCTCAGGCGGTTTCTTTTTTTTTTTTAGATGATTGGGGTACAGAGAAAAGCAACAGCAAGTTTTTGCAAGTTGGGATATACATTTCTCTGTCTTTCCCAATACTCCAGAGGGTTCTCCAGTCTATGGGCTGAAATATGTGCCACCAGAAACTGAATTTGAATCATTCATATTTGAATTTGAATTTCTAAACTTGAATAATTGCAATGAAAAACTGAATTTGAATCACATAATTTGAAATTGTGTTGTTTAATTTGAATCATTGCATTGAAAAACTGAATCTGACTAGTATAATTTGAAATTGAATTTATTTCTATATATCTTCACATTCAGTTCTCACAATTCAAATTCAGTTCTCAAAATTCAATTTCAATTTACTGTGACAGACATCCGGGTAGTTTAAGGATGAAAGAAGAGCAATCGAGCGCAGATACACAGGACTCCTCTTCGGCCAATAAGCACCTACGTTTTTGAGCACGTAGGAAGAAGCGCTCGCCTTGATCCATAGACCAAAGACAATAGGCTCGTTCGAGATGAACTGCGCCTCGCCTGAAAAGTACACGAGAGCAGGCGGCTGCAGCGGGGGGTGGTGACAAAAAGCTGCGGTGAAGTCGGACAGTTTCCAGCAGCCTTCAGTCCGTACAGGAAGTAACAGACACATTTACATCCTGTCTGGAATGATGTCAATTCATTAAAAAAGTCATCAGACCCATATATCAGTTTGTTCTCAGTCTCCAGTTGTTTTAATTATGATAGATTAATTTATTAAAATGCTTTACAGGTGATCTGTAGTTTATGTTCATGGTTTATCCTCCATTTGATATGAATTCTCCTGTAAATCAGCATC
>NC_065513.1:2072896-2075703 GCF_006386435.1 Epinephelus moara
TGAAGTTTAGTTGTCAGAAACTGAATACATTCATCATAAACTATGCAGAGTCTACTGTACTATATTAATATTGGACGGTTTAATTATTGAAGTATTTAGCAACACAGAGACTTGTGGTCAGTGGGATGTGAGGATTCTTAAAATAACATCAGATGTGAAGCCCTGACTGTATCTGACTGAGCCTTAATGAAAGCTGTTGTCTGTATTTTTTTTTTATTAACCTTACAGTCAAACACAGTTTATTCAGCCTGTGTAGTTGAGGGGACAGNTTTCTTTTTAAATATTAACCTTATAGTCAAACACAGTTTATTCAGCCTGTGTAGTTGAGGGGACAGGTCAAACTGATATGATGCTGATTTTGAATTCATATCAAATGGAGGTTAAACCATGAACATAAACTACAGATCACCTGTAAAGCATTTTAATAAATTAATCTATCATAATTAAAACAACTGGAGACTGAAAACAAACTGATAGCCTATATGGGTCTGATGACTTTTTTAATAGTCTGAGTGGGTGGAAGTTCGCTACAAAGATCAGCCTCTCATTGGGCGGAAAGAACCACCCGCTGAAGTCCCGCCCTACCACCTCCGGTTGCAGTTTTCAACACGTCCTTTACTAACTTTTGCGGCGTTTGATCTTGCGGGGATGTAGCCATTTTTCTGCCATGGTTCGCGTCCTGTAGGCGATATTTTTGTGGGCGTACCGTTGCTGTGGCACCGCCAAGAACGATTGTGATTGGTTGAAAGAAATACAAGCAGCCGGGGCGTTTTTTTCTCCAATCTTAAAGTGAGAGTCGGCCCAGCCAGACCTTTCTTTTCTTGACAAAGCTTTTTGTCACCGCCCCCCGCTGCAGCCGCCTCCTCTCGTGTACTTTTCAGGTGAGGCGCAGTTCATCTCGAACGAGCCTATTGTCTATGGTCTATGGATCAAGCCGAGCGCTTCTTCCTATGTCCTCAAAAACGTAGGTGCTGATTGGCCGAAGAGGAGTCCTGTGTATCTGCGCTCAATTGCTCTTCTTTCATCCTTAAACTACCCGGATGTCTGTCACAGTAAATTGAAATTGAATTTTGAGAACTGAATTTGAATTGTGAGAACTGAATGTGAAGATATATAGAAATAAATTCAATTTCAAATTATACTATTCAGATTCAGTTTTTCAATGCAATGATTCAAATTAAACAATTCAATTTCAAATTATGTGATTCAAATTCAGTTTCTGGTGGCACATATTTAAGCCCATACCAGTCTTCCAATGGTGGGTTCACCCAGGTACATTTTGACCTCCACTGTTGCGTCTGCAGTGACATTTTGGGTCCTGTCTGCAGGACTGTGGTGTCCAAATGATGCCACAGTTTGCTACCTAAGACAGAAAAACAGGCTGTAAGTGACTAAATACAATAACACAATTATACAAAATATATCCATTACTTTGAGTCACAGGCTGAGAAGCTTCTGATATGTGCGGTTGTGATGATGATGAGGAGGAGGAGGAAGAGGAGGTGCTGTTTCTCATAACAGCAGCAAGTGGGCCTCTTCTCGGCATCTGCTGCTTTATTTGGGTTAAAGAAGCCAATCTTTTTGAACCTGGGATCGAGCAGTGTCGCCAGTGACATGATGCTCATTGACTGTGTGCAGCTTCTCCCTTAACTGTCTCCTCAGAGTCTCAGCCATTGCTGTGCTCTCTGGAGTTTGGACACTTCCCCTTTCCTCCTCCTCCAGTGCGTGGTGTAGCATTGACAAAAGGGGAATGACTTTTGATCCAGACACCCTCTTCTCCTCTGACAGCTCAACTATGGCATCATTAAATGGGGACAGCACTTTTAGACATTCTGCGATAATGACATACTGCTCTGATGAGAGTGGGGCAATGTCAGTGGAGCGTAGGCCTGCCAAAGCTGCTCCTACAGGTTCCCTGAGGTCATAAAGACATTGGGGCATATGGTATGTGCTGTTCCAGCGTGTATCCACCTCTTGAATTAGCTTCAGTGCCGGCAGGCCCATTTGCTCCTGCACCTGTGTCAGCCTCCCCTATAAAATTAGCCAACAAAAAGTGATTGATTCAAGTGTCACTGCAGCAGAATATTGCAATGAAATAAAGGAACTCACCTTTGCAGTGGTGCTGCTCTTGAAATAGCCCACTATCTTCCTTGAGTTTGCCCGGATGTCAGACAACACAGTGTTTTGGTCAAGAGCCTTTTTTATCAGTAAATTTAAAGTATGCGCCACACAATTTGTATGATGCAAACGAAGCTCCTTGGCACAAGCACCCATATTTGCTGCCCCATCAGTCACAAGGCAAGTAACTTTGTGTGTAATACCCCACTCTGACATAAGTGCTGCTTTTACTTTTGCCAAATTTTCAGCAGTATGTGCCTCAGGGAAATGCAGCACCCCTAAAACAACAGAATGCAAAGAGGTGCTTGCGTCTATAAAATGGCATGTCACAGCTAGATACGCATCAGTGTTGATAGAGGTCCACATATCTGATGTTAAATTAACTGCAGATGCCTTCGCCACAATGGCTTTGGCTTTCTCCTTGGATTCCTTGTATCTGTCCTCCACCCATGGGCGGATCTACCGGGGTGGCTGCCACCCCAGTTGGCAGCAACGAATTCAAAGGAAAGTTATGGCCAATTTGACATTTACGAGCGCGAATCTCCAATGTCCGACTGCAGTGAATGCGGCACGAGATAACGCCAGAGCGGCAAGAGACTGCTTTGTTTGGAAAACTGAGTGGAGCCAGAGGGGTAGCCTATTCCAGAAAGCGGGTTTAGTGAAAACTCTGAGTATGTTAACCCTGAAAT
>NC_065513.1:2076816-2077979 GCF_006386435.1 Epinephelus moara
AGATTAAGTTTGTCTGTATGAGTTTGTAAATGGCAGCCCGTGCCCTTATGTAGTGTGAACATACTGTTTCTCATCAAACTGTGATAACTGTGATTAAATTCAGTATATATACGTATGCCATATGTTGCCACCCCTCAAAAATTCCTGCCCCCCTCTTGCCACCCCATAAATATTTTTCTAGATCCGCCCCTGCCTCCACCATAGCTTTCAAAGCCTAAAGGAAAGAGGAGAACACTCTTGTAATGGCAAATATGGGGAAATGGGGAAAAATGCTTCATGTGCTCACATACACACCTGCCTTGTGGGGAGAACATAGTGAGGGTTCAAAGCTTTAACAAGCTTTCTCAACCCTTTGTCCTCCACAATAGTGAAGGGCTGGGAATCCTCAATCACCATATTCTTCTCCTGATGACAAAAAAAAATGCAGTATTCAATTAGAGAGGTCTTTAATTAGTCACATTTAAAATATACATTAATGTTGTCTAATACAAACGTACCATGTAATTATATGTTTGTATGCTGCCTTATCATTGCATCCTAAAATGGCTTACCTGAGCTTGGTCCACCTTGGTTGGTCTCCTTGTTTTCATGCAGGGCTCTGTAATGCCTCACCATAGATGAGGTGTTATTGCTGTATCCAAGTTCTTTTGAACACAACAGACACTTCACCTTTTAAAATACCAGAAATTAGAAGAAAGAAATTAGAACAACGGCAAAGCTGCGTTGTAACATTTATTTATATTACGCTAGTTATTACTACTATGTGCATAACTTATTATGAGAGATCAGCTCAAAATGTTCCCAGACAGGGGAAAATCTCCTCTTTCTTGCTGGTTCCATCGCAAAAAAAAGAAGCTCGAATAGATCGCAAACAAATATGGGGTGCCGTTTGTAAAGTGTCTCACGCTGAAAATAACATCAACATTTTGCCACATTTAGCTTCAAACATTGTTTAAAAAAGTATTGTGAATTTTTTAACGTCACCTTTTACCACATTTACAGCAATATTTGTTAACTTAGAAATATATTAAATAGTTAAATCTAAATATTAAATGTGGCACCTAAATGTTAAATGTTAAATCTAAATATTAAATCTAAATCTAAATCTAAATATTAAATCTAAATATTAAATCTAAATCTAAATGCTAAATATAAATATAAAT
>NC_065513.1:2079017-2083888 GCF_006386435.1 Epinephelus moara
TAAGTTAACAAATATTGCTGTAAATGTGGTAAAAGGTGACGTTAAAAATTCACAATACTTTTTTAAACATCGTTTGAAGCTAAATGTGGCAAAATGTTGATGTTATTTTCAACGTGAGACACTTTACAAACGGCACCCCATAAACAAACACGTAACAAAGTCCGAAGTTCACAAAATGTGACGGGAGGGATCCATTGCGTTTCGCTGCCCCTTATATTTCGAATCTCACGCCAAACCCGCGAACCGTTTCCTGAATCAGTCACGTGGTATGGCCGGCTCTTTTTTTTTTCTTTTCTTTATTGATCATACTCACATTGCCAGAGATAAACGGAGGGTGGGGGGGTTACATGCGCAAATAAAATAATCCCAATTAAAGATTATATGAAATCATAAAGTGCAGGAGAGAAAACAAAATATACAGTATGTTTCTGGTAGGCCAACACAAAATCATTTCAAAAACATGGAAACAAAGAAAATAATTCTAGAGTCTTTATGGCTTTCTTGTTTTCAGATTGAGTAATTGTATTAATGTATTGTTTGATTTCCTTTTCAAGACGGTAAGTACATGGTATTTGATTACTGAATTTCCGGTTATGGATATGAGCTTTGGCTAAAAATAATATAAAATTAATTATGTAATATTAGTCTATTTGGAGGGATGGGACTGAAAAGAAACCAAACAATACATTACGATACTCCAAAGCAAAATTGTTGTCAATATGCTGACGGATGAAGGTAGTGACATTGTTCCAAAAAATCTGCAGGTGGGGACATGACCAGAAGAGGTGGCAAAGATCTTCTGGAGCCTGTTTACAGAAGGAGCAGAATTCGTTTATGTCTTTTTTATATCTTTGCATAAATAGATTGGAGGGATAGATTCGGTGGATGAGTTTGAGGGATACTTCTTTGGTTTTATTTGTGATGAAATATTTACAAGGGAGGGACCATATGTTTTTCCAAATCAGGTTTGTGAATATATTGTTCCAGTATGATACGACATTGGGGGTACTGATGATTTCTTTTTGGAATAGTGCACGTACAGTACGGTTATTGTTCTTTTTCACTGAGAAGCAGATTCGACCGACTTCTGTCTGCACAGGCTCCAGAGGTAATGGGTCAGTTTCAGGTAATGTGACATTCTTAAACAACATAATTACACCAGAGGGTATTGCATCAAATACTATTGCGTATTCTTTCGGAGGAATAGGAAATGTGTATTTATTTAAGAATTCTGAGTATGATAACAATGTGCCGTTTGGTCTGAGAAGCTGACTGACTAAAGTTATGCCATGGGTGAACCAGTTCTCTATAAAAAGTGATCTGTGTTTGTACAGTATGTCCCTGTTGTTCCAAATATAATATCTATGGGGGGTGAAGTTATGTTTATAAACCAGAGACCAGGAAAGAAGTATCTGTTTATGAAAGTTGGCTAGTTTTGTGGGGAGTTTTTCAATATTGTAGGAGCAGAGTAACAAAAAATTAAGGCCACCAACTTTGGAAAATATGTAGTTGGGAATGAAGTTCCAGATTGATGTTGGGTTTCTAATGAATTGTCTGATCCAGTTGATTTTGAATGTATTATTCAGGGTGGAAAAATCAAGAAAATTAAATCCTCCATTTTCATGGGAATTCATTAAAGTTGATTTTTTTATATAATGAATTTTGTTTTTCCACACAAAGTTATATAGAATTTTGTCAATTGCTGCAGTGGTCTGTTTATTTACATCCAAAGGTATTGCTGTATAGGTGGTACGGCCGGCTCGCGAGGCTTCGAACGTCACCACATACGTCATCAACACAAGCCTTGATACGCGCTTCACAAAAATCTTCCCAGATTACTCGACACACGCTTTGAAGCCTCGACATGGAAGGACACATCACTAACTGCCATCGCGGAGTGCTGCTGCCATGACAGGGGGTACTTGGTCTGTAACAATGTTTGGGTGGGAGGAGCAAATGAAGAAGCATCCACATGAATGCCACAACCCAGTAGTTTCCCAACAGAACACTACACTGTAACAAGATGATTAATGTTATTCACCTCACCTGTCAATGGTTTTAATGTTTTGGCTGATATATCTGGTCTTTCTTTAGGCTGTTCTCATGTATTTATGTTTTCTTAATTTTTACACTTCTGCATTTACCAATAAATAATATCAGGATTATCAGGAAATGTTTTCAGTCAAAAATAGCCAGAGAGACTTTATGAAGCAGTTCTTAAATAAAGTGATGGGCCACTTATATGCTATTTTTTTCTAAAGAATTCACTGGTGTATCAAATGTCTGAAGTTGTGTTTTACCTGATACCCTGTTCTGAATTGAACAGCTGCAGCTAGAACTAATCTCTGATGAGTCTTTGATACGTAACATGCCTGCAGATGGAAAATGGCATCCTGCTGCCAACCCTCCAGTCAGCTCTTCCCTTCCTCGACCTCCATGGAACACCTCGGCTCGAGTTCCACCAGTCTGTCTTTGATGAGCTTCGAGAAAAGCTGATGGAACGAGTTGCCATCATTGCAGAGGGCAAGGACGAGGACAGGTGTGTCATTGGTTGTTTTTGATTTTAAGTCATGTTTTCTGAAGGAACCTGCTTGGATGTTATTTTGCATTGTTTCTCTGAAACTTACAGATATGGGAAGCTTGAAGAACTGCTGGAGAAGAGCTTTCCCCTTGTCAAAATGCCATCCATTCAGCCAGTGGTGATGCAGGTGCTGAAGCATCTACCCAAGGTGAGTTTCTTCAGAACTATTTCTTTCTGTTTCTTTGTAATTGTTTTCCTGTTGAAGAATAAAAATAGTACTGTGGATGTGCATAGTACTGACATTTAACCAGCAATGCTGGGATCACAGACAATGTTTATTGTAACAAGTTAACATGCATACGATCACAGATAGTACAGCCGTTTCAAAACGGCTTTTAATGTGTGAAAGATGTGTGTATTTTATTGTAGTCTTTTTTTTGTTTTGTTTTTCCTAAACGTTTAAATTTTATTTTTCCACAGGGGAAGCAGGTGTACATCAACATTTAATGTATGTCAGTTGTATACAATAAATATACATATCTTCTCACATTAACATACAACAGGGCATTAACAGAGAAATAGCTAAACAAAACAAAAAGCAACAAAACAAAAAATATAACTCCAACCCATTTGTGTTTAATTCATAACAATTAATCGTATTATGAGTAGTGACTAAGGCATTAACAGATACAAGAAAACAACAATACATAACACCTGCATATTTTATAGCTCCTTAACCCTGACCAACCCCGTCCCCACAGATCTTTCTCTAAATTTCACTACATGCTGGATATTTCAGATCAATACATAAAAAAAACCAAATAAGAAGAAAGAGTTTTATCATAGTTATAGTTACGTTGAGTGCCTCCTTCCTAGCCTTGAGCACTACCTGGCCTGCCCCATTCATTCTAGCAACAGAGAGCTCCATAGACATCACCTCTAGAGCAGTCAATCTCTAAACCAAGTGGAACCACTGTTCACCACTGAACCACTGGAATTTCTCAATTATGGGATCAATAAAGGTGTATCTTATCTTATCTTCAGAGAGACGTTTTGTTATTTGGTCCCAGAAATTTTGAACTGATGACACTCCCACATGATATGTAAAAAGGTTCCCATTTGATTAAAATCACATAAATTACAGTTTGGAGAAGTGGTTAAATTAATCATAAAATGTTGCTTTGGTATTAAATAGGTACGATAGATGAAGTTCAGATTTGTTAATTTATTATTTAGATTTTGTGAGGAAAAGGAAACATTCCTCCAAACTCTAGCCCAGTCTACAGATGATTCAGAGCAGTCTTTATTCCATACTTTAGTTATTGCTAACGGGGTCTGTATATGTTCCAACAAAGTGTTTTAAATTGCAGAAACATGTCCTTTAGTTATTCATGATAATTTCTTAAAGGATTCCCTCATTGGATGATTAATAGGTTGTCTGTCGGTCAAAACACCTGCTGCCCGTAAAGCAGAGCATAGTTGTAAATATATAAAAAAGCAGTTTAATGGCAGTTTATATGTTTCCCTCAAATCCTGAAAGCTTCTTAACCAGCATCATTCATGATGTCTCCTAAGCTATGGATACCTGAATTGTACCACTGAGGTGACATAAAATGTTCTCCTCCAGACTTTAATAAACTATTATAAAATATTGGCGTATTAGCATGCGATTTAGATGTCCAATTATATATCTTTTCCATTTTCTGAAAATTTTGAATTGCATGGGCTATTATTGAACCATACTCCAGTTTACATTTACTAACAGAAAGACCTGTAAACAAAAAGCCATTTAAAGGAACTGGTGCCACCAAATTCTTCTCAATATTAAAGCTATAGTGCGTAACTTCTGTCGCCTCCCAGCGGATAATGCGTTATTACAACTAATAAGCCGGCAGCACTTCCATGTACACAGATAACACTCGCCACACACCGTGTACACAGAGTAACACTCGCCAGTCGCCACACACCGTACACAGAGTAACACTTGCTTTGTGGTAGGATCCACTTCTGAACCGTCTCTCGGCCGCTTCTCCGCCATGTTGCTTTCTCTTTCTACCCACGCTCTACCTCTTGCTATGACACTCTCCGCTCTTCCTCCCCCTCCCTTCTTGTTGTGAGGAAGCATTTCCTGTGCGCCAGTGCGGGAATGTCGCTGGTCGACACGCATACTAAAAATGATATACAGTGGTGTGAAAAAGTGTTTGCCCCCTTCCTGATTTCTTACTTTTTTGCATGTTTTCCCCACTTAAATGTTTCAGATCATCAAACAAATTTAAACATTAGTCAAAGATAACACAAGTAAACACAAAATGCAGTTTTTAAATGAAGGGTTTTATTAATGAGGAAGAAA
>NC_065513.1:2084785-2091825 GCF_006386435.1 Epinephelus moara
AACATTTAAGTGTGGAAAACATGCAAAAAAGTAAGAAATCAGGAAGGGGGCAAACACTTTTTCACACCACTGTATATTGAAAAATACCGCAAGATGTTAGAGGAGCCGATCGGCTTAATCAGCATTGTGTCATCTCCTCTAGTAGTGGCTTGGGTGAAACGGACATTTACCTGTAGAAGTTACGCACTATAGCTTTAAGCCATAGAATTGAAGAGTTCTCACTAAAGCAATTTAATAAGGGACGGATAGTGAGAGCATGAAAATAAAGACCCCCTAACTCCCTCTTTCTTTGTAAATTGGCTAATTCTATTTTAGGGGTTCTGCCTCTCCATAAAAATCTGGTAATAATACTCAGGGCTGTATGTTAACTTTTTTAGCCCATAGCACTGGTGCTACAGAGGGTGATAATTTTGTAGCACAAGCCAGAAAGTTTGTAGCACCTGTCACGATAACAAATTTTGTTGGGCAATTAATTGCATCAGAAATTATTGCGACAAGCGATAATATTGTGCAATATTGAGCTTTTAAGACCATTTTTATTATTGTTGTAATTTTGCTGTTTTTAGACCATTTTTTAAAACTTATATAATGATAATAAAGGCATAGTGATACAAGTACACCCTTTTAAAGAGAAATAAACATTTATTTAACAAGAATATTTACAAATGCAAAAAAAGAAAATTTAAATATCCTAAATAACAGGTAAAAATACCAAAATAACTAAATAAAGACCTTATAAATACAAAAAAATAGACTGTCAGTCTCTCACTCTCAGGTGCGCAGTTAAGTTGGTCGTATTCGCTCTTTTTGTTGTGATGGTTTTAGAACAAACCCGGCATACTGGCTCGTTCAAATTACTGGGCTCCCCTCTGTCATTTCGTTTAAATCCAAAAAAATCCCACACAGGGGCCGTGGCATTTGGTTTAGGAACAAGGTCCCTGTCTTTCTCTTATGCTCAACTCTCAGTTTTCTTCTCCGCCTCGTCTCCCCCTCACAAAGATCGCACTGTGTGTGTGTGTGTGTAGCCCATAGCCCCTCCTCCCCCACAGAGACAAAGACACTCGATGACAAGAGCTTTCCCTCCTTTCATTATGCTAATGAACCAACTCACTTGGCTGCCAGACCATGCACGGCAGTGAATGCTCTTGTCGTCTAGTGAAAAAATGAGAAAAACCAGACCACGCACACAAACAAGCGGCTCACAAGCAGTCTGTCGCACGCGTGCTACTAGGCAAATAAATTCATCGCACAAACATTTTTTTTCATCGCACGTGCGACATATATGTCGCACTGTACAGCCCTGTATGTATTTTGTCCCAGTATCTCGGAGGTGGTGCTAGAGGTAACATTTAGCTACAGAAATTGATTCTAGGAAGCATGTTCATTTTAATTATTGAAATTCTGCCAGACAAAAAAATAGGTAGCTTATGCCATCTTTCCAAATCATGTTTGATCATACTAAGAGTACTATTATAGTTCTTAGAGATTGTTTTTTCTAAGGATGTAAATACATTTCTCCCTTAATATTTAAAGTGAGACACTACTGGGATTTTTTTTATTTATTTATTTTTTTTATGTTATTTTTTTTTACTTTGCACACTCATCTTTGCTCATAGAATTCGGTGGTAACAGAGAGGACTTGGACCAATTTATTTTATAGCAAGAGACATAGCTAAACTGTTCAAAAATATTGAGGATGTTTGGAAGAGAGTACTTTATATCAGAAGAGAATAAAAGAACGTCATCGGCAAATAAGGATATGTGATTATGAGTGGATTTTATTTTTATTGGTATGATGTTTGGAGATGACCTAATAGACTGTGCCAAAGGCTCCAATGATAAAATAAATAACACTGATGAAATTGGATCTCCCTGTCGACTGCTTCTGCTTATTTTGAAGGGAGCAGAGTGTATGTTACCAGTAACTACATTAGCTGAAGGATTTGCATATATAGTTTTGATTATGTTAATAAATTTAGACCCCAAACCCATGCAATGCAATACGGACCATAAAAAAGACCACTCAAGCCGGTCAAAGGCCTTTTCTGCATCAACTGATACAATAGCTTTTGGTGAGAGATTATCAGAGGTATCAAGAATATGTAATAGGCGATGTAATTTTTTCTTTTTCTTTTTAACAAATCCACTTTGGTCTGGATGAACCAATTTAGGCAAGTAGACCTCCAACCGACTAGCAAGTGTCTTTGAAAATAATTTAATATCTGCATTTAATAAAGAGAGAGGGTGGTAGTAAGCGCAATTAGTTGGATCCTTATCTTTAGAGGCGTTATTAGTGCCATATTTACATCTCTTCCAAAAGATCCTTTGTGAATAGCTGTGTTAAACATCTCTAATAATGATGGTCCCAAAAGGGTCCAGCATTTTAAATAGACCTCAGGATGTATGCCATCAATTCCAGGTGACCTGTCTTTATTCATTTTTGCTAAAGATTGTTTAAGTTCATCAAGAGATAAAGGGGCCTCTAATATTGATGCTTCATCTGTTGATAAGGAAGTTAATTAAGTTTCTCAAGATAGTTGTCCTTATCTGATGCTGAGGAAAGATTGTCTGAAGTGTACAGCTGTCTATAGAAGTTGGAAAATCTTTGAATAATCAGCTTAGGGTCTGATAACATGGTCCCAGCTTCTGATGTAATAAATCCTATATTTGTAAATTGATCATTTCTTTTTAATTTATTAGCTAAGAGCCTACTAGGACAGTTACCATAAAAATAGTGATTAATTCTGTTTTTATGTATGGCAAACTCAGCTCTTACTGTTAGTAATAAGTTAAGTTCTACTTTTGTTTTAGTTAAAGACTTTGCTGTTTGTTATTGTAGTCTGTTTTGTGATCATTTTTAACCAATGTAAAGTGTCTTTGAGTACCTTGAAAAGCTCTCTGTTAATAAAATGTTTTATTATTATTATTATTATTACTAAGTTTATGATATAATACCCCAATAAGACTGACACCATGATGTACTAGTGCTTTATCTGTAAGGTCAGTGAGTGTCAGTCATCCTACCTTTTGTAACAACCCTGCTCCTGCCCAGGGTTAGATGAGGGTCAAATATTGCCTTGATCTTAAATGATTAATTGATTTTATTTATGGATTGTCAGTTACAGAAACAAAAAATCCAAATGATGATGTTATATACTAAGATGTTAGAAGAAAAAGAAATCACAAAAAAACACAACACATTCAACAAAAAAAACTAAGCAAACACAATCCTAAGATCCAAAAAAACATCCCCACAATTTAAAAGTACTCCCACATCAAAAAACAAGAACAGCTAAAATAACAGTCTCATTGTAAATTTCATTATAAATATTACCCTGTCCAACAAAAACATCCTCACCTGACTTCTATAAGCCCCTTTTATATTTAAAGACTGGGGCCTGTATTTACAAAGCCTCTTAGAACAAAGATTTGGTCCTTGTGAATTTCTTTAAACGAAGATGTTTTCTAAGAATTTCCTTTTAAAGTTAGACTAGGTCTTTGTAAAAATAAAAATTATTCACAAACCATCTTAGCCCTTAAGAGCACTTCTAACGACACTTCTAATGACAGTGAGTTAATAAAACTCCATAGATTAGATGGTGTAGGGATACATTTTGTGGTCAGTCTCATTAAAGATGTGCTCACATCTTCCGCCCAACACAATAACGATACAATGCCAGAACTAAAGTAATGACAACACTAAGACACCTGATGACATCTTCCCCTGGCTGAAAGCTGCAGTCATATCTAAGTGACTGAAGGACATAGCATCAAGTTGTATTCAATAGGAAAACTGGAAGATGCAATAGTGCAGCAGTGATGACTTGGGTTTGTCTCGACCTTCCATCAGCAGGGTGTTCACACTAACAGTGACAACACTTTCACAGTCTCTAGCCCCTTTTACACTGCCAGATTTTCCGCGAATGTTGGGCCGTTTTGCTAGCAAGCTGTGAGCGTTTAGACACACCGAGCCGGATTGCCAAGTTGATCCGAGGTGCCCAATTTTCTGCCTCGTATGGTAGTCATATTGGTGGAACCCTTTTAGTTTAAAAAGACAGAGGCGGCCTTCCGCAACGGGAGGGGCTGTTGATGACGCTGCACGTGCGACCCACTGGCGGTGGATAAACCATAAACAGCTGATAGCAGGAATGAGCAGCTAGTAACAAGAGGGAAACGCAAACCTGACCGACACTGTAAAGATGAGCAACTGGGGAGACAAGGAATTGCACGCCCTCCTTGCCCTCGCAAATGAAGAGGCCATTAACCATCAGAAGACTGGAACGGTGAAGAACGGGCCGACTTACGAGAGAATCGCCGAAGGACTGACTAGCCGTGGCTTCCCTCCCACGTCACTGTTTACGTCACACGCTGAGCTACACGTTTTTTTACTTGCTCACTCTCCCCATTGCCCCGAAAAGGCGCATTCTGTATAAACAAAAGTAGGTAGGCGGCATTTTGCCGCACTCCCAGATTTTGTTTTTATACTGCCAATGCTGAAAGAAGACTGATTGGGTTTTCCTGCAAATTTGCACAATTCACAAGGGCTTCTAGTTCATTTCATTTCCATTGGGTGTCCACACCTTCAGGCTCACAAATGGACAACAGATCACATCTGTCAAAAGAACATGTCAAACCTAGCATCTGGGTCAACCACACCTCCTCACTGAGGTCAAAGTTTCTGTCCCTTCCATACTCATGAGAATTTCATAAGTCACTCCTAAGCTAGGACTCCTTACCAGATTTTTTTAGGTCAAGTTTGGAGCTTTATGAGAGTATTGTCAGAATGTTTGTGAATACAGCCGCTGTTGACAAAAGAAGTCTTTATCCATTGAAAGGGTCATTCCTCATAAAATGACAAGCTGACTTGGTGATTCAGTGATGACCAGAATATCAGTTTTATTTTTTATTTTTTTTTACAAATTGTATAAGTGCTTAGTGAGGAGGCCTAGTTGATTTTGGATCAAAGTGTGAACAAGAAAAGATCTAAGTGACTTTATCACATGACGAATAGACCTACTCTGATGGGAGTGCTCTGTTCCATAAGGATAATGTTCCCCTCCACAGTGAATACGGGCTCCCTAACTGGTTTGATTAGTATGTAAATGATGTGAATCATAATTTGTGGCCTTCACAGTAAGCACATTAAGGCCCAACTGAACACCAATGGGGGATTTTAATGCAACATGTTAGACAGTGCTCTCCACCACCATCATCAAAACACCTAATGAAAAACTGCTGTTCATCCCTCCAGTAGAGCCCTGCATACTTGGAGAGTCTATGATACACTTAAGCTGTTCTGTTTGTCCTTTTATTTTTTTTAATTTGTAAGCATTGTGTACCCTGTTATGAGTGGTAATGTATGAATTCTACCCTCTGGGAACCTTGAATGTTTATTTGGTATAGGGACAATTATTGAACTGAAATCTTCAAATTGGCTGAGCAGAAAGTGAAGAACACCCCCTTACCCTTATCACATGCTTTCTCCTGCAGGTGCCAGAAAAGAAACTGAAGATGGTGATGGCTGATAAGGAGCTGTACAAAGTGTGCGCTGTAGAGGTGAAAAGGCAGATCTGGCAGGACAACCAGGCTCTGTTTGGGGATGAAGTCTCACCCCTCCTAAAGCAGTACATTGTGGAGAAGGAAGCAGCCTTGTTCAGCAGTGATCTCTCCATCTTGCACAATTTCTTCAGCCCATCTCCTAAAACACGACGGCAAGGCGAGGTGAGTCACAGTCATTCGATGAGATGTCTAATAAACGCTAGCCAAAGTTTTTGACACATCACAATCAGAATAAGGTTCATTGCCAAGACGGGTTGTTTACATCTGAGGAATTTACCTTTGCGTTTGGTACATACAATTAACATGTAAAGAAGAAATAGAAATAAAAGCAAAGTACTGCAGAAGTCAAGAAACACAAATATAAAGTACAAAAATTACAATGATAAAAGGAAAAAATATGATAAAAATATGTACAATATAACTGTTTAAGTGAGAGATTTGTCCAGTTTTGTGCAGAAGTTGATGAATCCCTGTGTGAGATTAAGCTTTTCTGTTGTTGTAGGTGGTCCTAAAACTGACACAGATGATTGGAAAGAACGTAAAGCTGTATGACATGGTGCTGCAGTTTTTACGAACACTCTTCCTGCGAACACGGAATGTCCATTACTGCACACTGAGAGCAGAGCTGCTGATGTCTCTTCACGACCTGGACATCAGTGAGATCTGCTCCGTAGACCCCTGCCATAAGGTCAGGATACGAACAGTTATGGCAAACCAGTTCAGTAACACCATCGTACCCCTGAAGAGCCCCAAACCCTGTATTGTGTTTTAGCTTTGTGTTACATTTTTTCCTCTGTGTGCTGTGACAGTTTACTTGGTGTTTAGACGCCTGCATCCGTGAGAAGTTTGTGGATGGCAAGCGAGCCAGAGAGCTGCAAGGTTTCCTGGATGGAGTGAAGAAAGGACAAGAGCAAGTCCTCGGGTAACAGATGATAGGATGGTTAAAATGTATGAATAGAGCTGCTCATCTCTGATGAATGGATGAATTAATCTCTGGAGAGTTTGTGTGCACTTAGGGACCTGTCCATGATCCTGTGTGACCCGTTTGCTTGTAATACCCTGGTCCTGAGTATCATGAGGAACCTGCAAGAGCTGCTGAGTCAGGACGCTTTACCAAGGGTGAGCATACTGTGCGCAAGGACACAAGCATGGCATTGTGTCCCTCGGTCAGAATTATCAAGTTTTAAGGCACACTCCTACATAACATCAGAATCAGAATAAGAATCAGAAATACTTTATTGATCCCTGAGGGGAAATTATTTGCGTTACAGGTGCTCCTTGCAAGAGTGGAAAGATAAGTGAAAATATAAGAAATTTAACAAGAGTATTTACAAATATATAGTTCAAATAAACAGGATTATTAACAAAAAATAAAGTAAAAAAAAAAAAAATATATATATATATATTGTAACCTAAACAAGATTATTTACACAATATATATACTAACCTAAATAGATAATACACAGAATATATACAGTCAA
>NC_065513.1:2093445-2122455 GCF_006386435.1 Epinephelus moara
GTTAAGATTTTAACGGTACTACTACTCTTATCGATACTGCTTATCGATCCGGTATTTTAACGGTACTCTTATCGATACTTTTTGAGGAAGAAAAAAACAAATTAAGAACATAAATTGCTTTATTTTCTCAATTCTCATTATGCAACAAAATAGTTTTTTAACAAAACATTTTACTTTTTACAACTTGAAATGTAAAATACATAAAATAATAGTGTTGTCACGGTACCAAAATTGTGACCCACGGTACGATACCAGTGAAAGTATCACGGTTCTGAGTAGTATCATGATACCATAGCAAAAATTAGGCAGATGTGCCTTTTGTCATTTATAAAAAGATAAATCACTTTTCTATAATACATCAATGATATTTCAATGGAATAAATTACTTATTGACTTATTCATACTTCAAAAACAGCATCAATAAGTGATTAACATAGGGGGAATCAAAATAAAATAAATAAATAAAATGAAAATCAACCAGCCACCCTCCTCCCCTGACAAGTAAAGAACAGTCCCTGAAGTGCACTGAGGTTTGTGGACCGTTACCTGCCACAAAGAGTAACGTTGTCCATTAAGGTCAGAGCTTATCAATACTGCGGTCTTGAAGAATGTAGCCCCGGGGCTCGTTCAATACCGGAGTTCGGTACCCATCCCTAGATGTGACATCAACATAAAGCGACAAAATAGCCGGCATTTTTAAAACTCGGCAGATGCCAGACGAGGGTTAGCTCGTTCATAGCTTCCACCGCCATGTAGGGAGGAGTGGGGGAGGAGGGTGGAGTGGGTGATGGTTGTCCAAGACAGACAGCAGAAGAGTCAGAGGGGGGATGGGCAGGGCCAGCAGTGTCAAATCTGTTAAAAAAACAGATTCAGTTCATTGGCCCTGACCACGCTGCCCTCAACTCCTCTGTTGTTGTTGGTCCTGAAGTCAGTGATGGTCCTCATTCCACTCCAGCTTCCTCCTGTACCTCTCCTTAGCCTCCCTGATCTTCATCTTCAGTTCCCCCTGTATTGTTCTCACCTCCTCCCTGTTACCCCTGTGACCCGTGACCTGGGTTAATCTACCTGGAGACTCGATTTCCTCCCTGGCTACCACTACTACAACTACAGAAGGCAAAACTTCGGCAGCGGGCCCAGTTCTGGGCCCATGCCGGTATGTTTTCTTCTCTGAAGTCTTCCATCTGAGCATCAATACCACTTACAGCTACTAAAACAGGTGATCGCAGTGGGCTCCTTATGGGAGCCCTTGTGTGAAAGTGCTGGTGCCTGCTAGGAGCCGACATTAGCTCATTGCTGGCTTACTAAAACAACGTTGCCCACCACTAAAAGCTCTGTGCACTGGCAGTTTTATTTCTCTTTGCAGCATGATTTCACTTAGCCTTGTGAAACCATCCTGATCTGGCAAGCTCATATTCAATTTTGCTCCGCAGATCAGTCTGGCCATGCAATCATTAAGTCAAATTCTTGCATCGGTTAAAGCTTACCGGGCCAATCACAACCGTTTATTACTTTGGGGCGGGTTATTTGAAATCACATCATCAGAATAGGAGGGACGACTTCCGGCGTAGCGGTCAATGGCGTAGGACGCAAATTGAATGAGCTCCTGCACAGTAGTCACATATTTTACTTTTTTGACACTTTTCCATCGTCAACTTTCTGATTAAGTTACTTGGGGTGTTTTTTTTAGTAGTTTATTGACTAAATTACTTTTCGAAATGCCCCCAAAAATGAACAAAGGAGGAATCACATCACAGCCACAAGTGCAGCCTAGCCAGCATGATAAGACCTCGTCTCAGAGTGACTCACCTGACCAGGATGGGACCGCCATGGCGGCAGAGGCAGCAGCAGACGAGGCTCACAAACACGAACTCCTCTCCTCAATCCGAGATGACATCGCACAAATCTTCAAAGCCGAGCTGAAAGGTACCTTGGGGGACGACTTATCATCTATCAGGATGGAAATACAAGCCATGAAAACTGAGTTGTCCAGCAGCATAGCAACAATCCAGTCCGAATTTGTGGGGCTAAAAAACACAGTGGGCGAGATGGAGCAGTCGTTATCCACCTGCACAGATGATATCACCAGACTCCAGGACACCGTGGGGCGTCTATCTGCGGAAATTATCAGGCTTGAAAATAGGTGTGAAGATTTGGAGTCCCGATCACGCCGCAACAACATCAGGATCGTGGGCATTCCCGAGGACACCGGCTTTTCCACTGCAGCGGCGGTATCCACTTTGCTCAAAGAGGCTTTCAAGCTGGAGACGGAGCCACGGCTTGACAGAGTCCATCGCATACTTCAGCCAAAGCCCAAACCGTGAGAACGGCCCCGTGTAGTCATAGCCAGGCTGCACTACTACTCAGACTGTGCGGACATTCTTCGGAAAGCCAGGGAACTGAAGCGGATTAAGATCCGAGACATGACGATTTCGGTATTCCCAGATCTTACGGCCAAAACAGCGCGTTCAACGATGTCAGACAGCAGCTCAGAGAGATTCCAGGTGTACGGTTTGGTCTGCTGCATCCTGCCCGCCTGCGGGTCACATACAACGGTGAGGAAAAGGAGTTCAAGTCGCCAGGTGAAGCCAAGGCATTTATTAACACACTGAATGCAGACGGGAACTGAAGTGGTACATGTTGTTATTTAAGGTATCATTTACCGTGTAACCTTAAAGCTACTCTGACGAGTTGTCTGTTATTAAGCCACATTCAAGTGCACCCAGATAATATGCAACAGTACTGGATATTAAAGGGACAACGTGTGTGACTTGGAGTGGCATAACCCTCTAACTACTGGTGTAAACGTATTGCTTTTCTATTTTGTATGGCACCTTATATAATAATACACCTTAAAGACAGAGGTATTTCATTCCTGTTGAGTTAACTTTGGGAATTTAGGAATATTTTTTCCTTCATGCATAAGAATTGTTATGATACCAGCTTGGCTAGCTGTGCATGTTTATTTTGAAGGCACCCTTTATAGTCTGTCCATTTGAGCAATTTTCATTTATCTTTTATACTTTACAATAAACAAGTTAAGCTAAGGCAATTAAGTAGACTGATCACAGCCCCTCTACTTAGGGTGTTTTTATTTATTTACCAGGCCCCTTTTTGCTTTTTGTTTTTGCTTTCATTGTTGTTTTGTTTTTAATGGGCCTTTTTTTGTGGCTGGGGTGTTTCTCCTGTTTCTCCAGTATTGGAAGTTGTACAGTATACACTGTATTTACACTAAAGTTAAAGTGTCGCTATATTTGATATATAATTCTGCAGGGCACCATCGCCCTATTGGTTACTTTAGCTACATAGCTGTAAGCACTACCTGTTGAGTTATGGCTCCTATTGGAGCATATACAGCTATTTCCATCATTTGGGGATGGAGATATGTAGCTGGTGGGAGGGTTTTGTTCGGGGATCAGTTTAGAAGGGTTGAGATGGGTGGTACGTGTATCTCTTTCCTGTTTTTCCCTTTTTTTTTTCTTTTTTTTTTTTATTTATTTATTTTTGTTTGTTTGTTTGTTTCCTGTCAGGTGTTCGGCTGCATTCTCTTTCAGACTTCCTTTAGATAACACTCTTAATGGCTAATACACCAAATATTTCCAGAATTCCTGGCTCATCTGTTAGATTAATAAGTTGGAATATTAAGGGTATGGTAATCCAGTTAAAAGGTCAAAAGTGCTAACTCATCTGAAACGTCTTGATACTGACGTAGCATTTTTACAAGAAACCCATTTATGCAATAAAGACCATGCCAGACTCACATGCCCCTGGGTAGATAATATTTTCCATTCTAATTTCAATTCTAAAGCCAGAGAGGTGGCTGTTCTAATTAATAAACGGGTGCAGTTTTCCTTTAATAAAGTTATTGCGGATAAAGATGGCAGATACTTGATTATTGTAGGTACACTGTTACAAAACCCAGTGGTGCTAGTAAATGTTTACGCCCCAAATTTTGATGATCCCATTTTCATGAAAAGGCTGTTTGAGAACCTCCCCTCCCTGAATGATCATCAGCTGATTTTTGGCGGAGATCTGAATTGTGTCATTGATCCGAAATTAGATCGATCGAATCCTCGCACTTTGACTCAATCTTCAATGTCCAAAGTAATCTCAGAGTTCATGGCTAAAAACGGATGTGTCGACCCCTGGAGATTTTTCAATCCACAAGTAAAGGAATTTTCCTTCTTCTCTCGGGTGCACCAGTCATACTCCCGTATTGACTACTTTTTTATGGATAGCACTTTAATGTCCAAGGTTATCTCCACTGAATATCACGCAATTGTCATCTCCGATCATGCACCTCTTAGTATAGATGTCCAGCTCCAAGTCTGTCCACGTTACTCTGCACCATGGAGGTTCAACCCTCTCCTCTTAGCTGACAATAAATTTATCGAGTATGTGTCAACCTCCATAGATGATTTCTTAGCCATTAATCAGCCTAGTTCCACTTCGTACTCACTATTGTGGGAAACACTAAAAGCATATTTGCGGGGACAAATTATTTCCTACTCTGCTTTTTCAAATAAAACCCACAGAAATAAAATAAAAGACCTGGCCTCGGCTATTCGTGATATAGATCGGCAATATAACAGGAACCCATCTCCTGAATTGCTGAAACGTAGACTGGATCTGCAGACAGAGTTCGATCTTATTACCACGACTGATGCAGAACGGCTTCTGTTGCGATCTCGTAGTTCATATTATGAGCATGGAGATAAAGCAAGTAGGCTATTGGCACATCAATTAAGGCGTCAAGCAGCATCCCGTACCATTTCACAAATTAAAAACGCCTCAGGTTCATTGGTAACTGACCCTAAAGGTATCAATGATATCTTTAAATCGTTTTACTCATCTCTTTACTGCTCTGAATCTCCATCTGACATCTCAGATATGACTCTTTTTCTCCAAAATCTTGAGGCCCCTACCTTAGACCCTAGAGCTTCTGAGGTTCTAGACTCTCCACTAATCTTAGAAGAGGTAGTAGCATCAGTTAAAGCTATGCAAAATAATAAGGCTCCAGGACCGGATGGTTTTTCGGTAGACTTCTTTAAAAAATTTGAAACTAAACTGACCCCATTACTTCTTTCAGTATACAATGAATCCCTCAAACGGGGTTCTCTACCCCAAACATTAACTCAGGCATCCATAACAGTGCTCCTGAAGACTGACAAAGACCCTATGTCCTGCTCTTCCTATAGACCTGTGTCTTCGTTGAATGTCAATGCTAAGATTTTAGCAAAATTACTAGGTAGACGTCTTGAAAAGTTCCTTCCAACCTTAATATCTGAGGAACAAACAGGTTTTATTAAGGAACGACAGCTTTTTTTTAATGTACGCACACTGTTAAACATACTCCATTCTAAACAATCTACGATAACTCCAGAAGTGGTCATTTCTTTAGACGCAGAGGCGGCCTTCGATCGAGTGGAGTGGGGGTACCTCTTTGCCGTACTAAAGAAATTCGGGTTTGGAGATACATTTATATCTTGGATTCGCCTTCTCTACTCGTCTCCACAAGCCAGCATCCACACAAATGATATCCGATCTAATTACTTCCCATTGACACGTGGGACCAGACAGGGGTGCCCTTTGTCCCCACTATTATTTGCATTAGTGATAGAACCTTTGTCGATCGCACTGAGGTCATCCTCCCTGTTTAAGGGAGTGACCCGGGGGAACAGAGAATTTAAATTGTCATTATTCGCTGATGATCTGTTACTATATATATCGGACCCAACCAAAAGCATTCCCTTAATACAGTCGATTTTGGAACGTTTCGGCTTATTCTCCGGTTATAAAGTTAATCCACTAAAAAGTATTTGCTATCCAATAAATAACCTTGCACTCCAACTTCAGCAATCTGACATTCTCTTCAAAATTAACCCTGTGGGGTTCAGATACTTAGGGATCAACATAACACGAACAATGCCGTCTCTTTTCTCTGCAAACTTCTCCCCTTTGATTACGCAGGTTAAAGCTGATGTCCAGCACTGGAGTAGCTTACCACTGACACTGATTGGAATAATTAATGATGTGAAAATGAATATCTTGCCTAAATTCCTTTTTTTGTTTCAATGTATTCCGCTGTTCTTACCAAAGAAATTCTTTAAAACTATTGATGAGGTTATTTCAGGATTCTTATGGAACAATAAAGCTCCTAGGATTCGTAAATCACTATTACAAAATTGTAAATTCAACGGTGGTCTAGCATTGCCTAATTTTCAATTATATTACTGGTCATCACATATTCAGAAGATAACTTATTGGCTTAACTGTGCAGATACTTCATGGTGTCGACTTGAGGCACAATCGTGCAATCGATCCTCTCTCAAAGCTCTACTTACATCCCGTTTACCGCTCAACCCCTCTGGCTTTACTGATAATCCAGTTGTGCGATCCACCCTTAGGATTTGGTATCAATTCAGACGCCATTTCAAATTTCTGTCAGCTTCCTCTAGAACACCTTTACTGAGAAACCATTTATTTCCTCCTTCAAGTACAGATGCTACTTTTCTGCAATGGTACAACAGAGGCATACAGTGCTTTCAAGATCTGTACAAAGACAATGGTTTCTGCAGTTATACAGAGCTCTGTGCTCAATATGGATTACCAACAACCCATCTATTTCGCTACTTTCAGATCCGACACTGTGCTACTTCTCTTTTCCCAAACTACCCCCTGATGCCCCCCAAATATCCCTGGGATGATCTTCTTGAGCTAAACCCTAAAGAAAAATCACTGATTTCAAAAATCTATGCTTATCACTGAATGTGTGTACCGTGTCCAAGACAAAGGTGGCATGGGAGCAGGAATTGGGCATAACATTCACAGAGGAAGGGTGGGAAAGGGCCATTAAAAGGACCCACACAAGCTCTTTCTGTGCCCGACTTGGACTAATACAGTTCAAAGTCCTTCATAGGGTCCATTTCTCTAAAGCTCGTTTATCTGAAATATATCCAGGAGTGGAAGATAGGTGTGACAGGTGTCATCAGTCTCCATGCAATTTAAGTCACATGTTCTATTCTTGCTCAAAGTTACACAATTTTGGCAGGAATATTTTGAGACTATGTGTAAAATACTTAGTATTGAAATTAAGAAATGCCCTTTCATTGCGATATTTGGAGGCCCTCAGAACCATGGTCTGTACACCTCTAAACAGTTAGACTCCTTAGCTTTTACATCTTTATTAGCACGCCGCCGTCTTCTTCTCCAGTGGAAATCAGATTGCGCCCCTTCAATCTCTCAATGGCTTCAGGATGTCATGTTTTTCCTAAAATTGGAAAAGATCAGAGATGAACTTAAAGGTGACTCTGAAAAATTCTATGGGAAATGGCAGCCCTTTTTAACATATGTCAACTCACGTAAAGTCTTACCACCTGAGTGAACACTTATCCTTTTTTTTTTTTTTTTTTTTTTTTTTAAATTTATTTATGTATTTGTTTATTTATTTATATTTCTCTCTGGTTAACTTTTTGTTTACAGCTTTATTTGCTCTTTAATACAGAGAGTTCTCTGTTTAGAGACAAGGAATCAAGAGATACATTCAGTTCGCATTGGGGGGGGGGGGGGGTCGGTTCTTGTGGGGTGGGGGGGTCGGTTCTTGTGGGGTGGGATGAGGGGTTGGAACAGGTTAATGAGAGGAGGTACTGCATTATATGTGTATTCTTCCTGTGATGTATATGACCACTTTTTATTTTGTGGAAAGATGTCGAGACAGGGAAGTATGAATAGTTTGAAAATGTCTGTAATACCTGTAATATCCTCAATAAAGAAATTAATTTAAAAAAAAAAAGAATAGGAGGGACAAGGAGCGGAGTGAATGCCTTTCGTAAACAACCAACATGGCTACTGATTTTGAAACTGCAATGGTAAATGTGTTGAACGAACTGGTTTTGAAACTGCAATGGTAAATGTGTTGAACGAACTGGAATGTACATTTTCTTTAAAAGCAGAGCAAATGGCTGCACCGAAAGCTTTTACTGAAAAAAAAGATGTTTGCTGTCCTTCCTACGGGGTTTGGTAAAAGTTTAATTTACCAAGTGGCTCCGTTGATTGGGAAAAAGATGGGACTCAGTGAAAACCCAGTGGCTATTGTTGTTTCTCCGCTAGCTGATCTCATGGAGGAGCAGGTCAGGGAAGCAACCAAGCTGGGAATCACAGCCATGCAACTCGGAGTCCACAGTGAGGAGGAAATCTGTTAAGATGGCAACACTCTTTCCCAGACATCATCACAGCTCATCTCCGCTGCACCCTGCACTTGCTTGCTGGTCTGTTTACAGTGGCGTTCTGCTAGCCTATGTCACAAGTTTCGTTTACTCTGATTGGTTTTCTGTCTTTGCAATTGTGTGAAGGGGCACTTTGAGTGACAGCCGTTTATACTGCCCCTCGGGAATAGAGGAAATGTACACTCCGTGTCCAGACCCATTCGCGTTTTGTGAATTGGGTCTGGCAACGCCAGGCTAGATTTCACTTATACCAGTAGATTCCGAGCTATCCAGTCAGATCCGAACTCTATTCCATTGAGAGTGTCCTGAACATTGTCCTCCAGCGGTAATCGCTGCTCCTTTCCCGGCTGGATACACTGCAACAAGATGCTCCCTTCAGCTCTGAGAATTGGGCTGAAAGTCCCACTCCCGGCCCATCGGCAGTCCACCCTCTCTCCTGAGTGTTCGTTGTGAAGAATGGGAGAAAGATTTCTCTTCCTCTTCTCTCACCAGACAGGGATGATGACCCGGTCCCCATCTCCAACTACTTTGCTCCACTCGAGATGCTAACTGAGCCGGATGCTGAACTGCTCCGGAGCCACCCGCCCCAGTCCTCTCCAAAACCTTAAAAAAGTGGTGGATTTCCCAGATGATCCCGGTATCCCATGGAAAACATCACCGACGCCTTTCCCCTCCAGCATTATCCAACTCTGGGTGCAGTCCTCCTGGCCCCCAGTCTTCAACATAACTGCTCAACAGAGAAGTGGACACTGCTGTAGGTAGTAGTAACGTCATCTCCACAGGCACACCAGGTGAATCGTGTTCATTTAACTCTGCTGTCGTTGCCACTACCCTAGCTAAAGTGACTAATTGCAATCCGCAACCTCTTTCATCCAAACTCGCCGTCTTTAAGGGAGGCAGTAGAGACCGACGACCCAAAATCCTTATTATTGGTGATTCCATCGTCAGATTTGTTGAATGTCCAGGCGCTATCACCTACTGCCTTCCTGGCAGCAACGTTTCAGACATTATTAAACTGTCACCAGTGCACACAGACCTGCATCCCTCAGCTCACACACTGATTGTTCATGTGGGTACCAATGACGTCATGGATAAACAATTACTTAAACTCTGCATGCAACTGAAATCTATGGCAATCACAATTCAGAACCTGAGCAAAACCTGTGTTTTTCTGGCCCAATTCCCACTCTCTCAAAAACCCCTGAACGTTTCAGCCATCTTAACAGTCTGCATTAATGGATAAAAACTTAATTTTAACGTAATTTGACAGCCTACACCTGAACACAGAGGATCTTAAACAGCTTGTAAAAACTTGATCCAGCATATTGCTTTTAATTCTGACTGATGCTTACCTCAGCACGACCCTGCTCCAGAAGCCACTCCTGTCCATAATGTTGAACATTTTTCCTTGGGTCCTGCTGAGTACAGCTCTATCAATACTATACCTGTGAGGATCACAGGATCACAAACTGCCCCACCTATAGACCCAGCTGATCTGCTTATTCTACAATAAGAGATTACTACTTTTACTCCCCATTCCACCCACTCCAGTAACAGACCCCAACACATCAGTTCAACCTCACTTGTACCCTTTAGCTGTACTGTCTGCTGATCCCAGCTTTAGCATTTTAGCTGTTTTTAGTTTTCTTAATGTCAGGTCCCTTGCAAACAAGTCTTTTTTATTCCAAGATTTTATTATGTCTAGCAATATTGATTTCTCCTTTACTACTGAATCCTGGTTAAGCCCCGGATTCTCTATCCTGCTAAATGAGGCATGTCCCCCTATCTACTCCTGTTTTAATCAACTCATCTATTGTAATGGGAGAATATTCTTCATCCCCAACCCCCCTCTCTTGTGGTGTTCCCCAGGGGTCAATTCTAGGTCCTCCTCTGTTTTTTATTTATATGCTTTCTCTGGGTCAGATAATCCGTAATTATAATATTAATTTTCATAGTTACGTGGACGACATGCAACTTCATGTTCCGCTGACTGGTAGTGACAATCTCTCTCATGTTATGGCTTTTCTCTCAGATATTAAGTGCTGGATGTCATAAAACTTCCTCCAGCTCAATGAGTCCACATCTGAGGTCCTTTTTTTTTTTGGACCCCCAAACCTGACCTCTAACTTAATTAAGAACCTTGGGAGCCTGTCCTCCGATGTAAAGCAACTAAGGTTTTGCAATCGTGCTTCCATCAAATTAGAAACATTTCAAAAGTAAAAAACTTTTTATCTCAAGCAGACCTTGAAAAAGTTCTTCATGCCTTTATCTCATCACATCTGGACTACTGTAATTCCTTGTATTCAGGGCTCAGTCTAAAGGCCATTTCCCATCTCCAGCTTGTTCAAAACTCGGCTGCCAGATTTGAACTAATTCCAAGAGACAAGACCATATGGGGCGGCAGTAGCTCAGTCCATAGGGACTTGGGTTGGGAACCGGAGGGTCGCCTGTTCAAGTCCCCGTCCGGACCAAAACATGGAGTGTGGACTGGTAGCTGGAGAGGTGCCAGTTCACCTCCTGGGCACTGCCGAGGTGCCCCTGAGCAAGGCACCGAACCCCCCAACAACTCAGAGCGCCTGTCATGGGCAGCCCACTCTGACATCTCTCCACTTAGTGCATTTATAGGTCCAGTTTGTGCATGTGTGTGTTCGGACCTGTGTGTAATTGACAAACAGAGTGAAAAATTGAATTTCCCCTCGGGGATTAATAAAGTATATAAAATTAAAAAAATATATATATATATGACTCCCACCCTTGCAATGCTACACTGGCTACCTTTTATTCATAGAATTGATTTTAAACTTTCACTAATTACTATTAAAGCCCTACATGGCCTTGCTCTAACATACATTTTAGATTAACTTCCACCCTATGAGCCTAGCCGCTGCCTGCGCTCCTCAGGTAGGACTCTCCGAACTGTTCCTACAGCCCGCCTCGTTACTAAAAGAAACCGGGCATTTTCCATTAGAGCCCCACAGTATGGGCTGAAATATGTGCCACCAGAAACTGAATTTGAATCATTTATATTTGAATTTGAATTTCTAAACTTGAATAATTGCATTGAAAAACTGAATTTGAATCACATAATTTGAAATTGTATTTATTTCTATATATCTTCACATTCAGTTCTCACAATTCAAATTCAGTTCTCAAAATTCAATTTCAATTTACTGTGACAGACACCCGGGTAGTTAAAGCATGAAGGAAGAGCAATTGAGCGCAGAACCCGGGTAGTTAAAGCATGAAGGAAGAGCAATTGAGCGCAGATTCACAGGACTCCTCTTCGGCCAATCAGCACCTACGTTTTTGAGGACGTAGGAAGAAGCGCTCGGCTTGATCCATAGACCATAGACAATAGGCTTGTTTGAGATGAACTGCGCCTCGCCTGAAAAGTACACGAGAGCAGGCGGCCACAGCGGGGGGTGGTGACAAAAAGCTGCGGTGAAGTCGGACAGTTTCCCGACAGTTTCCAGCAGCCTTCAGTCCGTCCAGGAAGTCACAGACACACTAACATCCTGTTTGGAATGATGTCAGTTCATTAAAAAAGTGATCAGACCCATATAGGCTATCAGTTTGTTTTCAGTCTCCAGTTGTTTTAATTATGATAGATTAATTTATTAAAATGCTTTACAGGTGATCTGTAGTTTATGTTCATGGTTTAACCTCCATTTGATATGAATTCTCCTGTAAATCAGCATCATATCAGTTTGACCTGTCCCCTCAACTACACAGGCTGAATAAACTGTGTTTGACTATAAGGTTAATATTTTCAGAGGAAAAAAACCCCCAAGACAACAGCTTTCATTAAGGCTCAGTCAGATACAGTCAGGGCTTCACATCTGATGTTATTTTAAGAATCCTCACATTCCACTGACCACAAGTCTCTGTGTTGCTAAATACATGAATAATTACACGGTTCAATATTAATATAGTACAGTAGACTCTGTATAGTTTATGATGAATGTATTCAGTCTCTGACAACTAAACTTCACCATCAGTCACACAACATGTTTCTGTTCACAGAATAAACCTTCAGATCAGACAAATACAATCTTAATCTCTAAAATCCAACAAAAATGAATAGTTTATCTAAAACGTCATATTGTTGAGTCGACATCTTAACCAATCAGCTGTTAGATCAGGTGAGAGCCAGGCGGTGCAGTCGGTGGANGCACAATGCATGCCGGTTAGTTTTGTGTCCGACTTCATCCCGACTTGCTCTGACTTATTACAAAAGTGGACGGCGATAAAACCGTGAGAGCGAGGCGGCCGCAGTTTTTAGAACCAGGTGCTGCAGTTGCTCTCCACCGACTGCACTGCCTGGCTCTCACCTGATCTAACAGCTGATTGGTTTAGATGTCGACTCAACAATATGACGTTTTAGAGAAACTACTCATTTTTGTTGAATTTTAGAGATTAAGATTGTATTTGTCTGATCTGAAGGTTTATTCTGTGAACAGAAAACATGTACATACAGAGTCTACTGTACCATATTAATATTGGACGGTTTAATTATTGAAGTATTTAGCAACACAGAGACTTGTGGTCAGTGGGATGTGAGGATTCTTAAAATAGCATCAGATGTGTAGCCCTGACTGTATCTGACTGAGCCTTAATGAAAGCTGTTGTCTTGTATTTTTTCCCTCTGAAAATATTAACCTTATAGTCAAACACAGTTTGAGTAAATTGAAATTGAATTTTGAGAACTGAATTTGAATTGTGAGAACTGAATGTGAAGATATATAGAAATAAATTCAATTTCAAATTATACTATTCAGATTCAGTTTTTCAATGCAATGATTCAAATTAACAATACAATTTCAAATTATGTGATTCAAATTCAGTTTTTCATTGCAATTACTCAAGTTTAGAAATTCAAATATAAATGATTCAGTTTCAAATTATGTGATTCAAATTCAGTTTTTCAATGCAATTATTAAAGTTTAGAAATTCAAATTCAAATATAAATGATTCAAATTCAGTTTCTGGTGGCACATATTTCAGCCCATACCACAGCTGTGGAACTCCTTACCTGAGGAACTTAGGTTGGCAAACTCAGTGTCTTCCTTTAAAACACTACTAAGAACATACTTTGACAGAAAGGCTTTTTTTACAGTAAATTTGTTGTGTGTCTAGTTTCTATCCTTCTTTTATTGATTTTATTATTTATTGATTTTTTTTTACACACTTTGTTTTATTTGGTCTTGGCCTATGTTCAATGTTTTTGTTGCTGTTTTTATATTTTTATTATTTTTATTGATCATCTTTATGCTACAGAACATAGTCCAGCAGCTACACGCGAGAAAAACAATCAAGTATATGTGTAAAAAATAAAAAAACAAAAACAGATAAACAACCAAAACTAAAAATCAAAAAAACAAATTAAAGATCAAAATGATATGCAAATTTCAATTACACAGCATCTCCTCCAAATATATTTCACATAGAGACTGCCATATCAGTGCAAAAGGAAAACAATGAAATAGATAAAAAAGAAAGAACATTTTGCATGAATGGTGCTGATGGAAATAAAAGTAATGGTGGTGCAGTACAGGTTTAACAGATCACTGTTCTAGGAAGTTAATCCAGGCTTGCCATGTTTTTAAGAATCTCTGGGTTACCTCTAATACTATATGTGATCTTTTCTAAGGGCATACAGTAGTTGAGTTCATTTACCCAGTGTGAGTGACTAGGGGGGTCCTCAACAATCCATTTAGACAGAATACACTTTTTTGCTGCCAGTCCCAAGAAATCTGCTGAGTGTATTGAGTCGAACTGGAGATTAGAGTAGTCCCCAAGAAGTACTATGGAGGGTGATAAATTAAGTTCCATATTTAAGACTTTCTTGAGTGTATATTCTATGTCTTTCCACCATTGTTCTAGCTTTTTTTCAGGGGTGTAATAGAACCTGTGAATGGTGTTGAAATTACATATTTTATATCTTGTATTAATAAATCCTTTTTGTGCATCTGTGAGCAATAAGGACCAGTGATCATCATTTATCTGAATTCCAAGATCTTTCTCTGACTTTTCTTTGACCAGGTTAGTATTAGCTTTATTGTATGACATTAAAAGGTCATAAATTCGCGAATTATGCTTTCTATTAATTCTTTGGGTAAGCATTCTAACTGTGAAAGCTCTGGTTTTTCCAGGGTTCCCCCCAGTTGTGATCGTATAAAGTGGCGCAGTTGTAAATATCTATAAAAATGTGTAGCTGGCAATTGGTGGGAGTCTCTCAACTGCTGAAATTACTTTAAAGTGTTATCATCATATAGGTCATCAATCTTAATTATATTCTTCTGGGCCCAAACTTTAAAGCCAAGGTCCTTCTGCACAAAATCTAAGGACGGGTTAGACATGATAGGGGTAAGTGGAGATAAGGAGGTGACTTGTCCTAAAAAATGGTTAATTTTGCCCCAAATGTTAACTGAGTAAATAATGATTGGGTTGTCTGTGTATTTCTTTACAGTTTTTTTGTTAAAACAATACGGGATATGCTTTAAATCTTTTATATTTAAGATATGTCTTTCATTTTTTTTTAAAGATTATTTTTATGAGCTTTTTGCCTTTATTGACAGGACAGAGAGTGAAATGGGGAGACAGAGAGAGAGAGTGGGGACTGACATGCAGCAAAGGGCTGCGAGCCAGATTCGAACCCGCGGCCGCTGCAGCGAGGCGATGCCTCTGTACATGGGGCGCCGGCACTATCCACTACGCTACCTACGCCCCTAAGATATGTCTTTCTATTTGAGTCCAGGAGGGGGTCTCTTCATCGTCAAACCAGTAAAACAATGGTCTTACTTGGGCAGCCCAGTAATATAATTGCATATCTGGAAGTCCCAGTCCTCCTCTCTCCACTCTCTCTTTTTTTTTTTTTTTTTTGGGGGAGGCCTTAAACGCAACACTAACCCCCACCAGTCCGATACTGACAATGAGCGCACTCAGAGCTGGCAGACATGTCCAAGAGGTCATTAGATGTGTGGTTGCACTTAAAAATATGCCCCGACAACCCCCAGAAAGCAGAGTGCCAGATTTGCCAAAAGCAATTGGCATATCACAACTCGACAAAAAATTTGGGAAATCACTTGAAAAACGTAAGTAGTAATTAAAAAAGATAAAATCTCCGACAAGGAAATAGAAAGCCCGACGCACAATGGAGACCTGCTATTATCCTGCTTGAACAGAGACGACTAAATTCTTTCAACAATGTGACTCAAAATAATGATTAAATAAATTTTAAAATATGCATTTTCCAGTTCCCACCGGTCCGCTCTGAGTCTAGTGTCAGAGACGCTTCTGATGCTCTGAGTTGCGCATCTGTTTGATTGTGCTGCAGTATGCGCCAAGGGTTTTAATTTAGTGTTCAATCAAAAGTTAAACACTACTTATCGCCGACCATTAGTGTTTTTTCCTTTGTGAATATTTTTATATTAATTCTAGTGTTGGAAGAAACTACGTTTTCGCCATAATTTTTTATTTATTTATTTTTAATATTGGGAAGAGCTCACTTTTAGTCCAGTTAATTTTGTAACCGGAAGAACCACTGAAGGTGTCAGTCAAGTTTAGTAAGGCTACAAGGGATGTATCAGGATTGATTAAAAACAAAAGTATATCGTCAGCATAGAGGGTAATTTTGTGTGTAATTTTTCCAATCGAAATTCCCATTATGTTAGATTCTTCTCTCACTTGTTGAGCCAGTGGTTCCAAGATGAGAGCAAAGATCAGGGGCGAAAGAGGGCACCCCTGTCTTGTGTCCCGTCCAATAGCAAAGGGGCCTGATATAATTCCATTGGTACCAACTCTGGCTCTGGGTTCATCATATAAGAGTCTAATACAATTTATAAAATAATTACCAAAATTGAAATGTTCCAGAACTTTAAACATGTAGCACCACTCAACTCGATCAAAGGCTTTTTCCGCATCTAGCGAAACGATTACGGGTGTGTCCTTTAAATTAACTGCCTCTGATATTATATGAAAAAGGCGCCTCAGGTTGTTCATTGAAGCCCCGTTTTTAATAAAGCCAGTCTGATCTTTGTGAATGAGTGATGGTAGATGTTTTTCTAGCCTCATTGCTATAGCCTTGGCAAATATTTTGCTCTCTACTGAAAGCAGAGAGATGGGGTGATAGGAGCCCATAAGTTCGGGGTCTTTATCTGGTTTACAAATTAGCGTAATTAGGGCTTCTTGAGTTGTTGGGGGCAGTGTCTTTTTGTCGATTGAGTGGCGATACATATCCATTAAATTATTCATCAAATGGCTATGAAATTTTTTATACAATTCGGGTGTGAACCCATCTAAACCAGGTGCTTTCCCAGACTGGAGAGACATTAAAGCTTTTAGAATTTCGTTTCTGGTTAGTGGTTGTTCCAATAGGGCTTGATCTAGGACCGATAGTTTTGGTAGGTTCAAGGAGGATAGGAATTTCTCACATTTATCTGCTGTGTTTTCGCACTCTGATGTGTATAAATTCTTATAAAACTCTTGGAAGCAGTCATTAATCTCTTTTGGGTTACATGTGGTGGTATTATCTGTTTTTTTTAACTTTATGAATCATGGAGGTGGATATTTGTCTTTTCAGCTGCCAAGCTAACAATTTATTTCCCTTGTCCCCCAGTTCGTAATATCTCTGCCTAGTTCCAAGTAGGGCTTTCTCTGTTTTATAAGTGTTTGATATATTATATTGGTTACGTTTTCTTAGAAGTACCTTGTGTATCCCTTCTGATCTTGTTTTGAAGTGTTCCTTCTCCAAACTCCTTATTTCTGCTTCTAGAAGTTCCAAGTTTTTCCAACTTTATTTTTTCCTATGACTAGAGAAAGATATCATTTGTCCCCTCAGGTAGGCCTTCAATGATTCCCAAAGGATAGAGGGTGATGGGGTGGTTTCAGAGTTGGTCTCTAAAAATAATTTAATGTGGGAGGTAATAAATTTATCAAATTCTGGATCATGTAATAGTGAGGGGTTAACTCTCCACCTATAAAATTTCTGAAAGTTGTTTTTAGGAAGCATTACCATAGAGATGGGGGCATTACACGTGGTAGATATTCACAACTGCTAACCCTGTGAACCATTGCCATGGATATAATGAAATAGTCTATTCGGGTAAAGGAGTTATGTACAGCTGAGAAAAATGAGTATTCTTTAGTATTAGGATGTGTGTATCTCCATATGTCACATAATCCCAGATACTTTATATAGGAGTTGATTACCTTCCTCGACCTGCATTTCACAGGATTTTTATCAGAAGAGCGATCTAGTTTAGGGTCAAATTAAGGTCACCCGCTATAATAATGTCCCCTTCTGCTCCACTTAGTTTTAAAAATAAAGACTGGTAAAAGTTTAGATCATCATAATTGGGGGCGTAGATGTTGACCAGGGTAATGACCTCAGATAATACCTTACCCTTGACCAGTATAAATCTACCACCTGGGTCACGTTCTATTTTGTCTGGTATAAAGGGAAAGTGTTAGGATAGCAATCGGCAAGTAGTCATCAGAGATGGTTTTAAGTGTTTTTAAATTCTGTATATTTCCCCAGCATGAATTTTGGCATGTGGGCACCCTGGATTGGTGGATAATTTTCCTAGCATTTGGTTTAGCTTTGACTGCACTGCACCAAAATAAAATTACCATAACAAAAGCAAAAAAAAAAGGAACTGAGATAAACGAACTATTAAATGCATACAAACAAAATTCTTTCTTGGAAAGAGTTGGAAAGTACCCCAAAATGCACAAGCGCGTGTTTGCACTCCTCCTTAGCACAAATAACGCGCATTGATAGGTAGTAACGTAACAGCAGTCTCCATTTCTGTACTGGTATACATTTAAAACATACGGGACAAAAAGGAACCTGTTGTTAACTGCGAGATATCTGGTGTCAAGAGTCCTCATTTCCTGAATACTAAGCCACACATCAGGAACACGGGGCTTGCCAACAGGCTCCCCTAAACAGTCCCAAAACAGGATTTCACAATATCCAATCACATAGATTATATCAATAACCTCAAATTAAACCCTCGTTTCAGCAGAGATTTCTTATGATCATTTGATTAGACATCAATAATTCAAGGGTAATAATAAGGTAAATTAAAGTCAGCTGTTTGAAACAAGGCTGTGAGCAGAGAAAATGAGATAACTTACCCTCATGGTGTAATATCAAAATATATATATACGGGGATGGCATGAGGAGAGTCGTTTATCGTCCATCCCTAGAAACAAAACAAAACAAGCAGAACCTGTTTACAATCCCATCTCTTTTTGGCTGGGTGGTCAGTAGTCCAGGGATAGATGGGCTTCTCATTTTCGTGGTGTTGTCCAGATACTCTGAGAAAAGTCTCACCGACAGGAATTGGTGAGTATGTCTACACCCACAGTGCAGGCTCGGCTGTGGTTCATTCACTCTGATGTACGCGCCAAAGTCAATGTCCTCGTCCTCTCAGGAGAGTCATATAGCTCAGTCCGTATTAAATGACAACTGAGTGAAAGGTGAACAGGCGGCCTCCAAGTGTCTTTATGTTTAGTTTGCCAAGGACAGATTTTCGGCAAATTTACGAGCTTCATCTGGATCTGTGTAGCTTAGATCTTTACCAGCATGTTTCAGTATCAGACGAGCAGGATAAACCAGCCGGTATTCAACTCTTTTCTCCCGCAGGATTTTCTTCGTCTCGTCAAATCTTCGCCTTTTCTGTTGAAGCTCAAATTAATAATCCGGGTAGAGTGGGATGATGTTGTTTTCATGTCGCAGCATGCCTTGCTGTCGCGCGGACGTCAAGGCCCGCTCCTTATCCTGGTAACATAGGAACTGCATTATTATCGCCCGTGGCGGCTGGCCTGGCTTCGGTCTCGGGGCGAGTGTCCTGTGGGCGCGCTGCAGCTCCAGTCCGTTAGGAAAGTTGTCAGCTCCCAGGATGTTAAGCAGTAGTTTCTCCACAAATTTGGTGGGTGCACTTCCTTCAAACCCTTCTGGTAGCCCCGTCAAGCAGAGACTGCATCTCCTGGAGCGGTTTTCCATGTCATCCAGCTTTACTCTCAACTCCTGTACCGTTTGCTCCATTTGAGTGAGGCGCCTGGACATGCTGTCCACATCGCCGTCGAGCCTGTTAAGGCCGCCTTCCAGGTCTTCTTGTTTCTTCTCAATAAGTGAAGTTTTCTGTTGCAAAGCTTTTAGGGTCAAGTTTAGGTCCTCAATCTTGCTAGTTATCGCCTTGTTTCCCTCGTTGATAGCAGCCATTATTTCGGCGGAGCTGTACTCCCGTTCTGCACTTTCTTCCTGGGCAGACATGGCTAATAGCGTCACCTCCTTGCTAGCTGTTTTCATTGCTGCACCGCAGAGGTTTCTCACTGCCGTCCTCTTACGTTTAGACATGTATGAGGATGAGAATCAGTCCCCTTTGCATTTAGTAAGCTGTTCAAACTTTTATTTTCGGCTATCAGTACGTAAAAATCATTTATTTAATCAATAGATACGGAGCTGACGTTTCCGCGTCTGTTCTCTAGCTTGCCATCACGTGACCGTTGCTGTTTTTATCTTGATGGTGTATACTATTTTATTTGTCTTATAAAGCCCTTTGTAAATGTGTTGTGAAAAGTGCTGTACAAATAATGTTTATTATAATTATTATTGTTATTATTAGATTAGAGATTAGATTAGATTAGATTAGATTAGATAGAACTTTATTAATCCCTTGGGAAGAGTTGTACAGTCTGATGGCCTGAGGGACAAAGGAGTTTTTCAGTCTGTTAGTCCTGCACTTGGGAAGGAGCAGTCTTTGGCTGAACAGGCTCCTCTGGTTGCTGATGACGGTGTGCAGAGGGTGACTGGCATCGTCCATAATGTCTAGCAGTTTGTCCAGTATTCTCTTCTCTTCCACCGTCACCAGAGAGTCTAGCTTCATGCCAACCACAGAGCCAGCCTGCCTGATCAGTTTGTCCAGCCTGGATGTGTCCTTCTTGGATGTGCTGCCCCCCCAGCACACCACGGTGTAAAAGAGGACGCTGGCTATCACGGACTGGTAAAACATCCGCAGGAGTTTCCTGCAGATGTTAAACGACCGCAGCCTCCTCAGGAAGTACAGCCTGCTCTGTCTCTTCCTGTACAGGTGGTTGGCGTGGGTTGTCCAGTCCAGTTTGCTGTCCAGCCACAGCCCAATGTACCTGTAGGAATCCACAGCCTCCACCTCAACTCCCTCGATCAGAACTGGTCGCGGTCTTGGTCTGGACTTCCCAAAGTCAATGACCAGCTCCTTGGTCTTCGAGGTGTTGAGCTGTAGATGGTTTGTGTGGCACCAGACAGCAAAGTCCCTCACTAGGCTCCTGTACTCCTCCTCTCTGTCGTCCCTGATGGCTGTGTCATCGGCGAACTTCTGGATGTGACACAGCTCAGAGTTGTAGCAGAAGTCCGAGGTGTACAGGGTGAAGAGAAGAGGGTCCAGCACCGTGCCCTGGGGTGCTCCGGTGCTGCTGATGACAGTGGCAGACGTGGTGTCCCTCAGCCTGACGTACTGCGGCCTGTCGGTGAGGTAGCTGGAGATCCAAGTGACCAGGCAGGGGTCCACTCGCATCCTGTTAAGTTTGTCCTGAAGCACAAGGGGCTGGATGGTGTTAAAGGTGCTCGAGAAGTCCAGGAAGAGAATCCTCACCATGCTGCTTCCCTGATCCTGGTGCAAGTGGGCTCGGTGTAGCAGGTAGAGGATGGCATCCTCCACACTAACACCTGCCCGGTATGCAAACTGTTGCGTTACATAACACTGATCTTCGGAAAAGCAATACCAGTGTGCATCTCTCCTCTCACACTCTTCGCACTGCTCCGCCCCACTCACTCACAAGTTCTCCAGCAACATTAAGAGAGACACAGACACACACTGCTATTCTGTTTAACCTGTCTGTGAATTAGTCTCGAGTGTGACATCAGTCTATATGTTGCACATGCTGCGCTAAATCAGTCTGTGAGATGAATGAAATGACCGCAGTAACAAATGTGCAGCACAGCACTGTGCTGCATGTGTGGGAGACAGAGCTGCTTGATTGTGTCAGGTGAGTGTTTGTTTGCTAATTTGTGTGTGAGATGGATCATAGCGCATTGCCGTTCCTCTTGGTAGTTGTAGTGTGCATTGAGACAGCCTGGATGCAGGTGACAGATGTGTTTGAAAAAATGCAGCGACAACACAGACATTTCATATACAAGACCTATATAATGAGAACAGAGTCTCTTGCTCCTTTCCTCCCTCAGCCTCTCTGTTGATGCTATGTGCATTAATAAGATTAATAGCCTAAAAAATGAAAAGATTTAAATGATTTCCCAGCACTAGTTTCATTTGAAAGGCTGTGGAAAACGACTTTTTAACTCCCCCCCCCCCCCCCCAAAACTACAACGGATTTAGGCCTACTTGACACTTTTTTACTCATGTTATAGTTTTGTGGCCTGTGCTGCAAACCCTTAAACTTCTGCAGCTCCAGTGCTATGTGCAAAAAGTTAAGGTACAGCCCTGCTATATATTTTATATAATTTTTCTCTTACATGTTGTGCAGCTGTACATTTTCAAACAGGGAAAAAAATATCCCCAGCTCTACATTTTATTCTGATCAGTCTGTTTTTATGAAAGTGCTTGTGACATCTCAAATGTGGCTTTGACTTATAACTGAACATGTAGCCCATTTTATAGAAGATGCCAAGATATATATCGTGTATTGCCATTCAGCCTAAAAATACTGAGATAATGAATTTTTTGTCTGTATCGCCCATCCCTACTTTATATCATAAATGTAACATAAGACTCAAAAAGGATTAATTATGAATTATCAGTTGCAACTTTTAACTGAGATTGAGCTGAATGTTTGCTTACATACTTAAAACCAATGGCAACACGGCAGAAACTGATCACTGGTTTGTATAAAACAACCTCACTCACCAATTAAGTCCAACCACAGTTAGAATATTTCAATGTTGCTTTCCATTTAAGGTCCAGTGTGTAGGATATAGGTGGATGTATTGGCAGAAATGTAATATGTAATTTTAACTATGTTTTTATTAGTCTATAATCACCTGAAAATAAGAATCATTATCATTACCTTAGAATGAGCCGTGTGTACTACATACAGAGCAGGTCCTCTTCCACTGAATCCACCATTTTGTTTCTACAATGGCCCAAAAGGGACAAACTAAGCACTGGCTCTGGATGGGGCCAATTGCATTTTCACGTCAGCCACCGCTTGGCACACTGGACAAGTTTTAGTTTGTTGCAACTTCACCACTAGATGCCACCAACTCTTAAATACAAGACCTTTAAAGCAGCTGTATTGTAGTCTTGTCTCTGTGAGCCATCAGACTCATTTTTTATGCAATTATTTATTTTCAATTTGCATATTTCCTTCTGTGTTGGTGCTGGGTCTAAAAGACTCCCCCTCAAGTAAATGTGTTTTCACTGTGTTTTCCCTCATACACAGCCTATTTAATCAACAAAAGGTCAAGTTGCATGTGTGTTTGTGAACAGGATAGTCCAGACCTGATGCTGCTGCTGAGGATGCTGTCACTGGGTCAGGGGGCGTGGGACATGATTGACAGCCAGGTGTTTAAAGAGCCTCGTTTGGTACGTACAGTGTACAGCTCAGGTGTATCTTTGTGTCAGTTCATAAAATCACATCAAGGCTAAAACAAACTGTTGGTAAATAGCTTATTTGTTTTTCACGCTGTTGGTTATAGGCTAGTTGAAGGTCACTGCATTGAAATAAATGGACTGTAAGTTGTTAACGTTGTCTTCCTGTGTACCTACTATCAGGATTTGGAGGTGGTGACCCGCTTCCTGCCTGCCATGATGTCAGTGGTTGTTGATGATCACACCTTCACTGTAGAACAGAAGCTTCCCAGTGAAGAGAAGAGTTCATTAACATACCCCACCACACTGCCTGATACCTTCAACAGGTGAAGTACTGCACACAGGACAGAGGGTGACATCATATAGCATCACTTCATAGAAAGGTTTTTTGTCCATAGCAGCATTTCAGAGTTTACCTTGCTAGGACCTGTGTGAAGAGGTGAGAAAAGTGGGTTAGCACGTTAACAGGCTTAACCTTGACATCTTACACTGGTGTCATTCAGACAGGATAGATCGCCACAGTGTCAACAGGAACTTAGATTAGATTCAGTCAGGTGACACAATATTGTAATGGGTGACACAATGTTGTAACAGTAATGCTTATATCTGATTTAACTGTCTGCGACCCTTGGTTCTCTGTGAGGATCTTACATTTTGGGTTTGCTGCACCTTGAAATTCATTCTGCTTAACTTAGACCTGCTGTCCTCATTCATGGACATTTTCATGTGCCATCTACTGGTAGCAAGAGCACAACATAACCGCAATCCATGTAAAAACAAGGTGGCAGCCATCTCTGCCAGGTCTGTCTACATCCAAGCCTTACAAAAGTGGACAAGGTACTAAACCTGATCACATTTTATGGTTGAAAGTTATTTAGTTATTTATGCTTAATTAAGTTTGTAATTTGATATGGCATACAGATTTGACCATTTTTAGCAAAAGTGACAAGCTATGACGCTTTTTATTAGAACGTACTTGTTTAAAAGGACATTGGAGTTTGTGTTTGTGTGCAAAGTAAGAACATTTCTACACACATATTAGTGAATGAGGCCCAGTGTTCTTAATGTGTTGGTGTTAAATGTAATTGACTGTGTTACTAACTTCACATGCAGCCAGATAGGACGACTGTGAGAGGACTTATCTGACTCACAGCATAACTGTAAGATAGCCCAAAGCTCGTGAGATGTGCAGCTGGAAAAAAAACAACTACAAACAGGGAATTCAAGGCACTCTTGTAATGCTCATTCAATTCAGGATGTTTGTCCTTATCTGTAATGACTGATGTGATAGGAAAAATGTGTTAGTGAGAAGTATTGTGATTGTGATGGTCTTTGTTTCTCTTTCTCAGGTACCTGCAGGAGAACAGAGTGGCCTGTGAAATGGGTCTCTACTACGTCCTCCACATTGCCAAACTGAGGAACAAGAATGCCTTACAGAGGTTACTGCCTCCCCTGGGTCAGTATCACTCTTCCCCTAATGTTGTGTAAAATATGAGAAGTCCTAGACCATAGTATCCAACACCACACACCCCTTTAAAGGTTGCAACTCACTTACTTACCTACTCCTCTTCATCCCCTATGGTACATAAGGCTTAATTGAGCACTTTCCATTGCATTTGATCCTTGGCAGCATGTTGCTCCTCTCCCCTTGACAGGTTCATCTTTTCCAACTCCAGTGTCACAGTTCTGCACCACGTGGTTTGGGGCCTTCCAGGTTTTCTTTTGGCAAAGATGTTGCCATTTTTGTTCTCAACTTGGTTAGTTTGGCTTGTACATTTGCCACAGAGTTGCTTTGTGATCTTATACACAGTGCTCAGATTCCCATAGGCTACAGCCTTCTCAGCTTTGTTGCAAGGTTTTCAACAAAGACTCTCTTGTCTCTTCTGGCACTCCTCTTCACCTCTCTGTCCTTGTTTTTATAGGGCGTCTTGGCTTTTTCAAGGAGACGTTGAGACTTGGTGTTCAGCATCTTTGTCTTTAGCTGTTACCTCTCTTTGATTTTCTGCTGAGTGTTAGCTGATATCCATTCTTTGGCCCCTTTTTGTTTGAAGCCCAGGACTTCATGCTGTTTCAGAGTATATGGTCTTGATAGCATTCCATTTACTGTTTATAGTGGGTTCTTCTTCCATTTCAGAGGCAGCATCTAGTATGCTAAAGTGGTTTCTAAGTTCCAACACAAACTCTTGGTTTTCCTTTGGATACTGGAGTTTAGCAATGTCCAGTTTTTTTCTGTCGCTGGCCTTGTGGGATCAGCTGCTTAAACTTGAGTTTGATGGTGGCAACGGTTAGGTAGTGGTTGCTGTAGGCATCTGCACCCCAGTATGCTACACCACTTACCATTAATAATAATGTGATCTGTTTGGTTGATGGTCCTACCATCAGGTGACTTCCATATGAGCTTGTGGATTTTCTTATGTGGAAAGATGGTTCCACCAATGACCAGGTTGTTATTCATGCAGAATCCAACAAGGCGTTCACCACTGTTGTTTCTCTCTCCACATCTGTGTGCAGGGCTGGACTGAGATATAAAATCAGCCCTGGACTTTTGCCCAGACCAGCCCACCACAATCGGCTGGACATCACCCATCCTTGTTCTCCCCTTCAATACATGAACATACCAGCCCCAAATACCACTACTTAGCTGAGTGGTATTAGAGTAGAGTGCAGATAGACTTATATACTAACAATATGTGATGTTGGGCCCTCCTTACAATGAGGGAGGACCATCCTACTTTCTTATAAAGATCATGCCTCCCTCTCCTACACTGTGAGCCTCCTCCTGTTCCCTGCCGTCCTGTCCCTCTGTCTCAGTGGGATCTCTGGCCTCACTCTGTTCCTCTCCTCCATCATTACTGTCCTGATGGCGCACCTGTTGAAGACTAGCAGTTGCAGGATGGGGGATGGGCCGTGAGAGACAAATCAGTGGGCCCATCATCTCTCTGCTCTGTGGGCTGATCAGCCAAAAACAAAAATAATTTTTTTTAAAAAGAAAAGAAAAAGCTTACTACCAGCCCACACTAGAGCGGCCCCCAGGAATTCTCCCAGTACTCCTGATGGCCAATCCATCCCTGTCTGTGTGTGCCCATTACCCTCTCATAGTTGGAATTTTTGGTTCCCACTTTGGCATTCATGTCATGAGTTATCAGTAGCATGTTGTGTTGTACATACCAATCCTCTTTGTTCTCTTCTTCAGCCTCATTAGTTGGTGCATATCACTGCAAGATGGTGAGTTTGCAGACCTTTGAGTTGAGGTACACTCTGATCAACTTCTCACTTGCTGGTTCCCATTCAAGCAGGGTTTTGGCTTTCTCCTTTGAGATTATGACAGCTATGCTGTGTGTGTGTGTGTGTGTGAGTATTCTCATGGCCTGAATGGAGGATGACAGATCCATCATGTAGCATTTGGCGTCCGAAGCCAGTCTAATGACTTTCAGTTATCCTCAGGATGTTCAGATAGTATCTCTTCATCTTACTGAGGACTTGTGCTGCTGTCTTGGTGGTCTCTTACATGGTTCGGACATTCCATGTTCTAAGGCAGATCTTGAATATTGGCCTTAGTAGACCCTCTTTCTCACTCCTGATTTTCTTTCAGCTTTCATCCGGAGTGGTCATCCTGCCACCATTTTGGTGGCTGGGGTCTGTTATGTGCCTGATGTCAATAGTTTTGCTCAGTGTAGTTTTTTATCGGGTGGCATTATCAGCGCCGTGCCCAACCCCCAAGCTTAGAGGGCCAGTGTGCTGACTTTTATCTGACTCCTCTCTTGAGACCAGACTGGTAAGGTTTAAGCTACCACAGGCCGCAGACTAGGGGTGTGCCATAACATCTAGTTCACAATAATACCAGTATGATTTTTGATATCATATGAAAAATTCATATCATGATACTCGCAATATTTAGACTTGTTGACAGTGACGTCATACTGTTACCCATGGCAACAATAAACATGGCTTAAAACGAAATTATTAGCTACTCTGCGGTGGTTCCAAAAAGAGGAGCAGCTTCAATAGTGTGGAATAAAATGTGGTAGTGTTAGGCCTGGGCATCCTGAATGTTTTATAAACAGTCCCAGACTTCTCAGACTCTTTTAGTGAGTCACCACAAGTTACCCTCCCTGCAGAGGGAGCTCATTTAGCGACTCTGCCCGGCAGCAGTGCAGTCTCTCTCCTTCTCCTCTCTTGCCATGTGCTCACAGGAGTCCATGTAGTCAAGTGATTTTCTCATAAACCTTTTGCAGTGTAAACCTATGTGACACTTGCAGTTTAACAAAAAACTACATATATGTGAGTGTGCGATAGTTAATGGTGGCATAACAGCCTGTCACGGGTTACAGCGTGATGATTAAAGGATTAATTAATTAATAGTAATTAATTAATATTGTATACAGATTCTGAATCTTACTCTGAGTTACTGTTGTTGTTTACAAACTAAAGAAATGAGAGATAATTTTTGTTTAGTTTTTACTGAATATTTGAAGGCAAACTGTTAGGTTGATATGTAAAACTATATCACTTATTTTGTTGCAATATTATTTTCTTAAATTAATAATCAAATATATTTTTTTTACTAATTTGTCATATGGTCAAGAATATCATAATCACAAAAAGGTGATAAGTGGCTTAATTCAGTGAGTAATTGTCAGAGAAAGGCACTGACACTGGATGGGTCAACAGTTTAAATCAATGTGTGGGCAGTAAATTACACTAGCAGGGTCAGTAGTAAAGAGAATACAGTCAAAGCTGTCTTTTTATAGTAGGAACTGTATGACTTGTCAAAATAAGAGTTGGATCTCTGCTGTTCCCCCACAGTGGAGACCTACAATGACATGGCCTTTAGCGACATCTTCCTGCACCTGCTGACTGGACACCTCACCCTCCTCTCTGATGAGTTTGGATCAGAAGAATTTTGTTCTGTTGTCTTTGATGGCTTCCTTCTTACTTCTTCTTCCAGGTGGGTTGATTCTAGCAGAGCCTATGACATCACTGCATGCCTATAGTCAGCGTCTTCTAGTTTATGAAGTTCCATATAGTTTCAGTGCATTAAAAGTATAAACAGTGGACTGTGGACTTAAAGTGGACTGAGACTGACACGAGAATCTGCTTGCTAAAAGATATACACACAAATCTATATACACATATTGTTGAGCAGGCCGAGCAGGCCGAGCAGGTTTTTTGCATGATGGTGTTAAATGGCATCACCACTCCCCAGGACCCTTCCAAATTATTTTCATTGCACTGGACTCAAACTTGTCTGCCATGTCTCTTGACAGATTTTGTTTGTGTCTGAATATTTTGCAGTAAAGAGAATGTCCACAGACACACCCTCCGGATGTTGCTGCATCTACACCACAAAGTGCTGCCATCATACATGGAAACCTTGATGAAAACTCTGGAACCTCCAAAACAGGTTTGTTTCATTTATACATTCAGCTTGTGCTTTGAAACGAGTTGTAGTGATGGGTAGAATTAGGTAGAGGTCTCCCTGTCCTACAGTTCCACAGTGACAGTGCATTTTCTAATACTTCAGACGTACACTGATCAGCCAGAACAATAAATCCACTGACAGGTAGGGGTGTGCCATATCATGTCGTTCTCAATAATCCATCCATCCATCCATCCATCCATTCATCCATTTTCGTTTGCTTATCCGGACCGGGTCACAGGGGCAGCAGGCCGAGGCCAAGGCACCCCAGACATCCCTCTCCCCAGCAGCACTTTCCACCTTCTCCTGGGGGACCCCAAGGCGTTCCCAGGCCAGATGAGAGATGTAATCCCTCTAGCGTGTTCTGGGTCTGCTCTTAGGCCTCTTACCAATGGGACGTGCCAGGAAAACCTCCAGTGGGAGGCTCCCAGGAGGCATCCTGATCAGATGCCCGAACCACCTTAACTGACCCCTCTCGACGCGAAGGAGCAGCGGCTCTACTCTGAGCTCCCTCCGGATGTCCAAGCTCTCTAACGCTGGGTGCACAACCTATTTTTCCTGTTTTAACGGAGTGTCTCCCCAATGCATTCCCCACCCCCAGAACAACGCCGCGAGGTTCCGTCGTTGACGGACCTGGCCAGATGCGGGCGGCTAGCTAGCGTGCTGTCGGCGAGAGCTGTTAGCGAAGTCATCTAGCAGAAGAGCTAGCAATATCTTCCTGCGAAGATCTCTCATGTTGACTGTCACTGTACCAACTGAACTGAGACGAGTTGAGTAG
>NC_065513.1:2123581-2125014 GCF_006386435.1 Epinephelus moara
AGGAGACATCCAGACGTGTATCTCCTGGCCTCAAATCCCACTCGGAGCAACAAAGGCATTCCTCCTCTGTTGGCACAGTGGAACATTGTCCACAAGAACACCACCAGTTAGCATCTATTCTCGGACGTGCAGCGGTTTGTTGTTCTCTGGCCAGCTGTTCCTCTCTCTGCCTCCGCATCCTCCTTTCAAAGAGCTCCTCATCCGTATACTCTGGCTCAAAACGGTAAGGACGTCCATCATATTCAAAGTCGTCGGCACGCGCGCCCACGGTGCACCTGGATGACATCATCCAGGTCAGAGGTTAGTAGGTCAGTATAAATGACCCGGATGATGATGACAAGCAACTCTAGCGATTCATAAAAACATATTGGTTAAATGAACGAGTTTCGCGGCAGATAATGTGTTATTTAGAGCCTCATTGTCAGTGCCCTGATCATTCCCACTATATGGATGTACACGGCTCTCGCGGATCTAAATATCTTCCGAAGGACTCCAAATGACACCAAACTTATCTGGGTGAGTAAACAACCGTATTTAATGCCAGAAATAAGGTCCAGGTTGTAAAAAACGGAACTTCCCCTTTAAGGCTGAGCCCATCCACCCCACGGAGGAAACTCATTTCCGCCGCTTGTATCCACAATCTTATTCTTTCGGTCACTACCCAGAGCTCATGACCATAGGTGAGGGTTGGGACGTAGATGGACCAGTTAATCGAAAGCTTTGCCTTCCAGCTCAACTTCCTCTTCACCACGACAGATCGGTGCAGCGCCTGCATCAATGCAGAAGCCGCACCAAACCGCCGATCCGTCTCACGCTCCATTCTACCCTTGCTCGTGAACAAGACCCCAAGATACTTCAACTCCCTCACTTGAGGCAGTAACTCTCCCCAACCCAGAGAGGTCAATCCGCCGGTTTCCTGCAGAGCACCATGGCCTCAGATTTGGAGGTGCTGACTCTCATTCCGACCGCTTCATACTCAGCTGCAAACCGCCCCAGTGCATGCTGGAGGTCACGGTGTGATGAAGCCAACAGACAGGGTTGGGAGGGTTACTTTAAAAATGTAATCCAGTACAGTTACAAGTTACCTGTTAAAAAATGTAATCAGTAACTTACTCTAAGTATCACAATATTAAAGTAATGTAACTCATTACTTTTAGTGACTTTTGGATTACTTCAATACCAAACATGCAAATTAAGACAAGAGAGTGTAGAAGATGTGTCTATTGTGTGCAGAGTTGGGTATAACGCGTTACAAAGTAACGTTAGAGTACTTTGATTACTTTTTGCAGTAACGAGTAACCTAACGCGTTAGTTTGCTGTTTGAGTAATCAAATACTCATTTTCAAACAAGACATCAGTTACTTCCGTTACTTTTAGAACGCTGGTCCTTCAGCTCCGAAACAGCAACGGCTGTCGTTTGGTTCTAATAATGG
>NC_065513.1:2125247-2176642 GCF_006386435.1 Epinephelus moara
AAAGCCCCGCCGCTATTTGTTAATGTTATTACTTTATGTCCGACCGTGAGGATGTACCATTGTTTGCTAGCTTGATGCTAATGACAGTAACGTTAACTCAGCGGGTTGACAAAGTGCCTCTGCTGTTTCACACCATCATTTCCCCCTTTTACTCTGTGTGGTAACATCCCTAGAGGAAATATTATAAATGCTGAGGTGTTGTTGTCATACAGTTGTCTACGGCAGCAGATCGTTCTGTGTTTCTAGTGGTCAAAGTGACAGCTGTGATGGGAGAATTGGATCTCAGTGAAGGGCAAGTGGTCCATAACTTTAATTTTGGAGACAAAAAAATGTAGGCTTAGCGCCCTGTGGTCCATTGCCCAATAGGAAATGTAGAATTCTCAAAAGTACTTTAAAAGTGCTTGAGTTACTTTTCTCAGGGAGTAACGTTGGAAGTACTTTCAAAGTAATTGAGTTACTTTACTCAGGGAGTAACGAGTAAAGTAACTGGTTACTTTTTTTAAAAAGTAACGCAGTAACGTACTTTGATTACTTTTAAAGTAACCCTTACCCAACACTGATTGTGTGTATTGTTTACAAAGTTGACAGAAAACATGCTTTTTCAAAATAAAGAAGGCTCTATTTTAGTGTTAATAACATCCACTGTATTTTTTTTTAACAAAGCAGATGTCCATATTTCTGAATTAAAAAAAAGTAAAAAAGAAAATTAAAACCATAAAGCAAATTCAGGCAGTACACCTACTAATTCCAAATTAAAGTATTTGGCTACAAAACAGTATTATTTACAATGTTAACAGAAAATATGCTTTTTCAAAGCAAACATAAAATACCTTTTACACGGTAAACAAAGTAGGCTCTATTTTAGTGTTAAGAACATCCACTTGTATTTTTTGAACAAACCAGGTGTCCACCTATTTAATTTTCAACAATAGATACAAATAAATAAATCATATATCAAATTAAAGCTGCAGTAGGTAGAAAGCCTGAAAACGGTTGATGTTTGAGTCTCATCTGAGTTAGGTTTCATTCTTCTCCGCCCTGAGCCCCTCCTACCAGACGAGCACGTGAGTATTTTATCCTACTTGGTTCTATTTCTCCCTCTCTGGGAGCCTCGGCTCTCCCTCACCGCGCAGCAGCCCGCCCCGCACATACCCCCGAGGCTCGGCTCTCCCTCTCCGCGGAGAGCCCTCGGCTCCGCTCCCACGGCCGACCCTCGCGCCCTCCGGCCGGGCCCGGCCCCACCTCACCCTTCCCCTCCCTCCGGGGCTCCGGGGAACCGAGTTCTGTCTTCCTTTTTTTGGGTTGTTTAGCCGTGTAGGCAGTTGTAGCCAATGCTGGAATAGCTATTTTACCTGGTGCACTGTTCGCCATTGCCGCTTGCTCTCCCCTTCTGCCGGCGGCACGGGAACGCGCATATGCAGTAGAACAGCCAATAGGAACGCAGTGGTCTGAGCTGACCTTTGATTGGTTGATGCACATCAGCACGATACTGATTCTTTAGAGGCTGAACACAGAGCCATGGTGAGGTGCAGAAACCTATTGTTTGTCTCAGACCACTTGATTTATACAAAAACAATGTTGCCTACTGAAGCTTTAAGGCATGAGAATCTAAATTCAGTGACCTGCAATTAAAGACCAGAGAAAGGTTTACATCATAAAAGAACATTAGCTGCCTTCACAGTTGCAGTTGAGTTTAGTATGTACTAGGCACCAGTGGTTACATGTGAATCCCAACTGTAGGCCTACATTCAATCAAAACCTAACTTTGGGCAAAACCTTCTGTTATAACGAAGGAGGAGGACTTGTGGTCATCGGACATTCTGCCCCGAGATGAGGTAAGTACGTTTCCTCCATAACTGAACAGATGTTCAAGTGGAGCACTAGAAGGCAGTGTAGTATTGTACTTCATGAAGAGCTGCTTAACCAAGAGAAATGCATGTAGGGAATCCATGCTCTTCACAGTGTCATCAAGGAACTGCTGTACCTCTTCTTCAGCTGTGCTTTTATCAGCCCTATTTTTCCTTCACAGACACAAAAAAATCCTCATCTGATCCATCAGTCTCATGAGTGCTGTTCATTTCAGCTACAGGAGATGCTCTGGATTCCAAAGACGTTGCCTCCTGAACCATTGTTTTGCACATACCCTCCCTCTTCTCAGCAGGGAGCCAACACAAGCGGAATTTTGGCATGGTAGTTGTTGCCATTTTTGCATCATGGCTGCTCAGCATGGCACCAAAGCGACTGTCAAGTGCCTCAGTGACTGCAGTGATGATGTTTGCTGTGTAGATCACATGTGGCAGATTATCTAAGAGTTTAGACTTGAGGCTTAAGATTGGAAGGTTGGAATGAGGAACCCAAGATAACACTTTTTCTCCCCCTGTAGAAAATCAATGAATTGAGCAAGTGGCTGTAACACAGCTACATATTCCCAGAGAAAAGTCAGCTTTGTGAGGGTGTAGCCTGGTCACTCCAAGCCTTCCACAGATATCACCCAGTTGATCTTCTGTAAGTCCAATCAGTTTGGAAATGGCCATATATTCAGAGCTCATTCTTGTGACACATGGAACAGAAAGCCTCATGTTGGCAATATCTTGAACTGCTTCTGCAGCTGCTGATGACCTGTGTGCTTTGTTCCATATAGAAGCACACTTACCCATTGCACTTCGGTACACTTTCTGGGATGGCCCTTTTGATGCTGCTTTATCCACTTAATTGGTGGCAATAAGGTTAGGTGTGTGTGCTGCACATCTTTGATGAGGGGGAGGAAAAAATGAAGCTCCTCGTCTCCCTCCATCTCCAGAATGGCAATCATATTCAGGAACCTTGTTCCATCATCCAACCCGTCTGGTGCTTCTTCCCCAGTTGATTCAAATTCACGGAAGGCCTTAACAAAGTTGCTCCCGTTGTCTATGACTGTGGCCCTTACTTTGTGTTGTATTTTGTACTCTGCATGTATTTCATAGATTTTTCCAGCAAGGACATCAAAAGTATGCCGTCCCTTCACTCGCAGGCCAGAGCTGCAGACCTCCTCTCCATAGTCTGCTCCTCAATCCAGTGGCATGTCATGCCAAAGAAGCTTCTGTTATGTGCATTCCACAAGTCTGCTGTTTTGCAGACATTTGTCGCTTTCTGAAGTGTTGCAGTCAAGATTTCTTTCATGGCAGTAAATTCTCTCTCAATACGCTGGACTAGTGTCTTTCTGCACATGACTGTTTTGCCACCACTGATTCCCTCAATGAGCTTTTTGAATGAAGGCGGCTCAACCAAGGAGAAAGACTGAACATCATCAATCACAAATTCAAATATCAGTCTTCTGACTAAACTCTGGGATGTGCTGCATCAAAGGTCAAGTTTCATTTCTTTGATGGGAGGATGTCCTTGTCCATGTTCAGGTATACTGGGCTGCTCACTCATCTCGAACTGGCCAGTGACTTCATTTGTCAGAAGTAAGTGACTTTGATGTTTCCTCTGGAAAATACACGGCGCAAAATTAACAATAAATTAACTTATTAATTATAAACTATTCAGCTGTATTCATGAATTAGATCATAGGTTATAATGACAATAACTGTAGTAATATAATAATAATAATAATTATAACAATCCTTATTTATTCAATCAATTAATCATTATTGTTATACTTATTATTAGATGGAAAAAATCACCACCTTAAAGAGGTATGTCAGGTATTAACATGTTTCAGAGTTACCTAAAAGTTACCTACACATCAACAATAATAGTAACAATTATTATTTTTGTTATTAGTTTAAAAAAAATAATAAAATAAAATTACCACCTGAAAGAGGTGTGTAGGTATTAACATGCCTCAGAGTTACCTAAAAGTTAACTACACATCAACAATAATAGTATTATTATTGTTATTAGTTGTAAAAAAAAAAAATGAATAAATAAATCACCACCTAGGTATTAACATGCTCCAAAGTTACTTAAATGTAATTTTCCTGCCCTTGTGTCTGTATTGCCTGTGACATGAAATGCACAGGTGTTGACTTTAATTACAGGTGTGCCAAACATGATCATCTGCCGAAACTGATTTCCTTTGCACACAGAAGCAGTTTAGCCTTAATGGTGTTATGCCAATAGCCCTTTCTGGCAGAAATCTTGCTATTATCACTAAAAACATGATTTGTTTCCCCTGTAAACCTACCCAAGAAGGGCTTTTAAAGTGTTAAAAAAGGATTGGATGGTTATAATTTACAGCACAGAGCAGGTAAAATAATGCAGAGGATAATCAGGAATATAAGACCAAATGCATATACAAACAGGACATGATGTCATGTTTATTGCACGTTATGACTGTTTGATCCAGATAAATGCAGTTGTTACAATATTAGATGTATATAAACTTGGCACGACACAAGTCAGCATCAGCACCTAAGTTACAGTCCCGACATGTTTTCCAGTAGTAGTTATATAGTACAGTAGCAGCACGAGTAGCAGTATTGACAGGTTAGCAAGCTAACAAACCTTAACTTTAACTTACTGGATTTCTGTGTATTTCAGCAAATGTTAGTGGTTTGTCATCTTACCTGTAGATGTTTCTTTAAGTTGGACGTCGAGTCCCTGGATGTTGACAGTATTTTGACAGCTGGGAGGCATAACTTGCACTGTACTGTGATGTTGTTCCCCTTTTCTGATTTAAAGGCAAAATGATGCCGGAGTTTCCATGCAGTGAAGGCATTTTTCTCCCCAGCAGTGGCCGTAACGATGAACAGTCATTGGTGCTTGGTGGTCGTTTCACGTGTTGTTTTGTTGTGGTGTTGTGTTGTAAAGTGTCGCAATGCGTGCGCACTGTGCATGTGTCTGCTGCATCCCGTTTGATTTTAAAATGTAATCCTGCTAAGTAATCCCCGTTTTTATCGAATATACCGGTAATCTGATTACATATTTTTTTCTGTACTGTAACGGATTAGTTACCTTTTTTTTGCCTCCTAATTACGTAACGCCATTACATGTAATCCGTTACTCCCCAAGCCTGCCAACAGAACCACATCATCTGCAGAAAGCAGAGATGCAATTCTGAGGTCCCCAAACTGGACCCCTGACTTGTCCTAGCTGTGCCTTGAGATCCTGTCCATGAAAATCATAAACAGGATCGTGACAAGGGACAACCTTGTCCACCAAGGACATGTTTGACTTTACACCAAGTATGCCGATACAGCTCTCACTTTGGTCATACATGGACTGTATGGCTCATGGCGGTGAGCCCGGTAACTGCCACGACAGGCACCAACAACCTTCTGACCACAGCTACTAGCAGCCGCCTCCACAATGGAGGCTTTGAACATGGCCCCACCCCTGCCTGCCACCCGCACACAATGCACCTGACCCTGATGTCTATCCTTGCGGGTGGTGGGCCCACAGGGCGGCGGCTCCATTTTACCTCTTCGGGCTGAGCCCGACCGGGCCTTAGGCCATGAGGCCCAGCCACCAGATGCTCGCTGGCGAGGTGTTCACAATAATACCGGTATAATTTTTGATATCATATGAAAAATTCATATTGTGATACTCGCGACTTTTAGACTTGTTGACAGTGACGTCATACTGTTACCCATGGCAACAACAAACATGGCTTAAAGCAAAATAATTAGTGACTCCAAAAAGATTTTGCTAAAGGAAAAGGAAATCACCTGTTGATTTATATATACTGATCCCAGGGTACATTTTTTTTGCATTTGTATTTTGTTTAAATGTGTAATTTGTGGTAGATTTAATTTTGTTGTACTATTAATATTGTATACAGATTCTGAATCTCGCTCTGAGTAACTGTTGTTGTTTACAAACAAACAAACAAAAATAAGAGATCATTTTTGTTTAGTTTTTACTGAAAGTTTGAAGGCAAACTGTTAGATTGACATGTAAAACTATATCACTTATTTTGGTGTAATAGTATTTTCTTCATTTTTTTTTTTTTTTTTTTTTACTAATTTGTCATATCGTCAAGAATATCTTTGTCGCAAAAATACCCTGAAATATCGTGATAGTGAAGTGAAGTGAATAACATTGATCATCTTGTTCCAAAGCAATGTTCTGCTTGGAAACGTTGGGTCCTGGTATTCATGTGGGTGCCACTTGACACGCTTTACCCAAACACCTGTGCAAACCAAGAACACCCCCACATGTCAGCAACACTCTCCAATGACAGTGCCCCCCCCAGCAGGACCATGAACTATGCTACACCACAAATATTGTTCAGGAATGACCAGAGGATTGTGACAAACAACTCAGATCCCGAACTGATTGAGCATTTGTTGGACATGCAGGCACCCCAGAAGTACTCCCAATCCATGGTGGGGCCTTCTTGGGTCAGACTTGGCTCTGAACTGTTGAGACATGGACATAGGACCTCTGCGGGGTGTCCTGTGGTGTCTGGCACTAGGGCGTTGGTGGGGGATAATTTAAGTCCTGTTGTGTGGTGGGGTACCAGCACATCCCAAAGACACTCAATCAGATCGGGAAATTTGGAGGCCAGGTTGACGACTTGAGCTCTGTTGTGTTCCTCTGGTCATTCCTGAGCAGTTTTTTATGGTGTGGCATGGTGCATTGTCCTGCTGGAGGGCTACTGCCAACAGGTAGTGCTGTTGCCATGAGGGGGGGTACTTGGTCTGCAACAGTGTTTCAGTGAAGCGTGTCAAGTGGCATCTACATGAATATCAAGACCAAAGGTTTCCCAGCAGAACATTTTTTGGAACAAGATAATCACTCCACCTGTTGGGTGGATTTAATGTTATGGCTGATCGGTGTATATTAACCAGATATGAGCCTTAATCCCCATTTGGACAGAAGATTTTAGTCTATGGGGAGTTGGGGTGACTTCAGTATTACCTGTGTGTATATGTGTGAGATTTTTCACTGCTGAGCTCATTAAAATTGCAGCCTAAATTACTGACTTTTTTTTGGCAAACTAACTGTTTCTCTCGTGTTTTAAGCCCAGTTCACGTGGACACTTTGATTCTTACAGAGTGTCTGAGTTTTTATAGATGCAGCTCTATTTCCTGTTACTGTAAGTATGGTGGCCAGCTTAGGAAAGGGACAAGGGTTTTAGAAGACGAAGACGGAGACGGAGACGGAGACGGAGAAGGAGGAGAAGAATCCCCAAGGGGAAATTCAGTCCTTTTTCACTCTGTTATCGTATACACACAGGCCTAAAACACACATGCACAAACAGGACCTACACATGCATGAAATGAAGAGATGTCAGAGCAAGGGGCTGCTTTGGACAGGCACCCCGACCAGTTGGGGGTTATGGGCCTTGCCCAGGGGCACCTTGGCAGGAGGCAAACTGGCACCTCTCTAGCTACCAGTCCAAGCTCCATATGGGGACTTGAGCCAGCGACCCTCCGGTTACCAAGCCAAGTCTGCCCCCAATACTAACCTGACAGATCACAATATCAGTCTATCAACTACTGCAATGAAGGAAAGCGCAAGACGAAGTAGTTTGAAACTGTCTGTGTTAATTAAATTACAACTAGATAGTTACTGGTGATTAAACCAATAATAAAATGCATACTAAAGCCTCCAGTCAGCTAAAATACTGTTGGCAACAACAACTTTTATTACCGTGAAGGAGGGGGAATATTTTCTTGCCCATGTGACATTACTCCCATCTAAATGGGACTTTAAACTGGAGAAGCTATGATAAACATTTGCTTTTGTCACCTCCTGGAGGGAGAATACTAATAACTGAACCTGTCATTTAACATCAGAGGGGGTGGAGAGCATCACAGCCATAATCATCAATCAATTATTGAAGTGAACGTATCACATATTTCCTCTCATGGTAATGTTCTTGTTCTTCAGTCCCATATTTCAAGTGTACATAACATGTTATACATACTATGGTGCACACTTACATGCATATTGGGCTGGTCTATATGATTTAAAACATTACCATGATATTGATAGAGATACTTTACAATATTGATACATATCATCAAATGTCATAAAATAAGCTGATGTTTAAACCAGTAAACTGTGTTTTCTTTAATGAGATCAAATCTTTCACGTTTCACAAACAAAAAACATACATAAACAAGTTCCTTGTCTTGATAAACTGTCTATCTTGAAACAACATCCAGCTAGAATCTCAGATATTTAGCATGAAATTACAACGTAGTTAGGGGAAATGGTTTGTGCCCAGAAGTGTCCCAAACATGAGTTAAAGTTCAGAGATCAACACACAGGATCTCAAACTGACACAGATGCATTTTTTATCCAGTTAATTATTTCAAGACATGTCTCAGATTGTAGCTTTGAAACAGAACAAATGTATGCATGAGAGAAAGAACATGTCAGCGGCTGGAGTGTTGTGTGTATTGTATGTACTGACACTTTGTGTGATGTTGTGCCTGGTGACCACAGAGCAGCGAACCGGTGAAGGAGCTGTACACTCAGCTGACGGAGAAGCTGGATGCCCAGAAGAAGAGCCCTCCGCCACCAGATGAAACTCCATCCCTGGATTTGGGGCTGCATCCAGTGACTGTCCCCACCACTGCCTCCACCCCAACCACGCCTCTCTGAGGCCCAGCAGAAACAAATACAGTCACCAGCTAGCTTGTGAATTTGAAAAAAGACCATTTTACATTATTGTTCGTTCTATGATTTCCATGGACGTTTATTTTCTTTAGATGTTTCTCTCTAAGTAGGTCTTCCATCTCTGACAGTGTAGTCCAGCAGCCATCTGCCTTTCTAAACTTGTGCTACAGTATTTTCATATGTTTTTGGGCTATCAGTGTGTTATTTGATTTGTGCCAGGAGTGCACCATATCTGTAAATAAATGATTCTTTAGCAATGGAAAGTGGTGTTATTGTTTTCCAGGCAAAGTGACGAACTGCTGTACAACATCTTATATAACACTGCAACACCTCTGTGTGTGTTCAGTCACTTTATGAGAAACACTTGACTAAAACTGAAAATGTCTCTCTATGAACCTCATTGGGTAACTCCCCTGGTAACCACACATATAGGCAGTGTGAAACAGGAACAGTTAGTGTGTTTTACTGGCCTCAACACACTGAGGACAACTTCAGCACTGGTAAGATCTCAAATAATTGTACATGACAAACTAATGCCCATAGATGAGGTTTAAAAACACAATTTTATCTTACATATCGTTATGTTGGGGTTTATATTTGCACTGTATAGATATGTTTGCATACCTAAAAGAACTTAGTAATATTGGTAATACTTTGGACTATGTAATAGAAAGGCCTGGATGTAGTATTTTAAAGTTCTTACAGAAGTTTGTTGCCATGTGCTTTTACCACACTACATGAAAATGACAGGAAACCTCGTTGGGATCAGAAGTTTTTTCTTGAGTGCCGCACATACACATATATATATATATATACACACAGAAGTGTTTCTCCTACTGGCTCTGCATGCGAGTTCCCACTCGACTCATAGACTTCGCAGCTTGAGGAAAGTTTTACAAATATAAAACAACCATGTCTTAAAAATCATAATACAAAGAGTTATAATTGTCCTTGTTTGCAGTTGGAGGTGTCCTGTCAACAGTTTTACAGACGACTCTTTCACAATGGTGGCCTATGGGGAAAATGTTTTTTTGTGCAGCAGAGAATTTTTTCAGTGCTATACAAAGTGGCCACTGGGAAAAATTGGCTGCAAGCTCAGTGGCTTTCCTGGGGGCCTGTTCTTGAACTGGTTCCTTTCATGTTTCCTGAAACCTTGGTTCTAACTTGTGCACAAATGTGCCGTGTTTCCACCAGTTTTGATCAGTACCATTGTAATCACTGGTGTCATGAGCAGATTGATTGATCACCTACAAACTTTTGTTCTATTACAACAAATATTTGTTTTTACCCCCCAAAAAAACAACAAAGCATGGACCGACTATTAATGAGGCCGCTGCACGAGCTTTGACAATTTCTCACTTGACTTCTACACTGTTTACTTTACCAACCTGTCTTTCCAACCCGTAGAATATGACACGCCCACTGATGTAGTCATGGTTCACACGTTAGTTTGATGAAAAGCTGCTATTTTTTTGGATCCAACTGGGAACCAACTTTTTGGGTTTTGAACCAAACATTTTCTGTAAAAATGCTCCGAACAGTTCAAAATTAGGCGTGGGAACTGGAACGGAATCTGTTCCATTTCAGTGGAAAAGGAGTAAAAGAGTGTAAGTGCTGTAAGCCTCAACAAAGAATGAATAGCAGCATAACAAAAGTAGTATTATTTCAATGCATTAAATTATATTTTACACTGTGGTCTGTGTTGAGCCCATGATGTAAATTTGTAAACAGGTTCCCAAATTTCCTGTCTGCTCTATTATTTATTATGGCAAACTGTATATCCCCACTTATTGTCATGTATCTCTCTCGTATTTTGAACATACGGGTTAACGAAAATAACAGTAGGCCCATTATCTATTTGAGATACTAATTGCTGAACTCAGTTGTTTTTGTCTTTCAGACACTGAATATGGTAAAGCTCCCAAATCATGTGACTTTTTCATGTCATTTCAAAGGCCTTTATCCAGTACCCCTACGTACATACTCACAAACTTAGGTACAGATGTCCTACCAAGTCAGTGAGGGCTTAGGGCTGTCCTGCTGTTGTACTGATGTGCTACACAGATCTGCAAAGTGTTTGAGGGCTCTGTCACATTTAGTGCTTCTCAAAGTGAAGGAATGATCCTTAAACTTCAAGGAGGCTACATAATCTAATCCAGCCAAAGGACTGTTCCATTGTCAAGGATTCTGTGAATTCTGAGTCCTTCCTTCAGAGAATTTTCAAGGATGCATGTGTGTATCCTCAGCGGGCATGAAGTGCGATCTTTGCGCACCACTTGCCAGAATTGAGGGCAGGGCCTTTTCAATGACGCACACCTGAGCAGTTGCTAGCCTATTCCAATATGTATTCACCGAATGCTACAGGAAGGAGTCTTGCCTACCCTTTGTACGACCCAACTTAAAAGGACAGGAAGGAAGAAGGAAACATCCTTGACATTGAGAAGCCCTGAGTCTGTTTATTCTGAAAGTCTGATTTGCTTATAGGTCCAGTGTGTAAGATATAGGGAGATTTATTGGTGTTTAGCAGAGAGGATTGCAGTTGTCAACCAGCTGAAACTTCTCACAGCTAGAATTCCTTTAGTGTTCATTGCAGAGATGGGACCAAGTCACACATGTGCAAGTCTCAAGTAAGTCTCAAGTCTTAACCTTCAAGTCTCAAGTAAGTCCCAAGTCATTTTTTCTTGGGCAAGTCAAGTCAAGTCCTGTAATAGGTCAAGTCAAGTCCAAGTCAAGTCACCTTATTATTGCAATTTTACCTGCAGAATCTGATCTTAATAAAGTGAAAAGACAAGATATAAGTAACTGTCAGTAAACATTGACTTCATCACTGCAATGTTTACTTTGCAGGGATGATCCCCATGCGTGCGTGCACACACACACACACACACACACACACACACACACACACACACACTAACCAAGGCAGCGGCCAAAATCACCCATTTAGCTCATTTAACCCTGTGTTGCTCGTTCATAAAACGTACAGCAGGTCTTGTGATGAACCGGTCGGAATGTTCGCTCACGTTTTCTGGGGTTAATATTAGCAAATAAATTAAAAAACAAATTCCACCAATTAATTTATTAATTTTACATTCTAACCGAAAACATGATGTGAATAACACTCAAGTCATTCAAGTCATTGTGTCTCAAGTCAAGTCAAGTCCCAAGTCTTTAACTTCCAAGTCCGATTCAAGTCTCAAGTCTTTTATTTTTTGTCGAGTCAAAGTCATCAAAACAGCGACTCGAGTCAACTCGAGTCCAAGTCACAATGACTCGAGTCCCCATCTCTGGTTCATTGTTCAGGAGGTTTTTACCAGGAGCAGCAGATATCGCCTCCTCTCCCAAACAAATGGACCAGGTGATTAAAACCATCAAAAACTCCAAATAAAGCAGTTTCAAGTTACAAATCAGGGTGTCTCCAATGCTGTTTGGCATGTTTGAACCGGGCCATTGACCTACACCTGCTAATGTTCATCCTTTTTCTCTGATAACTTTAGATCCAAATGTTCAGGAGGGTTTTACCGGGAACCAAGTTATCCACAAGGTCTCTTCCTCTCCAAAACAAATGTACCAGGTGATTTGAACCGGTATAAAGACTGACTCAGTCATTTTATCATCATAAAACTTGTTTCATTCAAAGTCCACAAAAAATAAAACTCACAAAAGCAGTCATGGTTTGTCTTTCCACTGTTCCAACCTTATTCACTCAGTTAGATGTGAAAATGTGCTGCCTTTGTACAAACTAAAATTACTGTTTCTTGAAATGGAGTCTGGTGAGTTTGGCAATAGCAATTTTGGGATTGTTTTGGGTGAAACTAAAAGGAAATTACTCTTAAATACAAAGGTCTTTCTCTGTAAGGATCCTGTCCATAATGCTGGCAGACACTTACATTAATAATCTGAGCCAGCCGGTGGCAAAAACAGGCACTTTTAGTGGACATAAATTGAGGGTACGCAATTGCCCAAAGTGGTTACATTGCAGCTGTTTCGCTGCTGCCAGCTGCAGTCCTCTCACTCAAATTCAAAAATTGTTGTTCCCATTTGTCACTTAGACACAAACATGGGAAAACAGGGTCCAGGTAAAAAATACTGAAGTTACTCTTTAAGTCTGTGAGAGTTCAGAGCTCAGGGGGGACATTGGAACTGTGCCAAACTGAGAAGATGGTATGCCACATTTTTTTTTAAACATCTGTATACAGATCCATTCCAGAAAAACAAATGAGAAGCACTTGACTAAAAGTGAAAAAGTCTGGTTTCTGTAGACTATTAGGCAGCTTCAACCCCTGGCAGCTATTGTCAGTGTGTAGTGTGAAAGAGAAACAGTTAATGTGCTACTGAGAGCCTCAACTCTGCTAAGATCTTTTTAAACTGATCACTGTGTATGACAAAACACTGCACTGGCCAGACATTAGGATAGGGTTTTAGAATGACACTTGACTCTTCATTAGGTAGCAGTCTTTTTATAAGATGTCTAGGGATGAGTGCCAAATTAAAGAAAAAACCTGAAAAATAAGTGACAAATCAAATGTAGATGCAAGGTCTCACTCAGTAGTCTGATGAGTATGTAAAACATGTGTCAAATGCTGTGGCCTTGCTGGTTTATGGGTTTTAAGGTTGCCTGGGTTTTTACAAAGTCTTGCCACAGTAGTTTGAAAATTGTCCCCACTTTGGGGAAGTGATGCAGAAATGTGTTGTGTATGTATTTCTAAACACATTAGTTGCAAATACTGTGTCTCAGTTCCATAACATTACTTAGAACAGGAAGTGATTTTTTTATACGAGGACAGCAACGGCAGCCTGATGCAAGGGTGAGTATCGAAAGTCACGAATGTAACTACAGTTCCATGAATCCCAAATGACCGCCAGAGGCGGTGCTTTAAGCACTGAATATTCCCCTTCGCGCATGCGCAGTTCGAGTATGTATACCAACAATGTCACCTGTGACCCCTGGATGACCCGAAAGAGACTATATCTTCCGGTGACATCAGAGGATCATTTCCTACAGAATCTTCTTGCGAGAACATGAGGATTCTGAGTGACAGAGTGCTCTGGCGGTCATTCAGGATTCATAGAACCGTAGTTACATTCGTAACTTTCGTTCTATTTCATCCCTGCTGACCGCCAGAGGCGGTGCTTTAAGCACTGAATGACTCATACCAGCAAAGTCACGAGGAATCCAGATTACAAACCTCAATGAGTAGAATCGGAGGATTCTGGTAACAGAACCACATCCAGTGGATGGGGAGTGGCAACATTCACCCTGTAGAACCTGGAGAAAGTGTCTGGTGATGCCCACGAGGCAGCAGTACAAATGTCCTCCAGGGATACTCCTCTCAGGGCCGCCCAAGATGTGGAGACACTCCTGGTAGAGTGGCACCTCACACCGGATGGCAGGGGATGGTTACTCGCCCCATATGCATTGCGGATGACATCCACAATCCAGTGTGACAGACGCTTGTCACCCTTGTCCGACTTGTCACCCCTTCCTCCTGATGGAGGGTCAAACCGTGCAAGCCTTATAGGCTGGTTGAGGTGCGAGCGTGACAGCACCTTAGGGAGGAACGCTGGGTTCGGCCATAGAGTGACCCCTGATCCATCTGAGTTCCACCTCAGACATGAGTCACTGGAAGACAGAGCGTGCAGCTCACTGACACACTTCGCCGAGGGAATGGCCAGGAGGAATGCGACCTTATATGACACCCACTTCAGCTCTGCCTGTGCCAAAGGTTCAAAGGGAGACCTGCACAGTGCATTCAGCACCAGGGGAAGATCCCATGCTGGGAGTCTCGTGGCTCTTGGAGCACCCTCCGAGCCCCCTTCAAGAAGAGGGACACCAGACTGTGGCTCCCCACTGTGCCATTGTCGACCCTAGCATGTCGACATGATATGGCTGCCACGTACACTTTCAAAGTAGAAGGAGAGCGGCCTTTGTCTAGGAGGGACTGCAAGAATCCAAGGATTGTAGGCACAGAGCAATGTATTGGGTCTTCACTCCAACCTGTACACCAGTTGGAAAATAGCTTCCATCTATTGTCGTACTGCAAACGAGTGGATGGCACTCTGGCATGCATTATGGTGTGCCTGACGGGGTCCACACAGCTGCTCAGCAGCGGTTCGGGCCTTCCAGCAGCCACACACACAGTTGGAGGCGTTGGGGTTTGGGATGCCAGATCCGACCCCCTAGCTGGGACAGGAGATCTCTCCCATTGGGGAGGCGCCACAGCGCACCGCGACAGAGTCTGTGCAGTAGAGGAAACCATGTCCTCCCTGGCCAGAAGGGGGCCACCAGCAGAATCCTGTGACCCTCCTGAAGAACTCTCTGAAGTACTGGCCGAATCAGAGGAAGCGGTGGGAAGGCATATAAAAGACCCTCTGGCCAAGGGTGAGCCAGAGCATCCTGGCCTAGAGGGCTGGTCAACTCTGCCAAGGAGAACCACCGAGGGCAGTGGGTTGACGCCTCTGAGGCGAAGAGGTCCACCTCTGCTCTGCCAAAGAGGCTCCAGATGGTGTGCACCACCTCAGGGTGGAGGCGCCACTCCCCTGATGGAGGCTTTTGACGGGAGAGGAAGTCTGCAAGGTGGTTCTGCTTTCCCGGTAGATATATTGCCCGTAGGCTGATCAAGCGGGGGGGGGGGGGGCTGCCCAGGTCAGGAGATCCTGTGACACCTGCAGCATCCATGCAGACTTGACCCCACCCTGATGGTTGATATGATACACGGTTGAGGTGTTGTCTGACCGTATGAGGACATGCTTGCCCCTCAGGTATGGTTGGAAGTGCTTGAGAGCTAGGTGCACCACTCACAACTCCAGTACACTGATGTGTTCGGCGCGGTCGTCCACAGACCACTGTCCGTGAGCCGTACTGCTCTGCCACACTGCACCCATTCCCAAGGGGCAGGCATCTGTAGTGACAGTCTCCCTGCAAGATGAGATGGAGCCCATAGGGACACCCCTTGTCATGTAGGCACTGTCCCTCCATGGGGCCAGGGCGAGGAGACACTGCTGCGACACCCTGAGCTCCCTGCGTCTGTGCCGCCTGGCATCCAAGTGGGACTACCTCTGCAGGGGGCACAGCAATAGCAAGCCCAGCAGAACAACAGCTGAAACGGATGTTAGTTTTCCCAAAGCCGAAGAAACGTGACCAAGGGCAACAGACGTCCCCTTTGGAATAGGGGAAGAAGGTGCAGGATGTCTGCCACACGGTGGGGGATGGACAAGCTGTCATAGTTACAGTGTTCAGTTCTACACCAATGAAAATTGTGGTCTGAGAGATGACTTCTCCATATTTACCTTGAGGCCTAGGTGGGCCATGTTGGACAGGAGACGCTCTGTATCTTGGGACACCTGAGTCCGGGATGGGGCACAGATCAGCCAATCACTGAGGTATGGAAGAATCTTTATGCCCTGAGACTGCAGAGGCGCAAGGGCCGCTGCCACAGCTTGTGAACACCCTTGGGGAGAGGGAGAGCCTGAATGGTAGCACCCTGAACTGCCAGTGGCGGCCTCGAAAGGCAAAACGCAGAAACTGCCAGTGTTGATGGGCAGTGGGGGCATGAAAATAAGCGTCCTTCAGGTCTATGGACGTAAACCATTCTCCCTGGGCAACAGTTCGCAGAACATCTACCGTGGTCAACATGTGGAATGGCACGACCTTCATAAACCTGTTCAGTCCCCGCAGATCTAAGACTGGTCCGCCGGTCTTTTTTGACACGAGGAAGTATGTTGAGTAGAACTCCCTGGGGTGTGACAGGGGGTGCAAGGAGGGCAGAACTCCTGGTCCAATGCTAGGGCTTTTGCCGGGTTGCTGATGATGGTCATTCTGACCCGGCTGGATGTAGGGGGCCGGCGTCGGAATTAAAGCTTGTACCCATGGGTTAAAGTGGCAACCACCCACGGGTCTGAAGCGTGAGCAGCCCAATAATCCAGGGCTTGAGGTTGCCTGGAGGGCAGGCTGGCAGAGTCCCGAAAGTCATGGGCTGGCCTCTGCACAGGACGCTGAGACTCACGACGGCCACTGGAGTGAGCTGGTCGTGGTAAGCGAGCTCGGGAGGCGGCCACAGAGCCCCTTGGTCTGTTGGGGGGAGGCATACGTCGAAGACCTGCAAGCTGCTGCCTGGTCTGCCCCACCTGGATGGTTCGCTCCAGCGCTTCCTGCACGCTGGACCAAATATCTCTCCTGGTTCCACAGTGAGACTATGGAGAGTTCTCCTAGATGCTTCCGTCAAATTAGACTGTGAAAGCCAGACTTGGCGACGGGTTTGAATTATGATGGACATCATCTGTTCGATTTCCCTGGACAGAAGGCCGAATGCCTCTAGTGACGCGTCACAAAAAGTCATGGCATCCGCATTCACATTGCCCCCCTGCAGAGAAGCTGAGAGGGCAAGCATGAGGTGTGATAGGGAGTTGCCTATGCGACCGGCCGTACTCCAGCATCATAAGCCCTTGTGAGAAGGTCGTCCGTGATCCGACACTGGGGTCGAGGGCACCTAGCATCCCATTGCAGAGCCTCATCAGGGGAAACGATGAGGGATTCGATGGTAGGCTCGATAGCTGCCATGCGATCCAGGCCCACTTTTGCTGCATCGTGCATAGCTGCCAGGGACCCAAAGAATAACAACAAATGCTGGGAGGGGGAGCGAACACACTACCGTCACCAACAAGGGTTGCAACAAATATATATAAGTTAAGCTTAAGCGTAAACACCTCAGCTAACTATAAAGTCAATAGGTTGACAACACACCTATGCTGGGAGCGGGAGCGAGAGCACTGCCTTCACCAACAAAGGTTAGATTGCTGTGGCTATAAACACAAAAATTGGCACAACCGAGTTGCCACCAAAATGCTGACGGTGTCTTTTTTCTGGAGGGCGCAGTTGAAGTGGCCTCAGCCCGACGCTTAGAGTGTCGATGTTGGGGTGAAGACACTGATGGGGTGAGGTCACCCTCACCCTCTGGCTGTTCCAGCTCTGCCAGTCTGGCAGCCCTCACTGCCCGAGGCATGTAGCTGCAGTTTATACAAGGATTTTCAGAGAGTGCCTCCTTTAGGTGCTCCAGTCCAAGGCACATAGGGCAGGGATCCTGGCCATCATCTGGCTGCAGAAGAGCCCCACAGGAAGTGCAGTAATGGGTGTTATCCATCATGGTGGCACTGGGGGAACACTGCCACACCAGCTAATGCGCACCTGTCCAAGCTGCAGATAACCTGAGTGCAAATGCTGCGGTTAGTTGGAGTACAGAAGCCGTAAACTGGAGGGAGGGAGCGCGTACGCTGCCTTTACTAGCAGAGGCGAAATCCCAAGACAGTGTAGAGAAACAATGCTGCAGATAACCTGAGCACGAGCGCTGCGGTTAGCTGGAGTGCAGAAGCCGTAAACTGGAGGGAGGGAGCGCGTACACTGCCTATACCAGCAGAGGCGAAATCCCAAGGGAATGTAGAGAAACAACAGTGCAGATAACCTGAGCGTGAACGCTGCAGTTAGCTGGTAATCTGGAGTACAGAGACCATATGCTAGAGGGAGGAAGCACGTACGCTGCCTATACCAGCAGAGGCTTAATACACAATGCAACCCCAGAAATTCGGCTGCTGTAAATTGTTGCATATATATAAAGTTATGGATATAGCTATATAGATATATAGATATATTCGCTGTATGCTGGGAACAAGGAGCACTAACTCTAGCTTTCACCAGCAAAGGCTTGTCAAAAGGCAAGAACACAGACACTAGTGTTAACCAAAAGACAGATAACTAATGAGAGCCCCGAAACTTTAGTGCGGATGCTACCGCTAAATTAACAACGGGCTATACACGCTGGCAACTGGGGAGCACTAACGCAACCCTCCAGCGGAAAAAACTCCAGAAACAGAGAACGTTAACTCAATCAGAGTAAATCAAGTGCCAGGAAGATGTTGCGCGAACGCAACTTTCACCGACAAGTTTAACAAAGTAGGTAATATAACATTAGTTTGCAAGCAACTTAGGAGTTACATGATTTCTCCGGAGAGGGAAGTGAAACACTGCCTTACCGACAAAGGGATGCACCACGTCCACACTGAACCAAACGTAAGTAAACACCTCTCAAGAGGGAAAGAATGCCGTCGCAGTTTCTGGCGAATATCCACTGCTCTGACCAAAAATGGCCACGGAACTACTAGCGACGGGATATAAGTTTGAAATGCAGTTGCAATGCTTCCAAAGCAACCTGCGCGCGAGAAGATGAAAAGGAAATGATCCTCTGATGTCACCGGAAGATATAGTCTCTTTCGGTATACATACTCGAACTGCGCATACGTGAAGGGGAATATTCAGTGCTTAAAGCACTGCCTCTGGCGGTCAGCAGGGATGAAATAGAAACATAGATGCTCTAAACACCCAGCAGGTGGACAAAATGACAAAAACACCAGACAATATAATGTGATATAAACAATTCTAAAAGGTCAACAGCTCTTTGACAGACTGAACATTAACAGCTTCACAAAGTCGTATTTATTGTATGGATATTGGACTGAATTAAATGTGCAAGTGTCTGTGTTGTTCATGACACTCCACAGATGGAACATATTACCACAATAATGATCCTGGTCCTGAGGGTGCTTCCAAAGGTAGGGTGACCATATTTTGATTTCCAAAAAAGAGGACACTCGGCCCGGCCACGAGATAGCCTACTTAAATGATACTCGCAGTTTACTCAAAGATGCCTTATAATTTTAATATATTTAAAGTTTATATGTATGGATAGAATATTCAGTTATATTACAAAATAATATCTCTCAAAGACAGAAATTCAGATAGGCCCCTATAGATAGGGAACACAATACACACACTAGAGTGTGGCTACCCGATCCGAGCCCGACGGGTCCCGACGGTAGGCCTACCCGACGGGTCGGCCGGGTTCGGTCAAAAATGTATAAATTGAATTCGGGCTCGGGTCGGATTCGGTCAGCTTTCAGTGAAAATGTAGTGTAAAAATAAATAAAATCCTATCTGTCCTGTTATTGCCTGGGGACTGTTATTTACGTGACAACATCTGAACAGAACACACACAGACACACACTGGCTGTTTGTTTCTACCTCTCCCCTCGCTGGAAGCCTCGGACCTCCTGCCGCCAGCCGCTGAAAATTAAATAAAAGAGGGAGACAGGTTTTTCCTATTTTATCTTATTTTGTTATATTTCTCCCTCTCCCCTTGCTGGAAGCCTCGGACCTCCCGCCACCCGCTCCCGTCTCAAACACGGAGGTCTCCCTCTCCGTGGAGCACCCATGGTGCACGCCCGGCCTGTTAAATAGCCTGTAACCATAACAACTGTGTGACACAAACTCAGTGCTTTAGTAATTAAATAATGTCGGGCTCGGTTCGGTTTCGGACATAACAACACAGAATGACTGTCGGGTTTGGACAGAAATATGCGCCCGTGCCACACTCTAACACATACACAAGGAAAACCGGACATTATCATCAATTTATAAACACCCCCCGGACGCCCCGGACAGGACGTGAAAAGTGGACATGTCTGGGCAAAAGAGGACGTTTGGTCAGCCTATCCAAAGGAAAGGTCAAAAAGTGCTCAAAATGGAAAAAGTTCATCCTCTGGTGCCGTGGTGCATGATTTCTTGGAGATCTAGCTTTCATAATACCTGACATAAAGTGAAGCCTCAATAATCACACAGTATTGCTATTAATCTCACTTCCTACTCATTTGAATGGAATCTGAGCAAATTAATTGGAAGCTTAGTCTGTTATTTTGGCCTCTTAGGGGTAGCTAACTAAAGTTGTGAACAAAACATTGACATACTGTAGCATCGCCTTTTAAAGAGATAGTTCTGATTTTTTTTAAAGTGGGGTTGTATGAGGTACTTATGCAAAGTCATTGTATTACATACAGAAGATGTCAGTCGGCACGCCCCCAGTTTGTAGAATCGGGCTGGAGTACCGATATGGAAGCTATGCAATATACTGCTGTGGAACGGGGTTAGCACCAAAACATGTTACATAGCCACCTGAAGAAAGTCCCACCTAAAATAAATCAAAATCAGTTAAAGTGTATGATACATTGAGAGTATTTTCACCACTTTACCTTACCATTACACAGAAATTTCTGAAGGGGAACTGAGGCTGTTATATTGCTCTCCTTACAGCCAGACTCTCATGAGAAAAACAGTGATTTAACATCGCTAAACACAGGAGCTGCCAGTTTACTGCTGCCTCAATCAGTTGTTGTTTTTTTTGTGTGTGTTATTGTGTGACTTTGAATTTTAAAAGGGTTAGCTCTGATTCACCAAAGCCACACAATAACACAAACTAACTAACTGATCAAAGCAGCGGTAGACCAGCAGCTCCCATGATAAGTGAGCTAAAATTTGAGTCTGTTGGCTTTGATGAGAGCATAGATTGGGAACTGAAGCCAGTTATGGCTTCTCTGTTGGAACAGGCTGTCTGACAGAAAGGTAAAGCAGTAAAAATACTCTAAAAATAACATACACGTAAAAAGGTTTTGATTTTTTTTAAGTGGGACTTCTGTGTCTGTACTCTGTGTGTGTGTGTGTGTGTGTGTGTGTGTGTGTGCTGTAGCTTTAATAGAGGGAGTGAAGCAACTATAACATTGATGACTGAGTTGCATACGTTCAATATAACTGAGATATTTTAATGATGACTTCTACAATTCACATGATTTTTTTAACAGCTAAGAGATCCAGATAGTTGAGGTACACGCTTTACACAGCTCAGTTTGTTCTCCAGTATGAAGGTTCTGATGATTCTTTATAGTGTCACGTGTAGTGAAACTCCTCCCACACTGCTCACAGGTGTAAGCCTTCTGTCCAGTATGAGTCTGCTGATGAATCTTTTAATTCCCTGAATATAACAGCTCTTGTTGCAGGTATGAGGCCTTTCTCCAGTGTAGACATACTGATGATACTTCAGATGCTTTGAGGAAAAAAACGGTCACAGTAATATGGTTTCTCCACAGTGTCTGCCTAAGCAAATTTATTCAGATGGAGAAACAGTGCAAGAGAATATTAACCCTGTAATGTCCTCACGAAGAAAAAAAGCAATACAATTTTTTTCCCAGCATTCCTTGGGGCAATGATAAGATCAATGTTTGTTTTTCTAACAGACCCCATAGTTTTTAAATATAGGCCTCTACCAAACGGTTGAGATGGCCCTTCATGGTAACTGTAAAACAGAAAGAAAAAAAAATCTGTCTTTTAAACTCCCACCACACAGAGCCCTCATGTCTTAAGTGACTTTCTTTGTTTCTAACTTCCTTTAGGGAGGTGAACTGAACAGGCAGACTAATTATAGACACAGAGATGCCTAGTGGATTTTTTAAACATAACATGCCTAGAGTGAATGGTGGCAATAGCTCAATCAGGTTGCATTAAATTCAATACATTTTTTTCATTAAGAAGTAGTGACATCTTTTTGTATTATAAACAACCTCAATGTTATAACTCATCTTTTTTGAGACAAACTTTTGTTATGGTCTAAATAACTTTTGATACTGAATATGATAAAAAAAAACAAACCTCAATATATAATACTGAGTTTTCATTATTTTGTATTTTTACTATATAATGAAATGTCTCTTAAAACTGTATTAGAAAGTGTGGGGAGACAAAGGCAAACCACTCACATATTTTCTTTTTCTGTCCTGTATTAAAATTATTTTGGCACTCAGTTATAACAACTATCATGAGTATATTTCAAATAAAAAAAGCAATGAATCCTATGCATATTATTCTAGGAAAATCTCCACCTGAGCTGTTGCAGGAAAGAGATCAGTATCTCTATAGAATTCTGAGAACTGCAGCTATGAAACAGATCACAAGGATGTGGCTAAAATCTGGAAGTCCATCAATTAAAAAATGGATGTTAACTATAAGAGATTTATGAAATGGAGAGGGTAAGTTATAGAGTTAGAAATGAAGAATCCGAGCACAGAAGACGATGGATTAAGTGGACAAGCTATGAGGCCATTAATGAATCAAATGAATTAAATAATGAATTTTATGAATAAGACAAACATGATCATTGTATTGTGAACGGTTTGTGGAGAAGTACATTCACATTCACACAGGAACACACACAGACACAGACACACACACAGACACACACACACACACACACACACACACACACCTTTTTTTTTTGTTCGTTTGTGCCTTGGTTTTGCTTCTCATCTTTGTATTAAATCTGAATGTGTATACATATGTGCACATTTTTATGCTCATGACTGTAAGCATACAGAGGTGCAGATAAGATAAGAATGTATGTATGCATGTATCTGGACAAAGATGAAAACAGTTTGTTTCACTGGGTGATATATATTATGTATGGGAAAAAAGAGAAAGAAAGAAGAAAAAGAAAAAGAAAGAAATTGCAATAAACATGTAAATACTGAATGGAATGTAGTTGTAAAATGCAACATGAATTTATTGCAATAAAAGTATAAAAAAAATGTATTAGCAAAATTCCATGTCATCTGCAAAACAGAAGAACAACTTTACTGCCTTCATGTCCTTAAAATCCTACCTGGACACATTACATTGTGTAATGAATTTGATCTTTGATGACTTTTTTGTTTTATTTCATTTTTAAAATTAATTTCTATTTATTTATTTAAAATGTATTTATTAATGTATTATTATGTGTACACCTCTAGCATTGTTACTGTTGTTGGGATGGTAAGCCTGTATTGAGTTTGATACATAAACATAAAAAATGTATAGCTATCTCTTTATGGATTTAATATGGAAAAAGTTACATCTATGATATGAAGTCTGATATTTTTTCCTGCAGGTTTAAGAAAAAAAAAGGAAATCTTTGAGAAGATGGTGGTTTCCTCACAGCCCGGGAACGGCAGCAATGACTCTGGATTCTGTCTGGGGGAGACTCAGCACGTGTCCAGCACTGTCCTCCTGTGCCTGGTCTTCTTCCTGGGCTTCCTCCTCAACACCTTCAGCCTCTGGGTCTTCTGCTGCCGGTTGCCCTGCTGGACCTCTGGAACCACACTGCAGTTCCACCTGGCCCTCAGTGACGCCATTGCCACCCCAGTCACTCCCATGATAGCGGTGTACTTTGCTATGGGCAACGACTGGCCATTTGGTCTGTTCCTTTGCCAAGTCAAGATTGCCTTGCTCAGTTCACATTTCTACGGCAGCGCCATATTCCTCACTCTCATCAGCATCCATCGGTACACAGCTGTGGTGCACTTCAACAGAAGCTCCTGCATGAAACGGAAGGAGTTTGTCAAGAAGCTCTGTGCAGGAGTTTGGTCTGTGCTACTGATCCAGGCTCTGATCTACGCTTTCATGCTTCCTCCAAGTAAAGAGGGCAGTAACAGTCAGTGCCTCTCCATCCATCAGAGGAACCTGACAAACATCTACTTTGTCATTAACTTCATCTTGTTCATCTTTGGGTTTCTACTCCCTCTCCTTGTGTCGGCTGTTTGTTATGGCCGCCTGGCGAACACCTTAACTCGCCTCAACACCAACACGGCTAAAGGTCTGAAAGTCAAACTGAAATCTCAGAGGATGATCGGCATGTGTCTGGTGATATTTGGGCTGTGCTTCCTGCCTCTGAACGTGGTACGAACTATAGCAGTGGTACTAAAAAAATACTACCCACGACAATGCAGTGTTCTTCAGCAGATCGAGACAGCGTATTATGCATCCTGGATTTTAGCAGGAGTGAACAGCTGCCTGGATCCACTGTTGTACTGTTTTGGTTCGCAAAATTTTCGAGATGCTTTCCAGTCTTTGAGGATTAGGCAGAGAGACGGTCCAAACAGAAGTGATTCAGAAATAACTGCAAATCAGTAACGTGGATTGTTGCGCTATAACTCTGATATGAGCAGCCCAGGAAAAAACATGTTCAGATTAAGTGACAGTGAACTCTAAAAAAAACTATACAAACTAATTCCTTAACTGTTCACGGTGCAGGCCTGGTGACTTAGATTTCCCTGCAGAGTTCTGCACAGGCATAAAACTACCAAACACACCGTGGCCTGCACCCACATCATGTAGAAGAATAGTCCGACATTTTGGCTTTCTTGTCAAATTTTAGATGAAAGATCAATACTGATACCAGACATGTCTGTATGGTAAATGTGAACAGCTAACAGTGTAGCACGGCATAAAGACTGGTGAGCCTGATCCTGGCCTGACAAAATCCACCCACCAGCACCTCTAAAGCTCACTTATCAACATGTTATATTTCATTTGTCTAGTCTGTACAAAAACAGAAGAGTATAAAACCTGTATGGCTGGTTTGTACAAAACTGTTTTCTCACTTTCAGCTAACCCACTGCAGAAAATAGCTTCCTATTTCTGCACAGAAATGAAATTGCCTTATCTGACAGCTCTCTGAAATGTGTAATCACTTCTTTAAGACCTGAACCCAAAATGTGTAAGTGCTTATTAGCACCACAGTTCAACCTTGGACCCAAGGCTCTATTTTTGCTTTATTTCATCCACCGCTGATGGTTCGTTTGTGAAATCTGCACTGGGCATTGCCTGTCTTGGTGCACATAACATACATACAACATACAACACACATACATAAATTGCATTTGAAATAATTGAAGCTGAACCTGAAGCTTTATGCAGCAACACATACTGACCTGACTCAAAACCTGATACTTTGGAATGACCCTTTGAGTTGGAGGTGCTTCTGCTTTAGCCATACTTTTACTTTGATTACTCATGGATTTAAGTTTCATTGGACTGAAATTAAAATGTTACGTGAAAGTATATTAAAAGAATTCTAATTATCAGTAATTTTAACTAATCACAGGATGAATCACCCTCTGTTTATGCAAATAACTGTGATAACATAACAAGCTGTTAGAAATGTTTGTAATAAATGCACTAAAGTAAGCAAATGATATGAGCTGGTCATTTATGTGTTATGTATTTTAAGGAGTAATGAAAATGTAATACTGACTGTGGGGTTTGTAGTGCTACAGAGCTCATACCCTTCATTAAATGCAGGAATTCATTACCTGATCCAGGGATAATGAGTCAGTGCCCCCTCTAGGTACAGATGCCTAAAAGGCTCCCTTCTTACCACTTCTTAACACTAACAGCCCTAAATATAATAGTATTATGCAGGCTATATTACTGTGACCTGTTATTGTTTTTGTAAAGTGTTAGAATGTCAAAAAAGTGATAGTACAGTATTTCATAAAAAAATGCATGCACTTTTCCTGTAAGGCCCATAGTTGTATTCCTGGAATGGCACTCCAACATTAACAAAATTTTGTTTCAAAAAATTTAAAATGGTCATGTGGCGGGAGTAGGACGAGATAATTGAGTACAATACTATATATATATATATATATATATGTGTATACACTTCAAGACTCTAAACAGTTGCACGACAACGCCACCCTGGGAATTTCACCCAGGGAATTATTATCCTTTTAAACACTTAGGACACACAGGTTCGTTTACTCAGAGGCCAGAGACGTGGTTCCACGTTTTAAAAAGCATCAATTTTATTTAACAATAATTAAGTTATCAAAACCATTCACACAGGAAGGGGAGGGGGGCCTAATCAGAAGCTGAGGCGTTTGGGTGGACAAGTGCCAGTGAAGGGGGAGTGATCCTCAAAATATAAGAAAGCAAACCAACTTATCACCCACACACGTGACGGACACTCAGTGAAGTAACCAGCCCCAGGGAAGCACAGCACACAAAACGGGACGACACCACCACCAGTCACAGACACTGCCACCACCACACCGGCCTTCAGCAACTGAAATAGGGGGGAAAAAACAAATTAATGGGGTTGCAGCAACAACAAAAAAAGAAAGAAACAAAAATCAAAAAAATATACAACTAATGGGCAGGTTTACAAATTTAGAAACCTAAAGGAAATATACAAAATAATAACCCTTTTTGCTTAGAACTTAAATAATATCAAAGAAACAAAATCCCTCAAATTAACTCAGTCAAAGGAAATTGAATGAGGAGACAAAACCAAAATAAGATAAACAAGAGATGATAACTAATTACGGAAGACGAGAACGGCCATGTATTATTCTTTTTCGTTATCACGAGATAACAAAGACTGTTATCTCGTGACGTGATAACGACTTAATTAATTCGTTATCACGAGATAACAAAGATTGTTTTCTCCTGATAATTGTCAAGTCTGATGATTGCGCGCTGGTTAATGTGATCGTCCTGATTTCAGCCTACAAGAGCTGCCACTGGTGTCCCAGGGAGGTGAAAATGGCAGATCACATTATTGATCAACGCATCAGGGTGTAGGCTACTTCAGTCAAGGTCTAACACAGGCAGAAATTGTATTGCGTCTTTCTGTTAGGCATTCAAATTAGTCCTCGTCATTTAAGGAGAAGACTAGCGCGGTTACAACTTCACAGGCGACGGTTAAGTGATCCTGCTCATCGACGGGAAATCACATCATCTGCTATATGTGACGTACATGCCCTTATTTGGATAACACATCGTGGTATTCCCCGCACATAAAGTTTATTGACAGTGTATTGCGCTCTGGCTGCAGATGTATTAAGCATTAATCCGTTCTTGCAGCACGTCTACAGAAAGTATTTTGTTAGAGACAAACCATCCATCTGTCTGTCATCTCACCTGTTTGGCCTGCCTTGACCAGCAAATTCATCAGCTTGTAACAATTCCCCAACAACAGAAACTGAGGCTTATGTCACAGCGCTACTTTTACAGGTCACGGGAGGTACAGGTTCACAGTGCCAAGCTGAAACCCCTGATATAACATGAAACCCCCAAAAAACTTAACTCTTTTTGCTTTCAAAATGCAGCAATAAAGACGAAAAGGACTCATATGGTTAGTTTAACTCAACAACTTTAGTGTAGCCTAATTAAATTAAATCAAACTCAAATTAACAGGCGTCCGGCTCGGACGATTCACTCAGTTAACACAGCGTGTCACGCCGATACAGAAAACAAATAACCCCCACTGTGCATTTACTGCTTGTTTATTAATTCCAGTCACGTTTAATAGTAGCTGCAGTAGCAACAGCTAGTTGCCAACAGCTGTCTTGTTATTATTTCTTTCTTACAGATATGCGACGTTATTTGGCCATGGTGATCGCCGCTTGCTGTTGGTCAGTTTTTCTGCTGATGTCGTTTTTTAATCTATGTACACTGTCTTGGTTCGTCATGTCAGAGGTACTGAGTTTTGGAGTATAGACATTTGTTTGTTTTTACATCTTCAGCACCAAGGACAGCGCTTAAAGTGATTTTGTTATAACCGCTACCTAACAGGCTCGGCGACATCTTCAGCACCAAGGACAGCGCTCAAACTACAGTTTCTTGTCTGCTTTTGTCATGTGGTGAGTTCTACTGTTGGCCTCCTTATGGAAAAAATGTTATAAAATTTGCATTTGTTAGAACTTCTTAATGTTTTATTTGTGTGTAGCTTATGGCAGCCAGTCAGCAGCCTACTGAGTGGCGATGTGCGATGCGCTATACAGCAGGAAAAAAAATACAATGATGTCACTCATTCATTCATCCATTGGCAACCCCCCCCCCCCCACCTTAAAACATCTTCCCGTGTGTGGGGTATACCCATGGACGTCGGAACTATTTTCTGAGAGGGGGTGCGGGATTTTTGTTGGGAGGGGCGGGGGACGCACGCACACTTATCAGTGATTAAGGATTTGATTTGAAGTTATTTTATAATAACATGCAGTTATAAGAGAACTAGAATGGATGAACACGACATCTTTATTGTTAAGAAAATGAAACTTTGCTAACTAAATCAAGCCATTTAAGGAACATAACAGCATTATTTGTAACCTTGAATGAAAAAAAAAAAAGTCTGCGCTCCTGACTCAGGGCTTTCATGCATTTCCAAAAGTGGACCTTCTCTCAGTTGACCTACTGATGAAGATTTTAAGCAGGGTCGAGACATCGCTTTCATCCATAAGGTCACTGTGAGCGTTCATAATGGCCAAATGTGTTAGTCTCTCCTGCGTCATGGTGTTGCGCAGCCAGGTTTTCAGCCTGCGCAAGGCTGAGAAAGAGCGCTCGGATGCCGCGACAGATATGGGCAGGGCCAGACAGAGCTTAATGAGCTTCTCCACCTCCGACAGCATGGAGCGGGTTTGGGGCTGCAAGGTTTGCAGGATGGACACAACATCCTGGATGGTGCTAACTTCTCGTCCCCTACACACATCCCTCAGTATGTCCAGCTCAAGGCTTAGCCGCTCTCGTGGAAAGGGGTTCAGTTCCGGGGAACCCACATCCACTGGTTTCCCCTGAGCCGCCTCGAGAACTGCCTGCTCTCGCCCTGCAGCTACGCGGAGTCCCTCCTAATCAAAATGGGATGGGAGGGGGTACGGCCGCACCCCCCGCACCCCTAGTTCCAACGTCATGATGTGTTATCCAAATAAGGGCATGTACGTCACATATAGCAGATGATGTGATTTCCCGTCGATGAGCAGGATCACTTAACCGTCGCCTGTGAAGTTGTAACCGCGCTAGCCTTCTCCTTAAATGACGAGGACTAATCTGAATACCATCTCTAACAGAAAGACACAATGCAATTTCTGCCTGTGTTAGACCTTGATTAAAGTACACCCTGATGCGTTGATCAATAATGTGATCTGCCATTTTCACCTCCCTGGGACACCAGTGGCAGCTCTTGTAGGCTGAAATCAGGACGATCACATTAACCAGCGCGCAATCATCAGACTTGACAATTATCACGAGATAACAATCTTTGTTATCTCGAGATAACGAATTAATAAGTCGTTATCACGAGATAACAGTGCACAAAAAAAGAGATATAGGCCTAATACATGGCCATTCTCGTCTTCCGTAAATAATAAATCTAAATAGGCTAAACAAAAGGAAATATCTGAATAAATCTATACAATTAACTTAAAAGTAAGGGGAGTGTAACCCACGCTTTAACTCACACATACAATTAGGCTAAAGCATAGGGAATAAGCCCTGTTTAAAAGTCATTCAGTCCACTGTGTGCAGTCCAGCAGCAGTCATACACAGCGATACATTGAGGCGACAGCAGCAAAATGTCTGTAGATGACGCATCAAAGTGCAAAGCAGTAGCAAGGCGTCGAAAAGCAGCAGTAGCAAAACGTCTTTTTTGGAACATGCAGTAGTGATGTTACGTGCTGTGACGATGCGTGTGCGTCGAGTAATCCAGGAAGTGTTTCCGCGATGCGCATATCGAGGCTTGTATCGTTTCATACATAGATATATATACGTAGATGCCGCATTCAACGGCGCTCCTCATTGGAGCGATACGTCAACGCGGCCGCCATCTTGCCCAGGGAGCCGCGCTGCCTAATGCATGTATGTCTATTGAGGCAGGAGACTATTTATGATTAAAATCATCATTACTCGCTGAATTCTCAACCGATTTTCATGCGGTTTGGTTTGTTACAATCGTCAGACATGTAGTTATGATACAGGATACTTGGTTAAATAAAAAATGCAGCTTTTCATACCAAAATATTTGATCTTATGTAGATAAAGTAACAGTAATAGTTCTACAACACATTTAAACTAAACTTTCCCCATGTAATAAATATTCTTTTTTTCTTACTAGATGTACAATGCCCACCATGATGTCATTTAATTATTAATTTTGACTATAAATGTTTATTCACATTTCACACAATGTGCAAAAAATAGTGTATCAGCAGGGTTGTGTCGAGCTGCAGTGTAGTTACACATTCTGATTAACAAATGTTGGTTTTGTACAAGTGAAAATAAATTACTTGCTGCATGTTTACACAAAATTTTGCTTTAATCTCATATGTATACAGTGCTCATGGGAGCCTGGACACAGAACTGTTTACATTATTAGGTCATGTTTACAAAAAAATATACACAGTGTACAGTAGTACCTATTATTTTTTGCAGAGATGCTCGGGAAAACTGAATACAGAAGGAGTCACTCCGTCCCTTAAAACGGACAGTCTGCCCAGTCCTGTCGAAGTCCTCAGGTCTGAAGTGACAGCTGCAGATGACTGAGGAGTCACTCGGGACAAAGTCCGTTCTCCTCACTGCTGCTACCTATGCCCGTCTCCTATCTGTGTTTTTTGGGAAACTACACACAAAATAAGTGTGTCAGAAAAACGCAGAACGTTATACTGCGTTATGTCACTTTGGTGCCATGAAACAGATAGTTGACAATTTGGAATAACACAAACACCGACATAGCTGTTTGACAAAGCATCATAATTTTATAAGTAGGCCTAATATTATATAAATGTAAACCTTTTTTCTTTAAGTTGTGTGACATAGCATTAGCTTAATTTGGCATTAGGATCAGATCAGGACAGTTTACTTGATTAGCTTAAAAGAAGGATCACTTTTTGAGATATATATCTCATTAAACATTTTCGTAACAGTAAAATATTGTAAAACAACTTCTTACCTGTGGAATGTTATTCCCTTCTGCTTGGTTTTAACACTTCTTTCGTTCGTACACCCAAATGCAGAGCAAAAATGTGGCATTTTTGCCGAGTCTGACATGGGTCTGAACAGGTCAGAGCACTTAGGCAAGATGGCGGCGGTATTGACGCAGCCCACAAGCCAGGGTGCGGCATCTATGTATATATATCTATACGTTTCATACGAGTGACGTCATTGACGACGTCAGAAGCCTCGCTGCCCGGCTGTACCACATGACTGGTTCGGGAAGCGGTTCAGATAGAATATCTCTGGTTCAGATCTTGGTGCGAGCAGTGCCGTAGAATATATATATATTTTTTCCAACTTTATTACACAAAGTCTGGCATTACATTCAAAACTTTCAATATAAAAATATAATTTTCCAGACTGAGCATTTACAGCATATTTGTAACAGCACATAGGCTATATCAATAATAAAATAAAATAAATAACTGAAATAGAAGTCAGAGGTCTAAACAGAAATTAATACATTCAAGTTGTCATAAACAATCAAGGCTTGTTTGGTTTTAATACATTTCAGTGTTTTTTAAAAGTTTGCTACCTCATTGATATAAACTAAGAACAGTGGGTGGTTCTTCATGAATCTGCATCTGTGGATAAATTGTTTTGCAATAATAATTAAACTGTTGTTCCCGTTTTTTGTTTTGTATTATGACTCCATACTTAATGTCTTTGTATTCCAGCTTGGGCGATTGATTGTCCTTTTCAGATATCCAGTCTTGGAAAGTTTCCCAAAACACTCTGGTATAAGTACAGTTAAAAAACAAGTGTTCTAACGTCTCAATGTCAGAGTCACAAAAAGTACAGTTGTTTTTATCGATGTTGAATCTTTGTCTCAGAAACTCATTACAAGGATAGATATCATTTAAGGTATTAAAATGTGTTTCTTTAGCTTTTGGTGATATGGGTAGAGTGAGGTATCCGGTTCTAATTCCGACTATACTCTCTTCAGGATAATAATTTTAACAGATTTTTCCTTTTTAATGATAAAGGGAAGAGATTAGATGTGAGGACACCTCGTATGATTTTGTTCGTACATTTTTTATCTATGAAATTAATATCATCTATAAAGAGTGCCGGCATCATGGGTAGGCTATTATATTCTCATAAAGCAACGTTTCTTTTACCATGTTCACCATAGCTTGTGGAATCGCTTTGATCACCACTGAGTGTTATGTTCACCATAGCTTGTGGAATCGCTTTGATCACCACTGAGTGTTGTTGTTTAGTACACTTCAAATTAAACTTATTAACAAAATCATCATAGTCAAGAAAGTTTCCTCTTGAATCCATTAAGTGCAAAATCGACCAAATACCTCTCTCTACCCAGTCATCAAAAAACAAAGATTTTCTTCTGGACAAGATACATCTGTTGTTCCAGATGGGAACAGAGTGTGGGGTAAAGTTATGACTATAAATTAGTTTCCAGTAAAGGAGGACCTGCTGATGAAACTTGGACAACTTAACTGGTAGCTTGGTAATACAGAAGTCACATCTTAACAGAAAATCCATCCCACCACATTTTTCAAATATTTTAGAAGGAATATAAAACCAAAAACCATCGACATGTTTTAAAAACTGTTGCAACCATTTGAGTTTTATCATGCCGTTCATTGCTTCATAGTCGATCACATTTAGACCTCCTTCCTCTAACGATTTTACCACATCCCCTTTTCTCAGATAATGATGTTTATTTTTCCAAATAAAATTAAAATTTGTTTGATTAATTGATTTAATTAAATGATCAGGAATGGGTAAAGAGAACGCAGGATATGTAAATCTAGAAAGTACTTCAATTTTGGTGATCAAATTACGTCCAAAAATTGACATATCTCTTTGTAACCAGGAGTTGAGTATATTTTTACTTTTCTTTGACAGTCATAATATTTAATTCTTCTGTGGATTTACAATCCTTTGTTATGGTCACTCCTAAATATTTCACTTCATTTTTCACTGGAATTCCATATAAGTCAATTGGCTGAAAATCATGTAGGCCTATTGAAATTAACTCACATTTTTTTTTTAATTTAAGTGTAGTCCAGATGCTTTAGAAAAATGATCTATTTTATTGATTACCAAAGGGATCTGTTCTGCCCTCTTGAGGAAGATTGTGGTATCATCAGCTAGCTGAGTTATGGTCAGATTATTACCTAGTACATTTAAAGGCTCAATGTCTGGGCTATTTTTTAAGAAAAACAGCTAATAATTCTGCAACTAAAATAAATAATAAAGGAGAGCAGGAACAGCCCTGCCGGATCCCACGTTTAACCTCAAATCTTCTAGTTGTTCTTGAGGGAGAGAAACTGAACTGTTAATATCCTTATACATTATATTAATTACTTTAATAAACTTTGCACCAAAGCCAAAATACTCTAAAGATTTCATTATAAAACAAAGCTCAACAGAATCAAAGGCTTTGTAAAAATCTAAGAATAAGATAAAGCCTTTATCTTCAATCAAATAATTATAGTCAAGTAAATCAAGAACCAACCTAATATTATGTATAGACCTGTCTCTAATAAATCCCGATTGAGTTTCACTTACAATCTGTCCTATACCTGTTTTCAACCGATTAGCAAAAATAAGAGTAAGTAATTTGTAGTCAACATTTAATAAAGTTATTGGTCTCAGGTTATCAATATACCTTTTGTCCTTACCAGATTTGGGTAATAGAGTAATGACACCTTGTTTCAGGAGGACGAGGAAAAGGAAAGCTAGGACTCTTCAGTGCAGACCTCCAGGTGTGTTTGAAGTCCGACAAACTGGAGAGGAGCAAAAAAATTTTTTTTTTTTAATTTTTGCTCCTCTCCAGTTTGTCGAGGTCGGCTGATGTTACACAAACACACCTAGGTCTGCACAGAAGACTCCTGGCTCTCCTGACGACCACTCATAATTTAATTCAAATGTAATTTTGGGGAAAATATCCATCTTCTTGGTGTAACGCTAGTGTCAGTTTGTGTCAATGTGTGACAGTTGGTTAATTAACGGTTGTGTTTATATTTATAACACCTGTGAGCAGAGTGATTTTACTGTTACCAGTAGTCCCAGTGATGTTATACTCTATATCAGCACTCACGGAATGCTTCTCGTCCAATCAAATTACTCGGTCGGAACTAACTGTTGTATAATTAACTTTATGTCTTAGCCAAACAGAACACTTAAAATCAACACTATTTTACCACATTCTGTAATTTGTAGACTACTTAAGTAGCCAAACATACCCCATACGTCACATCAAAGTGTAGTGTGTGGCATATCCGATGTACATGAGTTATTACCTCATTGTTTTGAGTTAGTATCCCTCAATGATGTTATCCATCGTGACTGAGAGATGAAGAGTATGGATTGTCGAAGGCTGTAACTGTACTCATTCACCTCATTATTGTACTTGGTATCTCATTATTTTGACTTATTAGATCTTATTTTTTTCCATCAAGTGGCGGAAATGGGCTTCCATAGAACACTGTAGCTAAAACATTTATTTTGAGATGCTACTCGTTACAGTTATTTCCATGTTCACCAATAATCATTAGCACAATTTCTAATGTAAAACATATCAAGTTGCGCCACATCTGATCTCTGCAAACTGGTGTGATCATTAGGCGATGTTACATATTTTAACCACAGGGTGGCAGTAGTGGCTAAAACTGGCTTTTCCCAGCTGCTGGAGCTACAAAGCTACAATCTGTCGACCACACTCGATCAGCTATTTTTAATTTCATCATAATTCTTGCAGTTACTAAAATGATGTTGCACTGGAAATTAAGCTTCTATTATTTAAACTTAACTCACCTTTATATCCTCCGCAGCTTTTTAAAAAAAATACATTTCCAGTGCTGTAAATTGTTGAAATGTGCACAGTTTAAATGTAAAATTAAACAATGTATTAAGACTTGCTTTACTGGTTTTTAAATGGCGTATATCTGGTATGAATTTTAAAAGTAACATGAACACCACCACACACACTGCAGCAATCAATAATCAAGTCAGGAAAAACTTCCAAAATTATATTATTTAAAGGTTGAATGAAGTCTCTCGCTGTCTGGACGAGGAGGAGGCGGTGGCGGGAGTTGAATTAGTGGAGCTCATAGTGTGCAGCTCCTCCTTTGTCTTGACCAGAATGTGCTCCCACTTCCTTAGCCTGGGAGGAAGAGGAGAGGTTATCAGGGTCAAACTGGATCATTTAATTGACGTGTTTTGTATTTTATTTCCATTACTACAAGAAATTTAAAGGGACAGCAAGAAGGACTTCAACCCACGGGTTCACAAAGAAGCTGGGGAGAATGAGACCAGTAACAGGTTCAAAACACCCCCTCCAGGTATCCTCACCTGCTCTATGTCTACAAGTCCTGAGAAGAGTATAAAGATGAGCCTCCCTGATGGAATCTGATAATTGGCAGTGTAATCAGTGTAATGTTCTCAGCCATAGCCTCTTGTCAAATATACACTGCAATTAGTTGATTACAGGTGTGTGCAATTAACACATTAAATCAACATATACACATACATACACACGTATACATATGCAGACAATATTAATTCTTTGTAGAAATCACATTAAAAGCTTCAATCAGATAAGTACAAGTAATTAAACAATTCATTGTTTAATTTTACATTTAAACTGCGCACATTTCAACAATTTATAGCACTGGAAATGTATTTAAAAAAAGCTGGAGGATGTTAAGGTAAGTCAAGTTTGAATAATAGAAGCTTAATTTCCAGTGCAACATCATTTTAGTAACTGCAAGAATTATGATGAAATTAAAAATAGCTGATCGAGTGTGGTCGACAGATTGTAGCTTTGTAGCTCCAGCAGCTGGGAAAAGCCAGTTTTAACCACTACTGCCACCCTGTGGTTAAAATGTGTAACATCGCCTAATGATCACACCAGTTTGCAGAGATCAGATGTGGCGCAACTTGGTATGTTTTACATTAGAAATTGTTATGATTACTGGTGAACATGGAAATAACTAACGAGTAGCATCTCAAAATAAATGTTTTAGCTAGAGATTGTTCAGATAATTGACATAAAAACAAAAAGCAAGACTAATAAATGGAAATTGTATGACGAGTAATACATTTGGACTTCATACATTTTGAAAAATATTGTAGGCATTATTTGACACAGCTAGAGGCAAACCTTTTGGTCTCGCTGTGTTCTCCGCTGATTGGTTTCAGAAACACTGAACTTATTGGTTGTGTTAAACAGAGGGCAGGGCTCATTATCATCTGGAAGAACGCCATAAATAACGGCGTTCTTTGGACAGTTATTACCATACGGCGTAAAAAGCGGCGTCTACTGTGGCTTTCTACAACGCCGTAAAAAAAAAAAAAAAAAAACCCGGGCGCGTTTTACGGCACTTTGTCGCGTTAAAAGCGGCGTTTTAAGGCTTCCAGCAAAAGCGCCGGAAAAAGCGACGCTTTAGATAAGTAAAGCACTATTCGGATGGGATTAGTTTTACCTGGGCACGTGGGGTAATGTCACTTTACCACAGGACGTCAGTAATATTAATGGCCGATTCGCACGGGATAAGAAATATCAGTAAAACTACCACAAGTAGGAGGGGTAAATCCATTCACGCACCGCCGTTCCCTCCTGCCGTCATGTGCGTATGATAGGACTGTCAAAAGCACCANTATGTCTCCCCGAACAGGTCACACATCGCGGACAGCGCAGTGGGTGGTGTTGGCGCAGCGGGCTCCTCCGTCGGCACCTCTCCCTCCGTCGCTGCGTCCCTCTCTGGCCCGGCTTGTGCGCAAGCCATCTCTGCCCAAACGGGATTCGCCATGATATACAACATTATTGATAGTATTAATTAATTATTAATGATATTCGAATTATCAAATTTAGGTTCAAACCCATATTTACTGCTGGTCTATTCGCACGGGATTCGTATTAGCTGAGGTAATTTTCCGGGACCCTTTTACAGAAGGTAAAAGTCGCGGTAATCTTTACTGACATCGTGCGGTAATGATTACTGACATGGCACATTCGGACGGGACTAAAATCTCTGGTAATTATTACTTTACCCCATGTCCCTATGTAAAACTAATCCCGTACGAATAGGGCTTTAGACGCCGCTTTTTGCGGCGTTTAAATTAAAAACTGCGTCTTAAGACAGGATAGCGTTGAAATAGTGGCGATATATGGCACTTTCGGCTTTCCATACATAGCAAACACCATAACGCCAAGAGAAAGGACAATTACCCCAGCTAAACAACACTGGTGCACATACGGGCGGCACGAAGCGGCGCACAAGCAGTCACTATAAAATACAACACAAATACTGTCAGCATGAAACAATGTAGCCAAACAGCCAGCGAGGAGAAGCAGTGTGCAGCCATACCTGTCGGGGGAGACAGCGTCTGACGCGGAAGTGACGCGTCAGGTGATGCGCAAAAGAAAGAACCGGGGGAGGGCTGTTGCTTTTATCCCCGGCTCACTTCACTGAATGGCCATCAGCTGCGCTCATTACATGCATTGATGCATAGAAAAATAAACATTTCTATACTGCTACAGTCAGTTTGGCTGTAGAATCTAAAATTTCTTCAGGGGGAATTCCCCACAGACACCCCTAGAAGGCTGGGTCGCAGAAGGTGTTTAAGAGGTTTACACACACACTGGGTGAGGATGCACTTGTTTGATTTAGATAGATACATTTTGTGGGGGGAAGAGCTGCACCCCTTTTCCTGTTGCTCATGTTTTGTTGCCATTATCAATAAATGATCCAACACAATGCATGTTTGAGTTGTATGTCGTAGCTAATGACTCCTGCTACAAAAGTTGTTTTACAGGCCTGGCTTGAAAGAGTTAATACTCATTTGGAATGCAATACATTTTCCATCACCTCTTGTTTGAAAAAACATTAAAGAATGTAAATTTGATGCATTTAATTTATGTATTCAGCATAAAATATCGTAAGTCTATTTTTGTGTGATTTGGGGCATGAAGGGGTTAATATCTGAAAATGCCCAAGGGATATCACCGAGCACCCTCTTGTATTTTGAAGAGGTACCCCCAAGCTACAAGAAACAGCAAAGAAAAAAATTGCACCCGACAAAACAAGGTTCAACCCCATGGCTCCCGGACTACGTCGAATCATGTTGGAGAGGTCGTTTACGTCACCTGACGGGGCGGGGTTAGAGAGTCGTAAATGCGCCTGTTCCTTGGGCGCACAGGTGATCTTCAGTGTGTCGCTGTGGATCTGTGAGACTATGGGGAAGCTTCAGGAGTTTGAGATCACATTTGATAAAAACAAAGTGGTGTACAGTCCGGGCGAGTCCATCTCTGGAACCGTGACTATCAAACTGGGTCAGCCGCTGCAGTGTAAAGGTGAGAACGCTTATTCCGCCAACATTTGATCACCTGGTGGGTAAACGTCGCCGCCGCTAAACAAGGAAGTGGGATTTAGCCAGTAATACATAGGGTGTAAATTTATATTCATCATTCACTGTGATCTTACTGTGGAAATAGCCTTTCTTGTTTGAAAATGACTTTAATGTTGACATGATAGTGTGTGGTTGTCGGTGTCTGTGGTTGTAATGGGTTTCAAGTGGACCTTTTAGGGCACTTTAAGTCGTTTCATAGAGCACTACTACTCCGTAATGTTCCTGTAATATTCCTACACATTAATCCAGGGTTCCGGTGAAAGATTTGACTGGGAGTTGATGGTTTCATGCGTTGGTCTTTTTTTTTATTTTCATAATTCTAAAGACATGGGATTTCTTATATACTGAGACTAGAGTCCCCCCTCCCACAGAAATACTGTAATACAGACTCTGGTCTACTCTGTGCAATTTATTTTCAAATATAAAATCTCTACCTATCCAAAACATAAACTCTTCACCTTTCATCTAAGAAAAACAGTCCTGTTTTTATCTTCACATTGTATTTTAAGATAACCCATTGTGTTTTTAAAAGGCTCATTTACTTTAGGAGACATTTCTCAACACATAAAATAATACTTATTATAGAAGTTTATTTAAAAAAAAACCCAAACAAAAAAACCCAAAACATTAGGTTTCCAAATCATGGAAAAAGAAAAAGAAAAAAAATGGATGTAAAAATAATACGTAAAAGTTAACTGTCATGACGTCACCCATTAGTTTGCTGACTCATTTTGAAGCATCAAGTTCAGCATTTCAGTTGTCACCATCTTGATTTGTGGAGTCAGAAGTGACCATATTTGGAGAAGAGGGTGGGGCTGTGGAGGAACTAGGGGTGGATCTGACTCACATACTGTAGCACAGACAACCTGTAACTCAAGCAGCCCCACCCTAAAATAGGCATAACTTTGAGCCTTGATAAAATGTAAACAGGCGAGTTATACACCCCCCGCACAGGTGTCATAAATGTTGAAATTAGCTAAAGAGACCAAAACATTTTTTGTACCGGGCTGTTAACATGTTTTTTTCTGCTGTGAAGTTGGGCATTTCAACATGGGGAGCTAAGGGGATTGACTCTGTTTTGGAGCCAGCATCAAGTGGCCATTAGAGGAACTTCAGTTTTTGGCACTTTTCTTGGGCTTAATTTTTCAGCCTTGGGAGTTGCTGCTTGTTCCAAATGTGATTCATGATTTTCACTAGACTGACTCTGCACATCAGAAATGAAAAAATGTAAAGGAATTAGTGAAGCTTTTATTTATTGACCAAAAATATTTCAAAATTGAATATACTGAGTGTAAGAAATAATAATAATCAGCCTATAAAATGTTCATCAATATAATATCCCAACATCTACTATGAGTCTACATTAGTTTTGTGTAATATCCATGATGCTTATGTGGTTTATTCGCGTGCATTCCAATGTCTATAGTCTTGTTCTTTTCTATAGTGTGACGTTCTTCTCGGATAGCATATTGTGCCAGCCTGGCCAGGCATTGTCATTTGTGTACTTATGTGGACCATGTTCCTGCCCTTACTGTTCCACTGCTGCTCATTCCATATCTATTGCACACCATATACAGTCCAGTCCAGTTCTTGTTGAACATGGTACTATGCATGTGCTGGAGCCTCAGTGCTCATTTCTTCATAGTCCAGTCTGTTCCTTACCATTATTTGTCCAGCGTTGTTGTCCTTGTTGATAGCTGTTATATCTATTTCTGCGTCAGTATATGAGAGCAATGCAAAATTCAGAGTCAGAATCCTTGTTGACAATAAAAGTCATTCTAATTGTTTAAAGAGACTTTTTAGGACAAAATTTGCTCTAATTATCAATCAATCAATCAATCAATTTTATTTATAAAGCCCAATATCACAAATCACAATTTGCCTCACAGGAAGTGACACTTCCTTTCTGAGATCATTCTCAAGTGTTCTCTCTGTCTCTCTCTCATTGTATCTGTCAAAGTGATCAGGGCAGCTTTTTTCTGTGTTTGGGAGTTTCTGTTTGAATGCTTGCAGTGCCTCCAGTCTGTTTACATTGCTCTTCAGGTAGAGCTGGTCTGACCGCTGGCTTCATATTGCTTCCTCCCAGGGAACAAACTCTCCCCAAGCAACAGTTTGAATCACTGATGGATTACGAAGTGGGCTCGGCCCTGAGACATATTTTTGGGCAAATATTGACAGTGCATCAAATTTGTTTCAGTCATTATGGTTGGATACAATGAGTCATATTGAATTTAAAAAAAAAAGAAAAGAAAAAAATTAGTATTTGTTTTTCAAGTGTTTCTAGGCTGAAAGGACAAGGTTACATTTTATTAAATATATACGATATGATTATATGCTTGTGTTATGGGTCAGTTTTTCTGAAGTCAATTCTGAAGGAGAGATATCTACACCACCATACAATGATATTTTAGACAAGAGTGTTCTTTTAACTTTGTTGCAACAGTTTGTGTTTGTCCCATTCCTGTTTCAACATGAGACAGGAATGGGACAGTGTCCCCCTGCACAAAGTCAGCCCATAGAGAAATGCTTTCTGTTTGGTGTGAAAGAATTTGACTTGCCTGCTCAGAGCACTGACCTTATCCCTATCGAAACTCTTGTCCACACTCAGTTCAGCACAGCTGGGATTTGCAGGACTACAGGAATACCTGCTTCAGGGTGTATCTTTAAGTGATAATGGCTTGTCTTGATTGATGATGTTTTAAAGCAGGGGGCTGATCCACAGCTAAAGTCCCTCTTTATTTTGCTGCCAGTGTTTTTCCATCATGTAGCAGGGCAGGTAAAAGGAGTTTACCTGTTGGAGATAAGCTGTTTGCAGAGGTGCAGTAAGAGCATGAGCGATTCATCTAACATCTCACTGTGGCTGTTTCTGATTTTACTCTTGCTCCCTGCAGTATTAGTAGATTTGTTTTTATTGAAGAAAAACCACTAACAAACTTCCGCTCATTTGGTGATGAACCTATTTCATTTCCTATAGATTTTCCCACAGTAAAAGTCCCCTGTTATTTAAAAGCTTTTATTGTGAAGCAGAATAATAAGGACATTTTGGGTTTTCATCAGCAGTTACTTTTTTAAATTTTGTTTTTTATTGAACAATAATTGCAAAACATACAAAATTACAGTTGAAACAATATTTTTTCCTTCCATTTTTCTTTTCTAAACAAACATCCTGGTACAGGTTCAACACACTATGACATTGATTCCACGTAAAAAAAATAAATAAAAATAAAGTACAGTACAGTAGAAACAAAAGGAGGATTGGTAAATGATAAAAAAGAATTTGAAAAAAGTAAAGGAGAAAAGAGGAGAAGGTCTTTTGAAAAACAGTGCGTGAGAGTAAGAAGCAATAGCATACATTTATATAATATTTCTCTCCTAATCAGGAGGGAGTGTTCTAAGGCTATTAAAATAAATTATCAGGCCTTGCCATTTCTTATATATAAACGGTCTTCAGAACCCCTAAGAGTGAATTTTAGATCAGGAGTTACTTAACAGACTCCTGTACGTCTGAAAATGAACATGAAACAGGAAAGTAAAGCAGCTCTCTAAAGTACAAACTGTAGAGTTTCTCTACTGCATCCCTGCAAACCACAGAGATTCAGTAAGAAGTTGAAAAGTACTATGAGCTAAACACACAGAGACTGGTCTCCTGCACTGACAGGTAAGTTGACATTAGGAAGACAAACCATTTCAAAGTTGTTGTTTTTTGACACTCACATTTTTATTGGAGTTTATTACATTTAAACAAAGAAATACATATTTGAATCATGTATTCCATCGCAGAATTGGATAGAAAATTAGGACAGATATGTTAAGTAAGAAACAAAAAACAGAATAATAACAGTCATGGTTACCGGCATCCATTATCCCAAACAGAGTACATAAATCCAAATCAGTCAATCCTTAGGCATCATTCACTGTGTCGTACTGTGTCCATTTCTCCCACTTAGTCACGAAGACACTTTCTCTCATTCTAAGCCGATGGATCATTCTCTCCATGGTGCAGACCTCTCTTATGATGAGTTATAGTGGGTGGTTCAGTCTTGCACCAATTTTTTGTTATTGCTTGTTTACATGTGACCAATAACATTTTGGTTAAGTATCTATCTTTTTCTAGAACATAATTATTCAAACTTCCAAGATACATAACTTTACATTCCCTGGGTATTACATATCCCAAAATGTCTTTCATTATGTTATGTACACTTTCCCAGAATGAGTTAAGTTTATGACACGTCCAGAAGATGTGTGTATGGTTTGCTTCTCTCTCTCTCCACATAACTGCCAACATTTATGTTGGGAACCAGTTTGTTCACTCTGTAATGAAGTAGCGAGTCAGGTTTTTCCATCCAAATTCCCTCCATGTTCATGAATTTGTAGTTTTGTGTTGTGTTTCACACATTTCATGCCATTCTTCCAAAGTAATGTTGATGTTCAGTTCCCTCTCCCACTTGTCTTTAATGTACAGAGTAGAAGCAGCTTCTGAGTCTCTCAGACTTCGGTACAGTACTGAGACTGCCTTGAGTTTAGTTCCACTGTATGTCCTGGTCATTACATCAAGTACACCATTTAAAGTTTTCACAGTTTGTATTTCCTTTATAAAATAGTCCTATCTAAAATGGTCCCCGTTTATAACATAACTCGTTTTTAACTCCTGGAAGTTCATTACATTCCCATTCTTTGTTAATGTACACATGGCTGTGAGCCCTTTCCTGCCCCAGTCCCTGAAGTTGTGGTCACTTAAGCTTGGCTTAAATCTGTCATCATATTTGTGGTCACTTAAGCTTGGCTTAAATCTGTCATCATATGCAAACCAACTTAACAATTTTAAATCTCTCTCTAATTTGTGTTGTTTGACAAAATCAAACCAGATATTCAATGTGTGCAAAGTTATTGGATCGATGGTGTCTTGTAGTGACTTCATTAATTTAGCATTGCCAATCAGGGACTGGGTTGGAATACCTGCCACCGCCCTCTCAATGTCTTTCCACTTTGCAGTATAGTCTTCGTCACACCACTTGACCACTGGTCTGAGTTGTGCTGCACGATAATAGTCTTTCAAATTGGGAAGTGCCATACCTCCTTTATGTTTTTCCAATTGTAGTGTACAATATTTTATCCGTGGTTTTTTTACTGTTCCATACAAATCTGGAGATCATTTTATCCCAAATTTTAAACTTTTCTTGTGGAATCCTAATAGGCAGACATTGAAAAAAATATAGTAGTCTAGGGAAAATGTTCATTTTAATTCCTTCAATTTTTGAGTTGAAATCTAATGGCAGGATCGACCATCCTTCTATGTCTCTACTAATTTGGAAATGGATCTGGTCATAATTTGCTTTATAAAGGTGAGCGAGCTGTTTTGTTAGAGTCACACCGAGATATTTAATAGTTTTTGACTGCCATTTTAATTGGTAAGTTCTCTTGATTTGTGGGGATAGGGTATAATTAAAGGTCAAGATCTGTGTTTTATTTACATTTATTCTGTATCCTGAGTGCTCGCCAAATTCTTTTATAAGATGCATTAGCTGAGTAAAAGTTGTATTGGGGCTGTCCAGGTATATCATAATATCATCTGCAAATAGACTTATTATATGTTCCTGTCCATTAATATTAATCCCTTTTATTTCCTCACTCTGTTTGATCGCCTGGGCTAATGGCTCAATATATATAGCAAAGAGGAGTGGGGATAAACAGCATCCCTGTCGCGTACCTCTTCCTAACATTATTCTTTCCGTTAGACTCCCATTAACTTTTATTCTGGCTGTAGGATTTTGATAGATAGTTTTAATACAATTAATTGAGTCTTTATTAAATCCGAATCTCTCTAGTACTAAATATAGGAAGTCCCAATTTACACTATCGAAGGCTTTTTCAGCATTGAGACTTAACAAAACAGCACTGTTTTTATTAGTTTGTATTGTGTTAATTATCTGTATGGTCCTCCTAATGCTATCTTGTGTTTGGCGCCCTGCAATAAAATCGGTTTGGTCTTCGTCAATTAGGTCATTTATAAATTTCTCATATCTTTGTGCTATAATAGATGTATATATCTTGTAGTCCACATTAAGAACTGATATTGGTCTGAAGTTGTTACAATATTCTGTGTCTTTTCCTTCTTTGGGAATTATTGAAATTATTGCCTCTTTCCAGGCTTTAAGCTTAGATATAGCCTTGGATATTTCCTCAGGTGTTATCAAATCAAATCAAATCAAATCAAATCAAATCAACTTTATTTATATGGCACTTTTCATACAACAATAACACAAAGTGCCTCACAGAGGTTAAAAACAACAAAGATCCAAAACAGAAAACAAAAAGAAAAGAGAAAACCCAACCCTCCCACCCCACATAGAGATACGTAAATATACATATACGCACACACACACACACACACACACACACACACTAGCTATCACTAAAGAGACATGGCCGTGCACTGAGACCCGAGGCAAGGAAAAAGCCCCCTCTGGGGGGCGTCCATACTGAGAGGGCCCACGGTCCATGGCCACAGGGAGCGCCGCCATAGAGACCTCCCCGACCCGGGCAGACATGAGGCTCCACACCGAGGTGCAGTGCCCTACAGCCACCCAGGTCAGAGCGGTCTCCCGACGGCACCCCCATTGGGAGACCAGGAACAACTCTCAGTGTGGTAGGCCCCCATGAGGAAACACTGGGCCCCCATGAGGAAACACTGGAGCTAAAAGCTGAGGGACTAAAACAGTAAGATAGGATAAAAGGTCTAAAAAGAACCAAATAAACAAAAAGCTGCTTAGCTCATAAAATTGAGTTAATGGCTAGGTAAGAATGATCTAAAACAGAGACATAAAATGCATCAAAACTAAAACCTATAGGCTAACTAAAATTACAAAAGATAAAGGTTAAATGAGATAAGAACGTAAAAAGAGGAAGGATAAGAACATAAAAAATAAATAAAAAATAGATAATAGATAGATAAATCGGTTATAAGAGGAATTTAAAATAGATAAATAAAGAGATCAGTTAAAAGCCTGATTAAAAAGATGAGTCTTGGGCCTCTTTTTAAAAACATCAACAGTCTCTGCAGCTCTGAGGTTCTCCGGCAGGCTGTTCCACAATCGGGGGCCATAATAACTAAATGCCACCTCCCCGTGTGTTTTAGTCCTAAGTTGTTATAGGAGCTGTGAGGTTGTTGTTTTGTAATTCTCCAATAGCTGGCAAATCGAGTGAGTTGAGAAACTGTCTTTTTGCCTCCTCACTAGATGAGGGTAGTTGTGTATATAGGTTTTTGTAATCCTTTAAATATATTTTCTATTTCTGCAGCATTGTATTTTAATTGGCCTGATTGAGGATCTCTGATTTTGTGTATTGTATTTAGCGCCTGTTGTTTCCTAATTCGCCTTGCCAGTAGTCTAGTAGCTTTAGGGCCAGTTTCATAATATTCCTGTTTCACAAATAACAAAGTTTTTTCTCTATCTCTCCTCTCAGAATTTTGTCTATTTCCCCTTTTATGGTCTTCATTTCCTGTAGGAGTTGAATATTTTGGGTGTTTTGATATTTTATTTCCATGTTTTTTAATTTTCCTGTCAGATCAAGATAAGCCGCTTGTTTTATCTTCTTTTGATTTGATGTTATAGCTATAAATTTTCCTCTAATTACGGCCTTTACAGTGTCCCATAGGATTGTCGGGTTAATTTCATCTGTAGCATTTTCTTCGATACATCTTTTTATTTCCTTTCTAATTTGCTCAATTATTACTTTATTGTTCATTATGCCACTGTTCAGTTTCCAAGTTGTAGTCTATTATTAATTTGTACAGTTAAATGAACTGTGTTGTGGTCTGAAATATCAGCCACTCCAATTTTACATTCCTTCACCTTGTGCATGTCCCAGCTATTCATAAATACATAGTCTATTCTAGAATGAGTGTTGTGTGTGTTGGAATAGTGTGTATAGTCTTTCTCTGTTGGGTGGAGTTCTCTCCATACATCTGCCATACCCTGTTCCTTCAGTGACATATTCATGAATTTAGTCACGTGAGTCTTACTTCTTCTTGTGCTTGTTGTGTCTATCTTATGATCCAGAATTACATTAAAATCCCCAGCACACATCACAATGCCTTCTGATTCTGATGCTATAATTGTAAATAGAGCTGTAAAGAAATGTTCATCACTTTCTGGCGGGGCATATACATTGATTAATGTAACTATCTTGTTCTCTAATTTTGCTTTAACAAGAACATATCGTCCTTCTTCATCATTAATTTCTTTCAAGCATTCAGAATTGACTGCGTTTTGTATCATTATCGCAACCCCTCTTTTGCGGCTCCGCTTGCATGTGCTATAGAAAGTGTTTCTATAACCAAATTTCTTTAGCTTTTCATGCTCTTCCTGAGATAAATGTGTTTCCTGGATGAAGATGACTTGTGCTTTAAGTTTTCTCAGAATTACCTTCTCTTAATTGGGTTGTTCAGCCCATTTACATTTAATGACACTAGTGAGATATTAATCATATTTTTTTTGTAAAATCTTGTACTTGGATCCATATCATAACCATGGCAACGAACAACAACTTCGTAAGAACATAGAACAGTTTGATATAGAACAGGGAACAATTTGACTTCCAAAAGTAGGCATGTATCCATGTGTGTGCCTCCCACGTTACCTTCGTGGGGTGAGGGGAATATCCCGCAGCATATGGGGGCCCCTCTCTAGGTAGGTTTGGTCTTATTGTCCAATAATGTACCTCTCCCCGGTACCTCTGCCGTGATTCCTCTCCGGCTCAACTCTTTCGCAGCCTCCTGTGCGCTCTCATATGTCCGCGTGCCAGCTTCCCAGTTGATCCTGATTTTCGTCAAGGCCGTCTGGAAGCGTATTCCTTTCTCCTTCAGAGCTTTTTTAATACCGTTGTATTCTTTTCTTTTCTGGATAACCTCGGTGGCGTAGTCATGGTCAAAAAAGAGTGCTTGGTTTTGATAGTGTTTTTTTTTTCTTCCAGGCTTCCCTCAGCACCGTTTCTTTCACCGTGTATTGAAGGAAGTTGACGACGATAGATCTCGGGTCGTTTTTCAGAAGATGTTCAATGAATTGTGTTACAGAGCTGCCCTCTGCTCCCTCTTTCAGACCGACGATGCGGATGTTATTCCATCTATTTCTTCCCTCTTGGTCTGTCAGCATATCTTATAGTATTCTCTGTTGTTTTATTGATTGAAGTAGGGCTTCTTTTGCCTCAGTGTTCCAGTTTTCTAGCTCTTCGATTCTCTGTTCGGTCTCAGTGATTCTCGTAGTTTGTGTGGCTAACTCTGCTGTTGTTTCTGTGAGCCGCTGGTTAATGTCCTTCTTAAAAACCTCGAGTTCTTCTTTCATTTCCTTTTTGATTTCTTCTTTGAATGTGGTGAACTCAATTTTCAGTTCGGTTTTAAAGTCCTGGATTTCCTTAACGATATCTTTAAGTCCTGCTCGAATCACTGCAGCCGCCTCGGCCTCCATGTGTTCTTCCTCACCCTCCATGTCGTCTGCTATATCACCTCCGTCTTCGTTGGTCAATTCGGGTTGTTTTTTCAGGTTCTTTTGGTTTGTTTGTCTTCTTGATTTCCCCCCCTTTTCCATTTCTGCTTCAGATGTATATATTTCTATCAAGGTAATCAAATTTGTTTTGTTTTTTTATTGAGTACTGATCGGGAGCTAGTTACCTATGCTGCCATCTTGGGCTGAGTCAACCCGGAAGTCCCACCATTTCAAAGTTTTAAACAATACAGCATGGAGAAATAACATTTCCCACATTTGACTTCAAGTCTACCAACTGTCCCTCTTTACGCTGGACTAGTCATCATACAAACACTTTCATATGAACAATGACCTAAACCTCCACCCACCACCAGCCATTTTACCAGATCCAATCCCTCACCCAGCAACATTGGATCCAGAGGAGCAATTTAAGAATGAGAAAGTTACTGGTAAATGAAAGCCAGTGCATTGGGAAGTAAAGGCTTTAAATGAAAATGTGTAGGATATGATTTAGAATAGTACCTACCTCAGAATGCAGATTTGCGTTTAATCCAGGAATTCAGGAAATTGAGTATAAAGCAGTGAGGTAGAGTCAGCAGGAGATGGTTAAACCCCCGACCCGAAGTACACATCAAAATGTTGCTCCCAGAATGAGCACCAAAGCTCATCACATGACTTCTAACAAGGTGGCCTGAAAAAAACAAACAAAGCAACAGCTGTAGTACTTATTACCAGAGCTAGCAGGCCAAGCTACCAACTTGCAGACCCGAACAACAAATTTAGTCAACCACTTCCTCACTGCCATTGTTGTTCCTTACCAACCAAACCAAATTCTACCACATGCCAAGCCATCTTGAAGCATGCCAGGCTCAAACAGAGTTGATAGTGCAACTTACCATCATGTCCAGACAGAGGACATTGATTCAGCAAAACTGGTTTAAGATTACAAACCCACAAAAACAAATGTGTACTGGAACATGTGCAATGGTGAAATCGAATAGTCATCACAGAGCTCAAGCTTCCCAGTCCTATCCAACTGGTCACACTTACTAGCTAATTAATCTTAACCCTAGTCTTCGGACAGATACTGGTGGTGGGTACTTATGCACTGATTCCGGGATCGTCCACGATTTTGTTCGCCCCATAGGGCCGCCAATGGGTGGGGCATAACATCGGGGTGTGAGTGTGTTAGAAAACTGAGTAGCAGGTGGTTCCTTGTATGGTAGCCTTGGCCACCAGTGTCTGAATGTGTGTGTGTGTGTATGTGTGTGTGTGTGTGTGTGTGTGTGTGTGTGTGTGTGAATGGGTGAATGTGACTTGTAGCATAGAAAGCGCTTATAGTGGGTCCATTTACCGTGTTCAGCTGTCCACATACTGTTGATCATTTGGTGTAAATGTGTCTCAGCACAGAACACTCAGCCTTGTCTTTATTCTGAAGAATGGCAGCTGAAACCATTGTTAAGGAAAGGTGTTGAGTACACTAATCAAAAAAATTAGGGGAGCACGTAATCGTCACAGTATAACACCAAGTCAGTTAAACTTCAGGGTTTTTAATCTGTCCATTTAGGAGGCACAAGTGATTGTGAATCTGTTTCACCTGCAAAAGCAAGACAACCCCCAAAAGGGAATGGTTTTGCATGTGGTGACCACAGGCAGGTGGTATCACAGATGAGAGCAGGTTCACACTGAGTACATGTGACAGGCATGAAAGAGTAGGGAGACACAATGGTGTATGCTATGCCTCCTATGACATCAACCAAGATTACTGGGTTGGGGGTGGGTCAGTGATGGTCTGGGGAGGTATATCCTTGGAAAGTTGCACAGACCGCCATGTCATAGCCAGTGGTACCCTGACTGCTGTACCGGGATGAAAACCTCAGGGCGATTGTCAGATTATATGCTGGTGCAGTGGGCCCTGGGTTCCTCCTGGCGCAGAACAGTGCCTGGCCTCATGTGGCCAGAGTGTGCAGGCAGCTACTGCATGGCGAAGGCATTGATGGCATTGACTGGCCCTCTCGTTCTCTGACCTAAATCCAATTCAGCACCCATGGATTATGTATCGGTGCATCCGCTACCGCCAAGTACAGCCACAGACTGTCCAGGAGCTCACTGATGCCCTGATCCAGTTCTGGGAGGAGATCCCCAGGACACTATCTGCTGACTCATCAGGAGCATGCCCAGACGTTGTACACAGGGGCCATACACGCTACTGAGTCACATTATGAGCTGCTGTGATAAAATTCATGCAAGTTGGATTAGCCTGTGATTTCATTTTTTTACTTTGAATTTTGGTGTGATTTTGAATCCAGCCCTCAATGGGTGATTTTGGTTTCCACTGACCGTTGTTGCGTCATGTTGTGATAAAGGAAAATTTGTTCATCAAGATCTGGGCCTGTATTCACAAAGAATCCTAAGACTAAAAGTAGCTCTTAATGATGCCATTCAAAACCTTAGAATTCCTCGAATTCTAAGATTTTTCTTAGAATTTTCCCTTGGTAAGATAAAAGTTATTCACAAAGCATCTTAGGCCTTAAGAGAGCTCCTAAGGTGAAAAAGTGTTAAGAAGAGGGAGGAGGAATTTTAAGAAGCCTAAGAGTGTCTTAAACAGAGAAGATGGCGGAAAGACAGAGAGGAAGGAGAGATATTCTCCGTATATTGAACGACAGTGATTTAATAAGACGCTACCGGCTTGATCGTGCAGGGATGTTTGTGGTTGACCTCATCAGGGATGAGCTTACTTTTCCCACCCAGCATAGTAACGCAATAATGCCCACTTTGGATTGCAGCACATACCAGCGCTTCTCACACTCATCGCTTGTGTGTAAAAGGAGAGGGAACGACGCATTGATTTGTCGGGCAATGCGCTCCCAAGTCTGCCTCTTCCCTTGTGCCGTAATCCCGGGACTGAATTTCCCTCTTAAAGCTCCGTTGTTCTCCTCCACGAGCTGCGCCAACAGCAGGCACTGCTCTTCTGTCCAGTTTCTCGTTCTTTTTTTCTCCATTTCGTTCATTGTTTTGGTCATTCAGCCAAATCAAACCGCTTTTTACAAGGAGGCCAGCAATCACAGTAATTGCTGACAGCTGAGTCTGCGTCCACCATTAATATCAAATAGATTAAGCAGTAAAATTACCAGCATGGTGAGTAAACATAACAACAAGCAAATCAATATAATAATCGGCATGTTAATGAGGTACGTTCAAACATTTTAAAGCTGTGTAACAATTAATTTAATTTTGCTGAGTTTCATCATCATGACATAAAATTATTTTCACGATTACACATTTCTTAATACAGTCTAAGTTCTATGATCGGTTGATTTCACTGTCCATTCATTACTAGGAGCACATTTGTTTTTGTTTTGTTTTTTTCTTTTTGCCTTTTTGTAACAACCAATCACAGCTTTTAGAAGACTGCGTCATACCTAGCAACGGGGTCAACCACACCTCCTCACTAAGATAAAAGTTTCTGTCCCCTCCTTGCTCAGAGTTGCTCTCAGAAACTTCCTGAATCACTCTTA
>NC_065513.1:2177793-2185099 GCF_006386435.1 Epinephelus moara
CACTTTTTCACACAGGGCCATGTAGCTTTGGATTTTTTTCTTCCTCATTAATAAAACCCTTCATTTAAAAACTGCATTTTGTGTTTACTTGTGTTATCTTTGACTAATGTTTAAATTTGTTTGATGATCTGAAACATTTAAGTGCGGAAAACATGCAAAAAAGTAAGAAATCAGGAAGGGGGCAAACACTTTTTCACACCACTGTATTTCATTAAAATACACTTACATTTGACATTTGAAGAGCCAAGGTTTTGTGGTCTGTAGTTGACATCAAGTTGTTCATTTGCTCATAACCATAGATGACATACCAGATGACTCTCTTTGTGTAAGCTTATTGGACACTAGATATGTAACGGTATGACAATTCCATGTCTCAGTGATTGCGACCAAAATTATTACAGTTATCATTATTATCGCGGTATTGTTGAAATGTGTTCAAAATGTTCAAAAAGTACTTATACACACGCTGAAATCATTTAACCAAGTTTTATTTAGAAAAACGAATAAAATAAAGAATACAATGTACTTTCTAACAGAAAGTCTAGCATGTTTGATTTTCTTTTTGTCATTCACAATTACTCCCATCAAAGCCGTCACTTTGACCAATAGAAACACAGAGTTAGCTGCTGCCATAGACAACTAGAGCAACAACACCCCAGCCTTTTTAATATTTCCTCTAGGGATGTTGCCACACAGAGTAAAAGGGGGAAATGATGGTGTGAAACAGCAGAGGCACTTTGTCAACCTGCTGAGTACTGCCATTAGCGTCAAGCTAGCAAACAATGTTATGTCTTCATAATGGAGACAGACATAAAGTAAGAAAATTAAAAAATAGTGGCGGGGCTTTTACTCACCACAACTGCAGAGGCTACCAGCTTTATGTGAAACAGACTACAGTATAAAAGGGCCGTTATTTATTAATCCCTCTGTGTTTTTATATTTTACTTTTATCTGCTCCCTTTGGCTTCATAAAGTTAATGCATTGCGCCGTCATTTCAAACTCAACGCTTCCTGAATTTGTTTCAAATTAAAAGCCCCTTATAACCTCAGCTGAAAGAATCCCTCCATTTTCTAAATAGGCTTTTATTGCGAAACATTTGCAGGAACTTGTGGAGGAATATGTTTGCGATTCAAATGTTGCTCCTGCCGTCTACTGGCACTTTTTACGTTACTACAACAACATTTCGGCTGGCACATGAACAGACACAGTGACTGATAGTAAAAGTAATAAAAATAGGACAAGAATAACCCGATGACATCACACGCGTCGTGAAAGACGACCGGGGATAATTGGTGTTTACCATCGTGTAGTGTGTCATGTCTGTCGGCCAAGTCACGGCACGATTTTATGACTCCACAATTGTGAAATGTGACAAAGTGACTTTCAGAACGGGCAGAAAAGCCAGGCACAGGTACACTCGCTGTATAGTTGTGGGTGGTGGTCACGGAGATTGCTCATCAAATTTCAAGTGTTACCCCCACTTCACAGAGACTTTTTTTCTGCATTTTCTACAGACAGTGTTACTATCTTCCATTAGTTTCCCCTCAGCATCCTTATAAAACCCAAAATATGTCCAGACTTCAGACTTTGTCCTTTTAGAGGGGGAAGAAATCTCCGGAGCACTGTCCGTGCGGGTGCCTTCTGTCATGTTTTCAGAGGCCAAACATTGCAAACTGCACATGCGTGCCTGTGTCTGAGGGACTGCTGCTGCTTTTCCAGGCAATGAGCAGTATCACCGTGAGTTTTTCAAAGTGCGGTAATCAAACACGGTTTTAATCAGCTCCAAAAATCCAGTAATGGTCAGGCTCTAGTTTTTGTCTGTGTAATAGATGAAAGACCAGGAGTGTAGACGTGAATGATAATACTTCATTATTGTAGACCAATGCTCTTGTTTCAAATTTTCAAGAAAAAAGTGGACAAAAACAAAACAAAACATTAAAATGCATGTGGATCACAGCAACAAACACATTCTGGTCATCTTCAAAAAGCTGCTGAGTCATCTCTCAAAGCAATTGAATTGAACGCAACTGGACTTGGTTTTGTCTTAGAAGACGTTTCACCTCTTATCCAAGAGGCTTCATCAGTTCATGCTTATCAGACTAGGCTGGAACTAGTCTGACAAACTGGTGTGGAAGCACCCAGGTATTTAACCTCTGGGGAAGTCTTCACAAGGCCAATGATGTCACTGGTTCATTAGTGCTCCAATGGTATGTCAACGATGGTCGTTGAAACTCCTGCTGCAACGGTTGTCATTGGAGGCGTTAGAGTCACATGAGGCCATTTGTGAATGACCATTGTTTTTAGAGGTTAAGTTGTTAAACCTCCTGGGCAAGGATGAAAGGACAGCATTATAGGTAGGGGATAGGTGGTGTCGCAGACCTCCTCCTCTATTGAGAGTTGGTTTTTCTAATTTCACATAGATGGCTTCTTTTACACCTCTTTCGAACCATCTGTCTTCCCTGTCCAAAATGTGCACATTGCTGTCTTCGAAGGAGTGTACTTTCTCCTTGAGGTGTAGATAGACAGCTGAGTCTTGCCCTGACAAGTTAGCCCTTCTGTGTTGGGCCATGCGTTTGTTTAGTGGTTGTTTTGTTTCACCAATGTACAAGTCTGGGCATTCCTCACTGCACTGGACAGCGTACACTACGTTGCTCTTCTGAGTGTGTGGTGTACGGTCTTTTGGGTGCACCAGTCTTTGTCTGAGTGTGTTACTGGGTTTGAAATACACAGGGATGCAGTGTTTGCTGAAGATCCTCCTGAGTTTTTCAGATACCCCAGACACATAGGGGATGACAATGTTATTGCGCTTGCTCTTTTCTTCATCACCCACCTTGTTCTTTCTGGAACGGGCTGCTGATTTCACAAAGGTCCAACTGGGGTAACCACAAGTTTTTAGAGCCTCCCTCAGATGTTCATGCTCCTTCCCTTGGGCCTGAGTGCTGGTAGGTACGTTATCAGCTCTGTCTTGTAGGGTCCTGATAACACCTAGTTTGTGTTCCAGTGGGTGGTGAGAATCGAACAGCAAGTATTGGTCTGTGTGAGTGGGTTTCCTGTATACCCCAACGTGGAGGCCTCTGTCCTCTGTAATGTGCATGTCACAATCCAAGAAGGGCAAACTGTTCTCCTTAACATCTTCCCTTGTGAACTTGATGTTTCTGTCCACTGAATTGATGTGTTCAGTGAAAGCTTGTACCTCTTGAGTTTTGATTTTAACCCATGTGTCATCCACATATCTGAACCAGTGGCTCGGTGCTGTTCCCTCAAAGGAGTTCAAGGCTCTGTATTCTACATCCTCCATGTACAGATTAGCCATAATGGGAGATACCAGTGAGCCCATGGCACAGCCATGTTTCTGTCTGTAAAAATTGCCATTGTATTTGAAATAGGTAGTGCTCAGGCAGAGATCCAGTAGTTGGCATATCTGGTCTGGACTGAGCTTGGTTCTGTCGTGGAGGGTGTTGTCATGTATCAACCGTTGCCTGACTGCTTCCACAGTCTCCATGGTTGGAATGCAAGTGAACAGGGAGGTCATATCATAGGATACCATGGTATCATCTGGATCCATTTTTAAACCTCTTACTTTGTTCACAAAGTCTATGGAGTTCTGGATATGGTGGGGCGTATTGCCCACCAAGGGAGCCAGGATGTTGGCTAAATGTTTGGCAATGTTATATGTGACCGAGTTAATGCTGCTGACAATGGGTCTGAGGGGGGCCCCTTCTTTGTGAATCTTGGGGAGCCCATATATGCCCGCTGAGTCATGCACACATTCATGATCACAATGTAGTATTTTGTTCCTGCAATGGGGACTAAAACATTAATTCAAAACCCAAAAGTGAATTCAGCCAAGTTGCTGGGTTCTTCCTCCCTACCTGCAGTAGTGAAGCTGCAGCAGACTTTTAAGCTTAATGATGATTGGAAGCTTCATAATACAATGCTCTTTGGGACTTGAAGTGTATTTCTCTCCATAAGTTATGTACATTAGAATGTTTTTTACATTGTTTGCACTGATATTGATTTACTGTGTGTATTATTTGCAGCCATCAAAGTGAACTGCAACGGTTTTTGTGGTATCACCAACAAGGTCAATGACACGGCATGGACTGTGGAGGAACAGTACTTCAACAGTACTGTTGCTGTTGCAGATAAAGGTACGCTTATGAACACTTGTAATGCTAACTACAAAACTGATCCTATGAGTTTATACCATCCCTTCAGTTAGTATCTGATAGGTGCAGTCTGCCACATCGCAACAGTTCATGCTGAGGCAGTCCTAAGTCACAAATTATAGCACTCAGACGGCCTTAAATAATTGCTTGTGAGTTGGTCTACCGTAGGAAATGTCACAAAACACAAGGTGAAAAAACACACTTAAAGATTTAGACACATTTTATTAACAACGAAACAACAGTTTTGTTTTCCATGATTAAAGATAAAAAAAAATAGTGTGGCAAAAATAATTAAGTTGCAAAGACTGTAGTAGGAAAGGTTCCCATTTTCCACTGTGAATATTGCATACAGCCCTGTGGCATACCTGCCTGGTGGGAAACAGCAGGCCTATTGTCACTGTTTCCACTGACTGATGTTATCTGTGCTCTCTGTGTCCTCTACAGGAACCCTGAAACAGGGAGAACACACTTTTCCCTTCAAGTTTCTCATACCAGGTAGGAGCGTGGAGTGATGGGATGAACAGTTGTCGCTTCACATTCTTTTCTATGTTTGTGTGTGCTTTGACAGACATGTCCTGGCATGTTGATATTTACCCTAATTTCCCTGTGGTTCAGCAGCAGTGAGGATGGATCTTTTTTTCCCAGTATTTACTGGGGCTTGTAAACATTGACACACATGAAACATTGCACTGATTTCCAGTATTTGTTCAAACCAGCCCAATTTATTATACAAAGGCAGCACTTTGCCAATTTTACATTCAACATTTTACATTCAAATTCAAAGTTCCCCTAATCAAGTAACCAATACAAAAGCATCACACAGCAAATCCTGCCATCAGTTAGAGATACTGATCCAATTTAATAGTAGTCACAAGCATACTTCTGTTTTATTACAACTTTGCTTATTGTCTGAAGTCCTGTTCCCACAGGACTATTACCTGGGGACCTCTAGTGATTAGTAATAATTGCGGGGGGGTCATCTGTTATCTTAATCCCATATAAATCTGCCAGGCCGTAATTTGTCAAGTAAAATTCCCTTGCAGATTACCTCCCATATTTGACAGAGGTCATGTGATAATACTAGTCCCGCGTGAATCCTCATCTCTGTGATTTGGGGTCATGTTAAGACTCACAAGTCAGTCTTTAGATGCTTTGCTTAACTAAAGACTGATGTCTTTCTCCCTGATTTTGTGTTTAGATGGGCGGATACAATTTCAGAGTTTAAAAAAACTGCCTACATTGCAGAACCAATAGTAAATCCGCAGGGCAGTCCTTCGGTGGCTCGCTGAACTCTTGTGCTCGTAAACATAGTCCAACTAGAAACACGTGTAGCAGTACAAAATGGCTCAGCCGGGCTCGCAGAAAATGCCGTCAAAGTTAGCTAACATCAGGACGTCATCTGTTAAAAGCCTCCCGTTGTCGGATACGACATGAAACTACTCCAGTTAGCTCAATCATGTTGTAACTAAGACATCCGCTGGAAAAAATATTTTTTTCACGGATGAGCACACGTTTGATAAAACGGAGTTAAATCTCTCGGCATCCATTTTCAAGCTCTCTGTGTGTTTCTTTCCTTGCGGACGAGAAAAGGGGGAGCACACATTTCCGGGAAGGCGTGTCCTTTTCAGAAATGCAAGAGGCGTTGCTTTGTTGCTAGCCATTTTTGCCGGTGTGTTAAACACACTTTAGAAAGGAGTGTCCCCAGACTATCAGAAGGCAGAGATCTCTGATTGTCTGGTGGCGAGACTATGTTATTATTGTTACACAGCAGCTGACGCAGCTATAGATTCATTGTGCTGTTGAAAGCTTACCGGCAACTTTTTAGATGGAATGTGATCTTGCATGTTAGTAAATGTATTTCAATCAGAAGAGACAGGTGAATGAAGTAAAGATGATTTTTTAACCCTAGGGGCCCGAACGAACGAAGTGCGTCCAAATTCACACCTGTTCTTCTCTATTGATTTTTTCGAGAAGCCACTCATATCACGCTAAACAGCGGAACCACAGCTTTCCGACAAGACCAATCACTTGTCGGTAGTCCAATGTTTTCACAAGGAAAAAATATATAAATTTACACTAAAATTATGTGTAATGTATAATGGATGGATTACTCGCGAATGCGTGGTCGCACAGAAATGCCACACATATCACACGAAAGCGCAGGACCAGAGCTTTCCGATGATACCAATCACATCATTGTGCTGTCATCCCATCACGCTATTAATACAGATCAGTTGTTTACAAAATAAAAACCTAGGGCTGGGCGATATGGCCTAAAAAAAAAATCTCAGATTTTTTCACAAAAAATCCGATTCACGATTTAAATCGATTTTTTTCCCCTCCTAGTTAAAAAAAAATATTTGCGGCCTGGTAGCACATACCTGGGGTCCAAAACTTTCATCATGTGAATAAACCCCAGCTTTTCCACGGTAGCCTATGGGCACCATATCTCTTGCAATATACATGGCGACTGCATCTGTGAACGCTTTCCACCGGACCCCTTTCTTATCATACGGCAGTGTTTCCCCTACCATCATATTGGATCACAACAGAAGTCATTTAAGGTTACCTTTCCTATAGAACAGGTCTGTACCTTGTCCTTTTATTAAACAAACTAAATAGCCTTATGTTACAGGCTGAGCCTGATGTGTGTGTGTGTGTGTGTGTGTGTGTGTGTAGCTGTGTATGTGTGTAGTTGATGTACAGTAGGAGGTATGAGATGTTAGTGCGCCGGGTGTGGTGTGTGACATCAGACGGATGTGCCCCAGGAAGAAAGTGAGGCATGTGCTATGTTGTTTACATCGAGCAGCCACAGTGAAGAAGCCTACGCAGTTTTACATGCTGTTTTTGAGTTATTTCCCTCTATGTAAAAGTCAGACACTGATGAGAGAGGCTGTGCATCATCCCTGCAGTGCTGAAAATAAAGTGCCGTTCTTTAACGCAGACGAAGTCCCGTTGTTTATGTGTTGTTGCCACAACGAGCTAACACAAGCTAAAGGAGCTAATGGTCTTCTGAGGTCCCTTTACTACGGTTCGGGGGTCTGCCAGCTTGGCGTTGGGAACACTTATTTATCGGCATGTCATTTATGTCCCCACACGGTGCGCGTCTAAAATCCTCCTCTGCTCTCTGTGTCGT
>NC_065513.1:2185204-2195444 GCF_006386435.1 Epinephelus moara
ATAAAAACCTGATGAATTTCTTTACAATCCATTATACAGATCTTGTTATCAGTCACTTCATATAGTGAGGAATATCGTATCTTATCACGTCTTAGGCTTGCGTGTGTTTCTCCCTGTCAATCCAAGTTTGTAGTCTGGCTTTCAAGATGCAAATATCTCCATATTGTTCAATATATGGTTGACACTCCATCAAACTTGTATGACAGAGTATTTCTGCGATTTGCCTTTTGTTCCAATGATTGAAGCATTCATAAGAAGACCAGCGCACTTCACATTTGCGCACCCAGACAACTTCTTCTTCTTCTTCTTCTTCTTTTTGTCTTTTAACGACGGTTGGCAACCAGCGTGTTAGGTGCATTACCGCCACCCCCAGACAACTGTAGCCTAATTATGCATGCGTGACGTAACTTCAGGTCACGTTCGGGGCAGGTCAGTTCAGATCAGGCCAAAGAGCAGCACGGAGCATGGAGAAGTAAGTCAAGATCATGTCGAAAAGGAAACGTCCAGAATTCTATTTTACTGCAAACGAAGTGGCAAATATTATCTTGGAGGACATCACTGCAGTTGGTTGACTATTTTTCTATTATCTTAGATGTAAATATTGCATGTTTCTTTCAAATAAAATAAGCCAATTTTTTTGGCTTGTGAATGAGTCAATGGAATTTCATGCAGTAATGAAAAAATACTGGCGGTCATGTCCGCCTGGCACAAACCACATGTTTTGGACAACTGTGAAGTGCCAGAATGTCCCAGCATCATGGTTCTTATATTGCCAGATTCCAGAGAGTCTCCCCTCTTCATATATGGCAGAATATGTCTACTTCCAACTTGCTATGGTGAGATACATGTAAAAATGTAAGAATTTGGTAACACTGATTTTTTTTCATTGATATAAAAATTAATATAAAATACAGGCACATAGAAGGACATGTAATGATGGCAAATCTGGATAGCCCACATTGTCCTGAAAAATACAAGATATAGCATGTGTATGTAGCCTTTATAATGACTATGATATGATCTTAAAAGTAAAGGCAGTAAAAATACCCCAAAAAGCCCAAGGGCCCAAAGGGTTAATATAGATTGCAGGTACACAGATTAATAGTCAAGTGGACTTCAGAGGGAGCTTTGGTAATCGAGGGGTGTCTGAGCAGCAGCAAGATAAATCCCCCATGGAGTCCAGACACTCATAGTGGTGGTGGTGGCTGATGACTCTGAGACTAGTGTTGTCACGGTACCAAAATTGGGACCCACGGTACGATACCAGTGAAAGTATCACGGTTCTGAATAGTAAAACGATACCTCAGCAAAAATTAGGCAGATGTGCCTTTTGTCATTTATAAAAAGATAAATCACTTTTCTATAATACATCAATGATATTTCAATGGAATGAATTACTTATTGACTACTTCATACTTCAAAAACAGCATCAATAAGTGATTAACATAGGGGGGGATCAAAATAAAATAAATAAATAAAATAAAAATCAACCAGCCACCCTCCTTCTCTGATAAGTAAAGAACAGTCGCTTCAGTGCGGTGAAGTTTGTGGACCGTTACCTGCCACAAAGAGAGAAATGTGAACAGCTCGTTTCTCCTCTGACACGACACATACCTGTGTACCGCCACGGCTCGGCTGTTCAGGTACTTCTTGGCAGTCATGACACCAACAAAGAGGAAATTATTGGACCTGGAGCCGGGCTTCTCGGTCGCCGGTAAACCGTTATCTTGCAGTGGCCATAGTGCTCCGCCGTATTCCTGTGGGTGACAGGCAACCGGCAGGATTCGCCTTTCGTTTCTGCTGCTGGTTGAAATCTATACTCGCACAGCATGCTCGTGAATGATTTCTTTTGCTTGCACAGAGCTATTTTTAGTCGCAAATGTGAGTGACAGTAACAGCACACAATGCCTGCAGCATGGAAGAACTGCAGGCAGTCAGAGAACCATATTTAAAACAAGAACGAGTTTGATGATTGCCGAACGGTGTGTCGCTGTGTTATTTGTTAACTGTGATCAGCTAACAGAACAGCTGATGACTCATTGACAGCCCCCAACAATGAGAGCAAGAAATTCTAATTGAGCTTGCGTGCGAGGAATGAATGGCAGAAGGTATGAGAAATAAATTACAGACCTAAGCATAGAAACAGAGCGCAATGCGTCATAATCTGAAAGCCACGCCCCCAAATGGGAAACGAGGCCCGCTTTCCCCTCTGCTTCTTCGCTCGTTCGCTGTCATTCTGCCGCCGCAGCCACGCATTCAAGTCTCCACGACTGAATTGCTAGCTAGCTAGCTAAAATTATTAGCTGTAGCTAGCTAATAATTAGCTAATAATAAGATGGCAAAGGATTATTTTAGCACGCTATGCCTACCAGAGAGGCAACGGTATATTAATAAGCTTAATATTGCCGGTCTACCTCAGTGTCTCTTCTCCTTACCTTGCTCGTCTTGAAAAAAACATGATGTGGAGATTCTTTTTTAAGAAGATGAGCATTTCGGCATGCTCAGCCATCAGCCTGCTCCTACTACCGGCACACGTTGTTGTTTTGAGACATGCCTCTACATGCTGGTAGATTGATAGAAGTGCTAGAGCGGACCGCTGGAATGGACTGCTTGAAGTCTTAAGTCTTCATACTGTCAATGCTTTAGCTTAACATACATAAATACAGTTAACTGTTACTCTAAAAAATACATTTGGAGGGTTTGACAAAGAGTTTGCTGCACACATAGGCATACTGAGTGTCAGGATCCCACTTTCTTCCCTGTTGAAGCCTCACGTTTTATTGCCTGTATCCACTTTTGTCCCCTACAAGGTTCTGTTTTTCTGCTCAGCAGCTGATAAAAGCTTAGTCTCGCCACCAGACAATCAGAGATCTCTGCCTTCTGATAGTCTGGGGACACTCCTTTCTAAAGTGTGTTTAACACACCGGCGAAAATGGCCGGCAACAAAGCAACGCCTTTGAAAAGGATACGCCTTCTTGGAAATGTGCGCTCCCCCTTTTCTCGTCCGCAAGGAAAGAAACACACAGAGAGCTTGAAAATGGAGGCAGAGAGATTTAACTCCATTTTATCAAATGTGTGCTCATCCGTAAAGAAAATATTTTTTCCAGCGGATGTCTTAGTTACAGCATGATTGAGCTAACTGGAGTAGTTTCATGTTGTATCCGACAACGGGAGGCTTTTAAGAGATGACGTCCTGATGTTAGCTTTGCTGCAAGTGTTAGCTGTCCCTGTCAGCTGCAGCCACTGATGCTTTCTAGACATCGTGATTTCCCATAACTGAATAAATACCACACATAGCAACACAAAACTGCTTTGCTAGCTCAATCATGTTGTAACTAAGATATCCGCTGGAAAAGATTTTTTTTTTCATGGACCGTTTAATGAGTTATTACCTATTACAGACACCGCTAACAAGGCTAACAGCTAACGGTTAGCCCAGCTAAACGTGCACACAGAAATAGTAATGTTTGTTCAATCATATCGGATTAGTCTAAACGGTGATACACTGATGTGAAAAATGTTATATATAGGCTATATATAAATAGCTAAAAGCTCTGCTGGTTTTCTACCCGGAAGTATTTGTAAACAAGGCGATTCCCTCTAACGTTATAGTCCGGTCGGACAGATGAGTCATGGCCTTGTAAAAGATTATGTTTGTTTCTTTTAGTTGGTGAGAATGTGTAGCTGCAAACGTGACAAACATCCACTAACTTTGATGGCGTTTTCTGCGAGCACGGCTCAGCCATTTTGTACCGCTATACGTGTTTCTAGTGGGACTATGTTTACAAGCACAAGAGTTCAGCGAGCCACCGAAGGACCGCCCTGCAGATTTACTATTGGTTCTGCAACGTAGGGAGTTTTTTTAAACTCTGAAATTGTATCCGCCCATCTAAACACAAAATCAGGGAGAAAGTCATCAGTCTTTAGTTAAGCATCTAAAGACTGACTTGTGAGTCTAATAAAAGCTAAGCTCTGGGTTTTTATTGGTCGTGCAGCCTACCACACAGGAACTTTTCGTCATTTGGACTTAGGGAAAACTCAACAGGCTGGAAACGGAGGGGAAAGTGCAAGGGGAAAGCCGGACTTGTTTCCCCTTTGGGGGCGTGACTTTCAGATTATGACGCGTTGCGCTCTGTCTCTATGCAGAAATATAGTCCTAACTAAACTTTCAGTAGAGCTCATGAGTTTATGTCGTGAATCATTCAACACACCTTTAAATAACAATTTCAGAACTTTGACATGGGGTTCTCCATTCACACTTAGTGGAAATGTTCATGGCAAAGCAAAGCTTTTTGTTGTCACAAAGATACAAAAGCCACCCTCATGAACTTTCCATCATTACATGGACCTGCTGTGCCGATGGAGGTGCTGTTTTCCTTTTTTCTTTGTCTTTGCGATGCTACTCTTTTTATTCTGCCATTTTCTGTTTTGTGAGTGTGCCTTATTTGTACAAGCTTTTTATAAATCACTCCTGCTTATGTTTGATAGTGCTGATTATTATTTGCTTGCAAAGTGGATAATATAAAAAGTTAGAAATTGTACACATTAATATTGTAAGCCCTGTAATGTAGATGTATTTACTTAGATACATACCTAGCTGTTTCTACACCTGAAGGCATGTGGAATTCAAGACTTTTTAAATCTTTTTTATTGCTGGAATGAAATTTAACAACAATTTTACAACGCAAATTGAAAAAAAATAAAAATAAAAATGACATGAACTGACATAAATGACTTAGGGTTAAGGACAATTTTGCCCAAACATCTATTGCAGCATAAACGATGCCCTTTTCTGTGATGTTAATGTGTGAGGCATTCAATAAATTATTTTTATTTTTTGTTAAAGTTATCAATTATTATGAGATTTTACAATACAACGTCACAAAAAGCAATTCATATAATCCTACCTCCCATGTCTTGGCCTTTTTAAGACTTCTGAAGGATTGATTGAGGACATTTTAGTACCAATGAAGGCCTAATTTTTAGCTTAATAAATTCAGTAAGTATCCACGGGAACCCTGTTAGAGCATGGGTTGCCTTGCACAAACCAAATATCACTACACATCGCACAAACATGGCTGAGAAGTATTGCTGACACTGAAATCAAACTACAAAATAATGTGCCATACAGAGCTGATGGGAAAACACTAAATTTGCATGAGAATAAATATGTTACTATTACAAATGTAAATAGACCCCAGCTGTACCCCTTGAGTCCTCTGACTGAATTCAGAGTATTTGGAAGAAAAAGATTTACAATTTATAATTCCAGGATTACAATAACATCCTATCTCCATTTTAGTGTAGTTTTGGATTCCAACTTCTGCTCTTAAAATTCACTAATAATATTTTTTCTGTATGTCATAGTGCTAGTTGACAGAACCTTTTGAAAACAAGGTGATACATTTCAAGGGATTTATCGTGATACTGTATGATACATTTGATTGTAAGAAAAAGGAGCAGATGATCACACAGGTTGTACACAAACCCCCAGGTTCCAACTTATATGGAAAAGAAAATAAGGCAAATGATAAGATTATTACCCAAAGTGTCTGTTGTAAACATTTATCAGAGTTTACAGACTCACTATCTGCCTCAGCTTTGACCTGCTGTACTCATTGTAGTTGTGTGCACACAGTTCTCTTGTACAATGAGGTTATTACCATCAGTTGGTTTGCACTTTTGTAGTTTGACCTCTAAATGTAGTGGTAAAGGAATCTGGCTAAACTAAAGATCTTAGCAATTGCTTTGATGAATACAAGGTTATCGTAACTGAAGGAAATGATGTATTAAAAAAGACCAAGGTTCAACTCAACTCAACTCAACTCAACTCAACTCAACTCAACTCAACTCAACTCAACTCAACTCAATTTATTTATAAAGCACATTTAAAAACAACTCACATTGACCAAAGTGCTGTACAAAAGGAATAAAATGCTAAAAACACATACATAAGAGGCAACATAACTATTAGGGGCACATCTCACACATTTCAAAACACAACACACACAGGCATGTGTCAGGAAAGACCACATCAGGTCCACTTCTAAAGAATAAAAATAGGTTTTGAGCCTGGACTTAAATTAGTCAATGGTGGGGGCAGATCTGATTGGGAGAGGGATGCTGTTCCACAGTTTAGGGGCAGACACAGCAAAGAAACGATCACCCCTGAGCTTAGATCTGGAGTGTGGGACAGCCAGGAGCCCCAGGTCAGCTGACCTGAGGGACCTGGGCGTAGAATAGAGGGTTAGACGGTCTGTGATGTAGGATGGGGCTAGACCATTTAGGGCCTTGTTCACAAACAGGAGAACCTTAGTCAACTCTGAACTTTACTGGCAGCCAGTGGAGGGAGGCCAAAACAAGTGTAATATGGTCTCCCCTCTGGCAGCGGTGTTCTGAACCAGCTGGAGGCAGGACAGAGAGGACTGACTGATACTGGTGTCCAGAGAGTTGCAGTAGTCTGAACGGGAGGAGATGAGAGCATGGGTGACTATCTGCAGGTCTTTGAGGGAGAGAAATGGCTTGATTTTGGAAATGGTGCAGAGTTGGAAAAAGTTGGCTTTTACTACTGCATTTGTTTATTTATTTGTCAAACTTTTTTTTAAAATATGATTTATTTAAGATAGTCTCAGTTTTTCCATTTTTCAAACATGTAAAACTCAAGATAAACATTTGGATTGATAAAAAGAGAAGAGAGAGAAAAAGAAAAAAAAGACGAACAACATTTGATAAGTTTCTACTCAGCAGTCGCCAAAAAAAAAATGCAGGGTCCGAGGAGAGAAAACAAATTTGGTGAATTAATGCTCAGCAGTCACCCTTATATACAGTCTATATGTCCATGTAGTGGAGAGTCAGGATCTGAGAAGGAGAAGAGTCAGAGAAATAAAAAAAATAAAAATAAAAGCATTTGATAGGTTTCTCCTCGGCAATCTCTGTTATATGCGGTCTACATGTCCATACAAGAAATAAAACAAGGTTCGAGGAGTCAGCAATGGGGGAATAATAACTGTCCCTGTACATAATCTCCTGACTGCAAGAGCATAATGAAAACAAGTAGAAAATAAACAATAACCCTAAACACAAAGACAAAAAATATATTATTATTATTATTATTATTATTATTATTNTAATAATAATAATAATAATAATAATAATAATAAATAAAAGTAAAATAAAAACCTTCAGCAGTAGTTTTTTGTTCTTGTTTTCCATTTGTTTTTGTTTTTTTTCTTGTGATAGAATAGGCAGAATCTTCACAACTCGATCTAATCCAAAAGAAGATTATAAATTAAATAAATAAACAAATAAATAGGGCGCAGGAGGCAACTCAGTCATCGAGGGCGGAGTCCAACTGAAGCTGAAGCGATTCTACATGATCCAGGACAGGGTGCCAGATTTTCTCGAATTTCAAATCAACTCCTTGGGTAGAATATTTAATTTTTTCCAGTTTCATGAAGCAGAGCACGTCTCTGATCTAATGTGTGTGAGATGGAGAGTAGGGTTTCTTCCAGTGGATTAAAATAATTCGTCTTGCATGTAAGGTGAGAAAAGCTATTAAATCAGCAAAATAAGAGGGCAATAGAAGACCAGCGGGCAGTACACCAAAAAGGCCTATTAAAGGTGATGGGTATATTCTGACTAATGTAATGGCAGAAAGTGAGTCAGATATTGAGTTCCAAAATGAGGTAAGAGCGGGGCACGTCCAAAACATGTAAGTGAGATTGGCTGGTTCTAAATGGCATTTATCACATTTAGGGTCCAAACTGGGAGTGAAATGTGCCAATTTGGTTTTGCACCAATGGGCTCTGTGAACCACCTTGCATTGTAATACCACATGTCGCACACAGATAGACGACATATGAGCGCGTTTTAGTACTGATATCCATAGATCAGGTTCTATTGTGACTCCAATTTCTTCTGACCAAGCTACTCTTAATCGATCAGTAGTTGTTTTTTGAGCACTTGAGAGAATATTATAGATCTTGGAAATGCTGCCTCTTTGATGAGGATTAATATTGAAAATGGAATCTAGCAGATCAGACGGTGGCACGGTAGGAAATCCAGAGAAATGTTTTTGTGAGTAGTTACGCATCTGTAGGAATTTAAAAAAATAGGTTTTGGGCAAATTAAACTTGCAAACTAATTGGCTAAAGGAGGCAAATATCCCGTCAATATACAGGTTTTTAAAGGACCTAATCCCATAATCAGCCAAAGTCTTAAAGCCAGTGTCAAGGATAGAAGGAAGGAAGGATTGGAGTGGATTGGAGACATTGGCGAGAGCATTCGAAGTTAGTCCAAATTTTTAGACTATTTTTCACTACAATGTTAGTAGAATGTTTCAGAGGCGACAGAGTCGAAGGCAGACCAAGAAGAGATTTTAATGGAAAGTCACATGAAGCTTCCTCTATCTGTAACCACGGTGGAGGCTGAGTGTTAATTGACTGCCAGTATAACAGAGTACGAATGTTGGCCGCCCAGTAATAAAATGAAAAATTTGGAAGAGCTAGTCCCCCCATATCCTTGGATTTTTGTAATATACTTTTCCAGATTCTGGGATTATTTTTATTCCATATAAAGCGTGAGACAATACTGTCAAGTGACCGAAAGAAACGTTTTGGAATAAAAACCGGTATGCATTGAAAAAGATGGAGAAACTTCGGAAGTACATACATTTTTATACAGTTTATTCGCCCTGCTAATGACAGTGGTAAAGTAGACCAGCGATCAAGATCATCAGTTATTTGATTAAGTAATGGAGTAAAATTGTGTCTAAATAAGTCAGAGTGATGTTTAGTTACACAGACACCTAGGTACCTAAAAGACTCGGGCGCAATTTTAAAGGGCATTGTTGTAAAAGAGTAGCTTTTAGCTGCACTGTTGACTGGCATAGGTTCACTCTTACTAAAGTTTAGTTTATATCCTGAAATTCGACTGAATTCTGTCACAATAGTTGTGACAACTGGAAGGGATCTGTCAGGATCTGAGATCAATAAAAGCAAATCATCTGCATACAAAGTCAACTTACCGTATTTTTCCAAATAGTAGCCCGGGTGTTTATTTCACAAAATCGATTTTGACCCCAGGCGTTTAAAAGAACCAGGCGGCTATTTGCTCAAGGCTTTTTTTTTTTTTTTTTGCACCAACCTGCACCAGGCCGTTATTTGGCTACAGCTCCAGTCCAGTATGTTTTTTAGTGCAAAAATACTGTATAAGGCATAAGGTAACGGTAAACATATCCGTACATACGGTAGGGTACAAACATAGTGCAAAAGAACAAGTACAGTATTACGGTATTCTTCAAACAAGACGTAGCCAAGACATCAACATGCCAGTAGTGCACAAGATACTGTGTGCAAACAAGAGGTAAATCAACATGTAATGCAACAATTGTCCGGTATTGTGTGCAACAATACCGTAATAAAAAATAAAATACGGTACCATATACCAGTACTAAAAATACGGTAAATCAAAGCTACGGTACTCTACCTTTTAAATAAAACAGTGCATAAAATAAAATTATGGCACCAAGTACTGTATAAAACAATCAAAACAACACAGCAACGATAATACTGTAGCAATCTCAACGCCACTCATCACCCCCCCCCCCCCAATCACCATCTTCCTCAATCACAAGTTCGTTGAGGAACTGCTGTTCCTCATCGCTCTCATCCTCTTCCTCAGCCACTGCAGCCTGCTGTCTAGCCCTCGCAAGCTGCTCTCTCCCTGCCTGACATGGCTGTCCCTCCTTGAGGCAATGAATGAGCGCTGGTCCTCACTCCCATCAGTCGGCTACCGTGTACAGACACAGACACAGACACAGACATCTCTCTCTCTCACACTCACTCACTCACTCACTCACTCACTCACTCACTCACTCACTCACTCACTCCCAACAAACAAAGCCCTAGCAACGGTTATCAAGGAGCAGTTACAGCAGCAGTAGAACCCCATGGCTTCAACCACAGTCTGTACAGAGGCTATTCCACTGTTATATCCACAAGATGTTACAAATGAGAGTGCCAGGAAGACATACAAGCAGAAACTCTTGAAAGAAAGACCAGAGACACTCTTTTCTGACCAAAACAAGAGTGGAGATGTCAGCAATCTGATCTTACTCACAGACCAATCACTAGCATGGCACGCTGCCATAAATGCCCACTATCCTCATGTAAAGAGAGAGGGGATCTGTAATGGCTGGAAACTAAAAATCAAAGAGGGAGAAGACCCAGACAGTGTCATG
>NC_065513.1:2204020-2206849 GCF_006386435.1 Epinephelus moara
TTCACAATATTACGCAGATGAAAAAATGCAGTCTGTGAGGTTTGTTTTAAATGAGAATTAAAAGACAAATCTTGATCATATGTTACTCGGAGGTTTCTTACGGTAGTGCTAGAGGCCAGAGCAATGCCATCTAGAGAAACTATGTCATCAGATAAAGGGGCCTGAAGGTACTTAGCCTAGTGCAACCTCCAGGTATTACAGCCATTGTAAGTTTGTACCCCTTCTTCAGCTCTCCCTTAGTGGCCTTGCTGATATGACAGCGGTATGAGTCCCATACGAGCAGCCTTGGTCCGAAGTGGAATTTCCCCACCACCTTCTGGAGCCACTGTATTGTCAGGTCGTCGTTGAACCACCCATTCTTGGAGGAAGTTATGACGGCACCAGGGATGCTCTGCATAGCCTTTACATCACGGATGGCCCCTTTAAACACGATGAAAGGCTTTAGCTCTGACCCGTCTGCTTTGGCTGCTAGAGCCACTGTGGTGCGCGCTTTCTCGTGACCGGTGGTCTTGAGCGAGACTGAGCGGGCCCCTCTGTTGTTGACTGTACTGTCACCCACCATGTCGAACCAGACAGCTGTTTAGTCCATGGCGATGATATTCTTCGGCTGGATCTTCTTGCTCTCTATCTGGTGACTGGAGAAGATGATAAAGTTGACTAGCTTCTCAATAGGAGCCTCCTTCTGAGCAACAGTTGTTCTCCTCCTGAGGGAAAAATTGTTACGTCGGAGGAATCGGTTAAGCCATCCCGTTGTCGCTCCAAACACGTCCCCACCTCACTTGTCACCTGCCGTGGCATACAACTCCTTGGCCTTCGTGGTAATCATTTTGCGGGAGACCTGGAGGTTCCATCCACGAGTGTGGTGTATCCACTGGCACAAGTTATTCTCAAGCTCTTCGCTCACTTTTTTCCTCCCTCCACCTGACAAGCGAAGCCACTTGGCATCTGTGGCCGCCTGCGACGCCATTTCACCTTTTTTTTTTCTTCCATTCACGGACGCGCTTCGGGTCCACGTTAAACTCTCTGGCAGCTGCTTCTCCGGAGTGCTGCTCTGCGTATTTCACAACTGCTAGCTTGAACTTCATGTCAAACTTTCTGTTTTTCTTCCCTCTCGTTTTTGTCCCTCTCCTGACTATTCTCCTCATTCCACTCCGTCTCTATGTTTTCCTCTCCACCGGTATAAACTTCCCTCGCGTCCGCCATGCTGGCTGTTTCGTTCTTAGTGACGTGAGAGTAGAAGACGTGATGTCACGTGACTCCCATATCAAATAATCGCCCTGGCGTTTAATCGGATTGGCGTTTAATATGCGAAATGGGGTTAAACCCCCGGCGGCTATTAGGTGCCCGGCAGCTATTTGCCACCAGGCGACTATTTGGAAATATACGGTATGTTCTACGCCTCCTCCTATGATGCCCTGTACCTGGCTAGATCTGAGAGCTACTGCTAATGGTTCAATTGTGATGGCAAACAACAGGGGTGAGAACGGACATCCCTGACAGGTTCTGCGATTAAGAGAGAAGTATTGAGAGTAGTTGTTGTTTGTCCGAACGCATGCAGAGGGAGACTTTTACAGGAGCTTTATCCATGAAATGAATTTACGGCCAAATCCAAATTTTTTTAAAACAGAAAATAAATATGGCCATTCTACACGATCAAACGCCTTTTCAGCATCCATTGATATTATCAACTCTGGAGTATCACAAGCGGATGAAGAGTATAATATATCGAAAACTCTTCTGATGTTATGAAAGGAATGTCTACTTTTCACAAAGCCTGTTTGATCAACAGGGATGATATAGCTTCTAAACGGTTAGCTAACATTTTGGCCAGTATCTTAGCATCCACACAGAGCAAGAAAATTGGACGGTAACTGCTACAACAAAGAGGGTCTTTATCTTTTTTTAGAATGAGAGAGATAACAGCCTGGTACAGTGATGGTGGTAACATAGTAGAGTCAAACGCGTCATTAAACATATTCAGAAGTATGGGAGAAAGTTTGTCAACAAAAGTTTTGAAAAATTCGGCAGGAAGGCTGTCAGGTCCTGGAGATTTTCCGCTTTGCATTGCCATGATAGCAGATTTGACATCGCTAATGGTAAAAGGAGTGTCTAGTTTCTGAGAAGTTCCAGAGTCAATAATAGGAGTAGGGATGGGTACCGAACTCCGGTATTGAACGAGCACCGGGGCTGCATTCTTCAAGACCGCAGTATTGATAAGCTCTGACCTTAACGGTTCTGCTATCAGTACTGGAGCAGGCTCTGACCTTAACGGTTCTGCTATCAGTACTGGAGCAGTCTCGTTTTTTTTTTTTTTTTTTTTTAACAAGATAAACCTTATCTTGCACATTTATTTCACCAACTCTGTCAATTATCCGTCATTGTATCATAATTTTCACTATTCTCCCTGAAGACGAGAGATCTGTCTCACTCACCCTGGCTGCCTGCTGTGTGTGAGTGGAGAGCAGGGGGGCGGGGCTGTTGTTCCAGTGACACACACACACACACGCACACAAGACAGCGCATACACCAACTCAAACTCGTAGCCTACCTTTAGATAGATAACGATGGCGGAGAGAGCCAAACGGTCAAAAATATGACTTTACATTACAAGAGTTGATGCAGACACAGGGTCTCTCATTCATGAAACGTGAGCAGAAGGAATTTGTGTGTAAACTGTTTGCAGACGGAAATTTACGTGCGTGTTCGCATTCATCAATATTTTAGTAGCTCCGATCTTTTCGTAGCTACTAACAAAATCTGCTCCTGCTCCTGACCACTCGTAGTGCTTGTGTAAATTTAGTAAAGCACATAAATATTGCTTGTCACTAT
>NC_065513.1:2208395-2208550 GCF_006386435.1 Epinephelus moara
TTATTTTGATCCCCCCTATGTTAATCACTTATTGATGCTGTTTTTGAAGTATGAATAAGTCAATAAGTAATTTATTCCATTGAAATATCATTGATGTATTATAGAAAAGTGATTTATCTTTTTATAAATGACAAAAGGCACATCTGCCTCATTTT
>NC_065513.1:2208582-2217548 GCF_006386435.1 Epinephelus moara
CATTGAAATATCATTGATGTATTATAGAAAAGTGATTTATCTTTTTATAAATGAGAAAAGGCACATCTGCCTAATTTTTGCTGTGGTATTGTGATACTACTCAGAACCGTGATACTTTCACTGGTATCGTACCGTGGGTCCCAATTTTGGTACCATGACAACCCTATTATTTTATGTATTTTACATTTCAAGTTATAAAAAGTAAAATGTTTTGTTAAAAAACTATTTTGTTGCATAATGAGAATTGAGAAAATAAAGCAATTTATGTTCTTAATTTGTTTTTTTCTTCCTCAAAAAGTATCGATAAGAGTACCATTAAAATACCGGATCGATAAGCAGTATCAATAAGAGTAGTAGTACCGTTAAAATATTTACGATACCCATCCCTAAATAGTAGTAGTTAATTTGCTAAGAAAATCTTTAAGAAGCAACACAGACACCTTATCTGATGTATACAGTGACGCGTAGAAGTCTCTATATCGATCATTTATAGCTTGAGGGTTGATTGTCACTCCATCTACAGTATTGATTTGGTTGATGTGGGATATTGAGCTGTTTTGTCGTATTTGGTGAGCAAGCAGCTTGCTGGGTTTATCGCCAGATTCATAGTGATTATAGTGCGTTCTTAACAATAATGCTGTTGTCTCATTAGAGGTTAGGATATCAAATTCGGCTTTCCTCAAAAGCAGTTCTTTAAACGTATCTGGATTGGGGGATTCTGCATATTTTGCTTGTAAATCAGATATGGCTCTAAGCAAAGCTGTGTTCTTCTCAGCCTTGGACTTTTTCTGGTATGCTGAATAAGAGATTATTTCTCCACGAAGATACGCTTTACAAGTTTCCCAGATAGTTGATGCAGACACCTCTGAGTTAGCATTAATAGAAATGAATAAGTCGATGCGACTGTTAATTGTTTTGACAAACTCAGCATCGGAGAGTAGTGAAGAGTTAAAGCGCCAGTGTGTTCTTGATAAAGACCCACCAGGAAGAGATATATCAATGATAACTGGAGCATGATCTGATATAACAATTGGGCTGTAAGAACATAGGATGACAGAAGAAAGTAGTCTATTATCAATAATAAAAAGTCAATTTGGGAAAAAGTACCATGTACGGGGAAAAAAAAAGAAAACCTTGTATCGTTGGGATTAATGAAACGCCAGGCGTCTGAGACTGCGTAGTGTTCCATAAAATGGTGGATGACTTTGGACGATTTGGATTAAGCGGCTGATTTGTTTGATGATCTGTCAAGCACAGGATCTAAACAGCAATTAAAATCCCCTCCAAGAATGACCTGAGCAGAGTTCAAATCGGGCAGAGAAAAAAAGAAGTTTTTGAAAAAATAATCATCATCCCAATTTGGACCGTAAACATTAGCCAAAATTAAGTTCCTGCCAGAGATCTTGCCTGTAATGATAACAAAACGTCCGTTGGGGTCTGAAATAACTTTAGAAACAGAGAGCGGAATCGATTTATGGATAAGTATTGCTGCCCCTCGGGCCTTACTTGAAAAGGATGAATGATATGACTGGCCTCCCCATCCTCTCCGAAGCTTGAGATGATCTGACGGTTTAAGATGAGTCTCCTGTAGAAAAGCAATTTTAGTATTTAGGTCTTTTAAATGATTAAGCACCTTATTGTACTTTGTTGATGAATTGAGCCCTTTGACATTCCAACTTATAAATCTTAGAGCGCCATTTGACGCGGTTAGCTGAATCGTACTAGACATGACATACAACTTTGGAATCCTGGTAAGGTGTCATTCCTTGATATCTCCCCCTCCGATGACTGGTACCTCCTGCTTGTTGTGAATGAATAAAAAAAGAAAACAAATAAGAGAGATAGTAGCTGATCGAGTCACGTGTATTGTGTCGGGCAATTTTACATATCTTGTAAACACAGAAAAGATACTGCTTAAGGTGAAAAGCAAGATAACAAAAAAACAAAAACAACAAACAAAACTGAGACAAACATGTATTACACCCCCCCCCCCCGAGTTCCAACCCTCAACCTAAACCCAATTGCTGCTAGAAAAAAAGCAGCCAAACCTCTGATACAATGATCAGCATGTTTCAATACTCCCATATCCCTAAACCCTGACTCCTACAACATCCCTTTTACAAAATTTAACAGAATTTAAACCCTTAGAAACAAAGTACCATAAGTGCCATGACACATTAATAGCTTACCCTATACCTTTACAACATGGCATATCATCCCTATAGGTAACAGTCTTTATGAAAATGAGCTAGCATTTATTTGTCTAAGAAAAAAAAAAGAAAAAAAAAGTAAATAGAAAAAATCATGATGCATAATATCAAAGGTTTTAAGTACAAAAAACTACTTCTATAAGTCAAGTGTAAGGCGCAACATTAAGGGAATTGCAAAAGCACCTGGAGTAGTAGTAGTAGTATCTAAATCAAATATTTAAGTCCCAAAAGCAACATCATTTAGGCATTGAAGAGTTTTTCAAGGGTCTGCTTAACGATAAACACCTCAGAATTACACATAAACTCACGTCATTAATCTTAGATGAAGCTAGAACAAAAAGCAGTAGACGTGTCTCCTATGTATATGTAAATAAAATAAATAAATAAATGAGCACTCATACAGTATTATAGAAGTAAAAGGAAAGGCAGACATCAAGATAATATATTTTGTCCATAAATAGCCTGAGGTCACATGTATTTCAGGTTTAAATGTCAAACTTATTTATACAAAATAAAATAATGATAATAATAATAATAATAATAATAATAATAATAATAATAATAAATAAAATAAAATAAATAAATAAAAAGACTGGGGATGAGGCACTTTACCAAAAATAGTCACTGTTATGCCATTTTCAGTAATAATAAATTCATCTTCAATGTAAGAAAGAGAGAAAAAAGAGAGAAAAAAAAAGAAAAAGAAGTAGAAGTAAAAGAAAGAGGTCTACGATGTAGATTCTTCATCAGACAGCTGCATTGGTGCTATGTTCAAGTGGCTATCATTGAGGCTAGCCTGTTAGCCTTAGGACTAACATGTAGCAAAGAAGCCGGGCTACATTAGCATCTGTCAAGTTAGCTGTCTTGGCCTGGTATGCCCTTTAAACGTTTGGAAAGGCTTGTTTGTTTAGGCGCTCGTTTTAGTCATTTTTATCATGCATGGATGCCAGGTAGTCTTTAGCTTTTCCCACCGAGAATAGTCTCTTCTTACCTCCATCCTTGGTGACAACAGGGAGCCTAGCGGGGTACAACAGGGCTGGTTTGAGGCCTAGGTTATACAGCTCTGCCATCACCTCTCGATATCAGCGGCGTTGCTCCATTATCTCCGGTGCATAGTCTTCATAGATGGCTATAGGAGTTCCTCTGTACTTGAGCTCACCTCTCCTGGACGGGCCTCACGGATGATCCGTTCTTTCTGCTGTAACCGGTGTAGCCGGATGATCACGGGCCTTGGCCTCTGACCAGGACCTGGTTTAGCAGAGAGTGTGCGGTGGGCCCTGTAGCACTCGGGTGCAGATTCCAACACATTAGGGCCAAATACCTCTGCTAGTAGCTCGGAGAAGAAGGTGGAGGGACGAGGCCCCTCAATGGATTCAGGTATACCGATGATGATAATGTTATTGCGCTGGCTACGTGACTCGAGGTCGGCGATTTTCTCCGTCAGCTTAGCGTTGTTCTCTGATAGCTTAGCACACGTAGCCTCCAGAGCCAAGATTCGCCCGTCCTGAAGATTTGCAGTAGTCTCGAGCTCCGTTATCCTAGAGTCGTGGTCTGTACTGCGTTTAGTTTCAAGCTTTGTGATCGCTGCTTTGAAGTCAGCAGAGAGGGCTTTTCGGTGCTCCTCCAGAAGGACTGCTATCGGATCCATATTAAATTCGTTGTTAGCTTCTCCTACGAGCTCTGTGGCGGCACTTTGCTCTTCCTCCCTTTTTCTTTGCTTCCTGGTGTGTGGCATCGGCATAAAGTTACTAAAGAGTGTTGTTTGGAAGTTCAGTTTTTAAAAAAAAAAAAATACAATTAGCGATAGTTGCAAGAGCAGGGGTTCGGCGCTCCCTTACGCCATGTCTCCTTCACCGGAAGTCCTTATTTGTCAAATTTAAAGGCAGAGTCAATATCATTCCAAGATTTTTGACATGGGGTTTTACATAGTTAGAAGGGCTGCTGGGCTGGTCAGAATTCTCTTTGATGGAGTCAGGGGGGCCAAAGGACAACTTCTGATTTGCCCTCATTCAGCTGAAGGAAGTTCTGTGCCATCCAGTTCTTTATGTCCTCAAGGCAGTTTATGAGATTGGTAACATTGAACTTGTGGTTAGGCTTGAGAGGGAGATACAGATGTGTGTCATCAGCATAGGAGTGGAAGAAGATGTTGTGTTTTTTAAAAAATTTGGCAGACGAAGTATGTACAATGAAAGGAGAATAGGGCCTAAGATGGAACCTTGAGGGATCCCACAGGAAAGAGTGGCTGAGGGAGAGGAGTGATTTCTCATGCTGACTGAGAAACTTATGTTTTTTAGGTAGGAAGTGAACCAGTGTAGTGCAGTGCCACTAATGCCGACACCAAACTTGAGGTGTTTGATTAAAATGTCGTGATCCACAGTATTGTACGTCGCGCTGAGGTCAAGAAGAACTAGGATGGCACAGTTTCCAGGTGTCAACAGAGAGTAGCAGGTCATTGTACACTATCAGCAAGGCAGACTCTGTGCTATGATAAGCCCTTTCAGTCTGTCAGTATTTGATGGAGAATAACCTTCTCCAGAACCTTAGAGAGGAATGGAAGTTTAGAGATAGGTCTGTAGTTGCTGGGGATACAATACCAGTTTCCAATGAGGTTGCATAAAATACAAAATTTCTTACCACCAGCAAATGTCTGACTCTTAAACAATAAGGGAATTTTGTTTGTGGCCAGACATTAGTTTGTTATTCTAAGATACGGAGATATTTATTGATAAAATATTACCTCTTTCTAATAATTGGTGAGAGAAGAGAGAGAGAGAGAGAGAGAGAGAGAGAGAGAGAGACTTCATGACGAGAGAGAGAGAGAGAGAGAGAGAGAGACTTCATGACGAAGTAGATGAAAATACAAAGTAACCGACAACAACAATGAAGATGAACAGTCAAAGATACATTTGAGTGAAAGAACGTAGAATTTCCATCAACTACAAGCAAAAAAAGGACCAAGATACAACTGCATCAGTCAGCTAAGTGCCAGTTAACTAGCAACTGACAGTAGCTGCCATGGAACACTGTCTGATCAGCCTGAGAGGACTAGTCCAAGTAAGCTAACGTGATAACTGAAGTTAATAACTGAGAATACAAGGAAAGCTAAACCAAGGAGAAGTTTTTTTTTTTTTTTTTTTTTACTTCTAAGAAGAATACAGCCAGGCAGCCACAATGATACAAGGTTGTGAGATACTGTATCCAAGCCACATCACAACTGCTAAAGACAAAAAGACCTTCAAACTGAAAGTCCTGCAGGAGTCACCTGAGACAGTCATAGCAGACTTTACAACAACAGAAAAGGGCAAGGTAAAGTCCAACCTTCTTTTCTTCACACACAACCCAAAAGTATGGCATTCAAATTTCACAGAAGCCTTCATACATATAAAGAAGAATGGTATCGGCAAAGGAAGACAGATTATGGTTTATGAAGATGAATCAAAACCTGCCAAATGTTTACCATTAATATTTACAATAATGGTACAGTCATGGTCCAAGGATCTGAAAATTGTCTGGACAATTTTCAAAATAATTTCCAGAAAATAAAAGAGGAGGCTGAAAAGAAGGTGAAGGAAAGCTCAACATATTCAGTGACAGACAGCACAAACAAGACAGAGAGCTTATTCATATCCAGCAACCCTTCAGTTAATCTCTCTCCTGAGTCAAAGCTATCAAAGAAGGACTCTTAGTGTTGGAGAGGGAATTCATGGAGTTCAGAGAGAAAACTATGGCCAGCCTGCATCAGAAAATCTCCAATAATCAACCAAACAATGAGACTCACACTGATTCTTCAGCAACGAGACCAAATCAGAGAACTACAACAGGCCATCAGAGAGCTGGAGGAGGATAACCAGTCACTGAGGATGATGCTTTGGACAACAAGAGAAGAAATCACCAACATCAAACAGAGCAGAGCCAGACCAGCACGAGAGGAAGAGGTTCACCACCGACCAATAACCTCTACTGATCTTCCTACATCCTGCTATTCAGATGCCATCTCCCCTCCATCTGAAGTCAATCCTCCGAAAGCTCCCAAACCCCCAGCCTCCTCAATACCCCCCACCCCTCATTCTCCAGGCCCACTTACCCCTCCAAAGCCCTCAGACCTCTCTGCTGACCACAAGCGTAACAACAGACCCAGCAAATACACACAAAGAAATATTGTTTCTCTGTGACTCCAATGGGAAACACATCAATATGGCACGTCTGTTCCCAGAGAAGAAATCTGTGAAACTTTGGAGCCCCACCACAGAGAAGGCCATGGAACACCTGTCCAGTGGAGAGTTTACAGGTGTAGAACATATCCTCATCCATACTGGCTCAAACGATCTCACCAGAAGAAATGGTGATATTCCCACAGCACTATGGCAGCTGGCAAAAAGAGCCATCAAGAACTTCCTGACTTCAAAAGTAATGATATCCACATTACTTCCTCGCTCAGACATTCCCCAAATCATTATTAACACTATTAACTCAGAGATCACCAGGAGCTGTACTCATCTCCCTAATGTGAGTATAGCGCAGCACGGCAGAATAAGTTGCCAACATCTGCATGATCACATCCATCTCAACAACAGAGGAGTAAAACTTTTTGCCAAAAAGATTAAAGAGACAGCTCTAAACAGAGAGCACTACCCCCAGTACCACCAGCAGCACCAGGAGAACCACAGTGGCCAGCAGTCCCTCCAGCAGCACCAGCGAGATCTTCCCCAACAACACCAGAGAAACCAGCAGCACCAGGAGAACCACAGTGGCCAGCAGTTCCTCCAGCAGCACCAGCGAGATCTTCCACAACAGCACCAGAGAAACCAGCAGCACCAGGAGAACCACAGTGGCCAGCAGTTCCTCCAGCAGCACCAGCGAGGTCTTCCCCAACAGCACCAGAGAAATCTCCAGCAGAAGTAGCAACATCACCACTATCAGCAGTGACACCGGGTCCAATAGCAGCAACGTCACCACCTTCAGCAGCTACACCAGACCCAGCAGCAGCTCCCTAGACCACAGCTACATACACCCACACAGAGAGACTCCTATGCTGCTGTTGCTTCCAGAACAAAGGTTCCTTTAGAGGAAAATCAATTAAGAGACATTATCTACTCATTTGTCACAAAGTTAATAGGTTAAATCGACCATTTGGTCATTTGGTATAGACAGGAACATCACAATTATATATTACCAGTCAAAAAAGGGAAAACACATATCTGGCTAAAAATCAGCAGAGGACTTCTTGAAAACTGTAAAGATGTTTATCTGTGTGCTATCTATTTACCACCTTCAAGCTTTATACATTGTAAATGGTAGAACACGAGGAGACTCCCTGGCAGGTTTACCTACTGCTCTGTATTGGGAAATAGTGTCATTGATTATGCAATCACAGATATCTGTCCAGAAAATATAAATGCATTCACAGTCTTGCCACAACGCCCATATCAGACCACAATCACATCACACAAAAAAGCAGAGACCCATACCCAGAAACATGCCCCCGATGACAACCTCTTACCTCTCCCAAAACATTACAAGTGGACAGAGAAAAGTCTCACTGACTACACCAATGCATTTAGCAACACCAATATACAAACCATGCTTGATAGTTTTCTGTATAACCAATACCTGCTAAACAAAGATAGCATAAATTCGGCCACTAAAGATTTGAATCAGATATTTATGAAACTAGCAAAAGAGTCTAAAATGATAAGATCAAATGCCAAATCAAACAAAAAGCAAGCAAAAGAACAATGGTTTGACAGTGAAAGTTCCCTTTTCAGAAAGCATCTCAGAAACCTGTCAAACAAGAAACATAACGATCCTGAAAACCAAGAACTCCGCCATGAATACCACACAGCCCTTAAACATTATAAGAAAATTATCAACCAAAAAAAGGCCAAATACACTGAAGATGAATTGATTCAAATTGAAAAGGCAATAGACCAAAATTATTTTTGGAACCTGTGGAAAAAATTGAATTCAACCAAAAATAATAATAATAATAATAATAATACATTTTATTTATAAAGCGCTTTCCAAAGTTCTCAAAGTCACTTTACAGAATAGGTTAAAAACACATCAAAATACAATTTACAGCAAAATACATCGAAGACAAAGAGGAATAGCAATGGGAGTGAAAAACAAATAAATAAATAAATGAATAAAAAAAAACAGCTAAACATTAAAAGCAGAATGGAACAGGTGAGTTTTGAGTAGTGGTTTGAATGATGGGAGATCAGTGCAGTCACGGATGTGTTTTGGGAGGGAGTTCCAGAGGAACGGAGAAGGCTCTGTCCCCCCAGGTTCCGTGCTTGGTCTTGAGGACGGTGAGAAGATTGGCATTGGAAGAGCGGAGGCTGCAGGAAGGGGTGTAAGGGTGGAGCAGGTCTGTGAGGTAAGAGGGGGCCTGGTTGTGGAGTTTATTGAGGAGTTTGGAGGTTGTGCCATAAAGGATGCTATTGCAATAGTCAAGGCGGGATGTAATGAAGGCGTGGATCAGGGCTTCAGCGGCATTGCAAGAGAGTGAGGGGCGGAGGCGAGAAATGTTTTTAAGGTGAAAGAAGGCTGTTTTAGTGACTTGTTTGATGTGTTGGTTAAAGGAGAGGTTGCTGTCGAAGATGATACCAAGGTTGCGGCAGTTGGTGAGGTGGGTGGGTGAAGGAATTTGGACCAATTAGGATCATGTCTGATTTGTCACAGTTGAGTTTAAGAAAGTTTGCTTGCATCCAGGATTTAATTTCTGAGAGACAGTTTGACAGGGTGGAGTGGGTT
>NC_065513.1:2217589-2229326 GCF_006386435.1 Epinephelus moara
AGGTGGAAGTCTTTGGCTGTTTGGGTGAGGGAATTTGGACCAATTAGGATCATGTCTGATTTGTCACAGTTGAGTTTAAGAAAGTTTGCTTGCATCCAGGATTTAATTTCAGAGAAGTGGAGTGGGTTTTTTTTGGGCATTTTTTGCCTTTAATGGACAGGACAGTTAAGTGTGAAAGAGGGAGAGAGAGAGGGGATGACATGCAACAAAGGGCCACAGGCTGGACTTGAACCCGGGCCGCTGCGGCAACAGCCTTGTACATGGGCCGCCTGCTCTACCACTAAGCCACCGACGCCCCAGGGTGGAGTGGGTTAAATGGGTGATGGATTTAGTGGAGATGTATAGCTGGACATCGTCAGTGTAGCAGTGAAAACAGAGACCATGACGACGGATGATTTGACCAACGGGGAGGAGGTAGAGGATGAAGAGGAGAGGACCAAGCACCGAATCCTGGGGGATGCCTTGGGACAGGGGGGCAGTTGAGGAGGAGCAGTTGTTGATGAAGATGAATTGTTTTCTGTCAGTGAGATAGGAATGTAGCCATGTGAGGACATTGTCAGTGATGTTGAGGAGGGATTGCAGGCGGGAGAGTAGGATGGAGTGGTTGATGGTGTCAAAGGCGGCGGTGAGATCAAGGAGGATGAGGATGGAGAGTAGGCCGGAGTCTGAGGAGAGGAGGAGGTCGGAGGGCAGTTTCGGTGCTGTGTTGTGTGCGGAATCCAGATTGAAATTGTTCGAAGAGGTCATTATTGTTGAGATGGGATTTGATTTGTGAGGCGACGACACGTTCAAGGATTTTTGAGAGGAATGGGAGGTTGGAAATGGGCCGGAAATTGCTCATGATGTCAGGGTTGAGACCAGGTTTTTTAATGATGGCAGTGACTGCAGCCATTTTGAGTGAAGGAGGGGCAGAGGCAAAGCTGAGGGAGGAGTTGACAATTTTGGGGAAGCAGTGCTTAACAGTGGCGGATGGGATGGGATCTAGCATGCAGGTGGAAGTTTTCATGGTTGAAATGATTTTAGACAGCTCAGCTGGGGAGACAGGTGCGAATTTGGAGAGGGGCAGGGTGATAAGATGGATGGAGGGGGGTGAGGAGGGTGTGGGGGTGTGGGGGGTGGTTAGAGAACTGTGGATGGTGTCAATTTTGGTTTGGAAAAATGAGAGGAAGGAATTGCATTTTTCAATGGTGAATGAGTTTGAAATATTGTCACTGGGATTAAGGAGTTTGTTTACGGTGGAAAAAAGAGCCTTTTGGTTATTGGAGCTGGTGTGAATGAGGTTGGAGTAGTAGGTAGAGCGGGCAGTATTGAGGGCGGCTTTGTACTGTCGGAGGTGGTCTGTGTAGGCTTGGCGATGAACTGTTAAACCGGTCTTTTTATGCAGTCTTTCGAGCTGACGCTTGTGGGATTTCATTTGGTGGAGTTCGGGGGTGTACCAGGGGGCTGAGTGTGTGAATGAGACAGATTTGGTTTTGATGGGGGCCAGTTGATCGAGACAGGAGGAGAGAGTGTTGTTGTAGTAGTTGACAAGCTCATTGGGGTCATCAGACAGCGGGGGAGGGAAGGTAGACAGAGTGTTGGAAAGAGAAGCTGAGAAATCTTGAGGGGAGATGGATTTGAGGTTTCTGAATGATATTATGCGTTTGTCCTTGGGGAGGGGGGTGGGGAGATGAATGTCCATGATGATAGCCAAGTGGTCGGAGATGTGGAGATTGATGCTGGAGAGTTGTTGGATGATGAGACCGGTGGAGCAGACTAAGTCCAAAGTGTGGCCATGGTTGTGAGTGGGGAAGTTGACATGTTCCAAAGTGTGGCCATGGTTGTGAGTGGGGAAGTTGACATGTTGAGTGAGATTGAGGCAGTCCAGTAGATCAAGAAATTCAGAGGCATGTTTGCAGTTAATGTTCTCAATGTGGTAGTTGAAGTCGCCAAGAAGAAGAACAGAAGGTGAGATGCTGAGGGCTGAGTAACAAAATCAGAAAAGTCAGAGAGAAAAGATGGATTGGGCTTGGGAGGGCGGTAAATAACAGCAGTGACCAGGGGAGCAGGGCCGGGGAGTTTTAAAGCAATGTGTTTGAACGACTGAAAGAAGGGAGTGGATATGATGGTGATTCTTAGGTCTCTCTTATGGACTGAGGCCACGCCGCCGCCGCCTCTTCCAGTGAGACGGGGCTGGTCAATGTAAGTGTATCCAAAGGGGGTGGCTTGGTTGAGTGAAAAATATTCCAGATGTTTGTGCCAGGTTTCTGTGATGCAGAGGAAGTCTAGGTTGTTGTCAGTAATGAATTCGTTTAAGATCAGTGCTTTGTTTTTGAGTGAACGGGTGTTTAGCAGTGCCAGTTTGAGGAAATGCTGCTGTGTGATTGGCTGTGAGGAATGGGGGAGTTGGCGGAGGCTGGGATTGGACCGTTTGACGTGTTTTGTTGAGAGGTTGCATTTGTTCACAGAGTTGTACCTGTTATAGGGACGGAGGGGTCTGACTGAGATGATAGACTGAACGGGGAGAGCAGCAGCAGGTGGGGACAGTGACAGAGCAGCAGCAGGAGGGGACAGTGATAGCTGGGGCCTGTGGGGGGTGCTGTGGCAGGAGGAGGTACCCAGAGATGACACCAGAGAGCAAGAAGGAGGTAACGGTGTGTGGGTAAACACTAACAGTCAGTCATGTGGGTAGCTTTGCACAGCGTGCTGTAAATTGGCAGCTGACATTTGGCTGCCCAGCTTATTGGGATGAAAACCGTCGCTTTTTAAAAAGGACTGTCGGCCCCAGAATAAATTAAAATTATCGATGAAGCCCACATTGCATGTCCTGCAGGCAGATAGGAGCCAGGTGTGGAGGGAGAGGGTTCTGCTGAAGATTTCCACTCCGCAGCCGAGAGGTGAGAGCGGCCCGCTGATAAATACTGATTTTCCACAGGTGTTGAAATACTGAAAAAGTTTGTTGAACCCAGCTTTGGTGATTTCTGACTGTCGGCAGGATGCATCCACGCAACCAACATGGATAATAATTCTGTGGACAGACGGTGGTAGTGAGTGTAGCAGGTCGGGGTGTTTTGCCAAGATAACAGAGACTGTGGCTCCGGGGAAACAGTGCGTTACCGCATTGAAGAAACGGATGTTTCTGGCGATGGAGTCACCAACTATCTGGGTGGTCGGAGGAAAAAGGGGGAGCGGAGATGCTGACAGTGGACTCTCTGGGCTGGGTGATGGGAGAGTGGATTTTGAAGAAGACTTAACGGGCGATGGTGAGGTGGAAAGTGATGGACGGGCAGAGAGGCAGACGGGAGCACAGTGCGGTGCCGGTGTAAACTGTGGCAAGGAGAGACGGCGAGACCCGAGGGAAGAGGAGCGCTCAGGATTTACTGGAGGGGGGATCCGAGTTGGCGGTTTGTTTTTGGACTGCTGGGTAGATGGCGGTGAAGTTGGGGCTTCTGCAGCTAAGAGAGGGAAGTCATGCAGATTGAGGATATCATATCTGTTCTCCAGACAACCACTCACGCTCACATTCACACCTACGGACAGTTTAGAGTTATCAATTAACCTAATCCCCAATCTGCATGTCTTTGGACTGTGGGAGGAAGCCGGAGTGCCCGGAGAGAACCCACGCTGACACGGGGAGAACATGCAAACTCCGCACAGAAGGGCTCCCACACCCGGGATCGAACCGGGAACCCTCTTGCTGTGAGGCGACAGTGCTAACCACCATATCACCGTGCCGCCCGGGCAATGTATGCATTAAAAACAAATTATTCAACATTGACATATGTAATTTTGCCAATAGCCTTGTATGGAAGTGAGGTCTGGGGTCAACTCAGTGGATTGGAGTATGGCTCATGGGATAAACACCCAATAGAGGCCGCCCACACTGAATTCCAGTATCAGTGCCACAGATACATTTGCAAATATGTATTTTTTACTTCTCTTAAGATATTTAAATTATCCTCTTACCTAAATTATTGCATGACAAATGACATGAAATGTGTTTTTAACCCACTGACTTATATCTACTGCCATATAAACTCATTTACTCAACATTTTTATCTCACTGCACAAACATTAATGTAAGAGTAGCTAGCTTAAGTGCTGCGACTGCGCACGTTAACAGTTCAATATGGCCACGCTGCCGTGCAGTATCCAGGAACTGGCTTACACATCGACAAATAACAAGAAACTCATCATTTCACCAATATAACATTACAATAACACATGGAAAACTATTGTGAACATGTTTTGTGAAGTTTACAGTGCTTTATGTACGGTAATTACCTTAAACAGGAGGAATAGTAGTGAGAGAGGAATGAGGACAAACACGCAGCTCTGTCGTTCACTGGTCTGTATTGAGTGAGGAAGCAAAGTGCGTCTCCCCCTTTCAGAGCCCTGAGGCATTACAAACAGATCACCAAGCAATCAACTCACTCATTCAAGGCTCTGCACCACCTATCTGTGTCCATTTACTTGCCTCGCTGTTTGCATATCTTGACAATAACCAATACCAATACACATTAGTACCCAATAATGACATCAAATAAAATTACTAGGGCTGTAGTCAACCAAAGAAAATCTTGGTTGACTGAAGTCACACGTAATCTTCAACTAATCGATTAGTCGTGGGAAAAAAAAAATCTGCACGTTATTTTTACATCTGCAGTGGCGTGTCTGTGTCACTCTGCAGTTACACCCCCAAAACACTAGTCGGCGGTGGAGGACTGTGTTAAGTGCTGTAAAGTTTAGTTCAAATCAAACTTTATTTATATAGTTGATTCAAAAAACACATTAAATAAGACTTAATAGAGACAATTTCAAACACAAGTATGCAAATTGGCTTCACTATAAATCGCAGAACTGACAGACAAACACTTGTCTTTATCTGGACACATTTCCCCCGGGTGCGTGGCATCAATCCGACCACCCAATGTCCTCACAGTCCGTGTCGGCGCAGTGAGGGAGAAATGTACAGACTGCTTCGTGTTGGAAGTGCTGTGGTCGGACTAACGGCCGGTGGGACTACTGGGTATGAAACAATTTGGCTCCATTACAACTCACAACATTCACCAAAAAAACAACTGTCTTATACTAAACATGTTTTCCAAGTAAATACAACATGCTAACGTTATTAGCGCCAGCCTATGGCATTTTACATGGTATACATTAGCCTAGCGACAAGCGGAGATTTCCTCTGCTCATATGAAGCCAGGATAAGAAGTATAAATCCCTGAAGGACAAATCGCACACAAGACTTAAAATGCTTTTTTAGTGGAGGCTTTAGTGTCTTCACAATTTATTGTTTCTTATCTGTGAAATACAAGTAAATACAAGCTTCGTTTCCACTGAGGAAAAATGGTTTCGGCTTACAGAAACAGACAGGAGGTCTGCGTCACCGCGACGCTGAGCGTGAGGATGGGTGAGCTCAACTTTCTGTCAACAAAGGTAACAGGTAACTTAGCCTGTCCCCCTGCCGCAGGAAATAATGGATTAATCCTGGAAAAGCTGTTGATGTAGCACTTTTCTCCTTATGAAAGTAACACGGCGATTATTCAACCAATAAGAATTTGGTCAGACGAGAGCATAGCGACCAAATAATCGATTAGTCGACCAGGAGACTACAGCCCTAAAAATTACACATTTCACCTGGGGTTTGATGACTCTGAGATGGATTACTCTTGTTTGTCATATAATAACCTATTACATATGCGATTTGTGTTGCAAAGGGTCTGGGTTAGTGCAGTGGATGTTTAGTTGCATGCAAGACTCTGTCTGTAAAAAAGCATTAGCAAACTAACATCACTTAACTTTGGTGAAGTCAACTAACCAACAGCCTAACTGCATCACAACAGTAACTCAATAAACAGCATTAAATCACAACTGACAAAGTTAAACAGTCTTGCTTAGCCTGTATAACTGTAATAATGCTATTCCCAGTTGTTACATTACCAGTCCTTGAATGGATGGAGGGAAGAGTTGAGTTGTGGCGTGTTGCTTTTGTTAACCGGCGGAGGAAGGCTGGAAAGAGCTGTGGTTCCAGGTGCAGTCTTTGTTGTGTCCTTGTTCTGAAGGCGCAGATCCAAGGAAGCTGGTCGCTTGGGGTCCTTGCAGAGTTAGATGTTGGGGTGCTAACTCAACTTGGTTCTCCTTGTTGCTGGAAAGTTAGTTGCAAACCTTGTTTTTGGCACACTAACTTTGTTGGTCTCCAGGTTCTGCTCCTGCTGTGGGTATGCAGGTCGTGGTCTAGGAGGAAAGAGCGCAAAAGAGTCTTAGGAGCAAGAGCCGGTCAGCACCTCAAGGGAAAGAGCTGCAAGAGTCTGTAGAGCAAGTGCCCCGTTCAGTGGTTCAGGGGCAAGTACGTCTGAGCCGGTCAGCGGCTCAGGAGAAAGAGCACAGAGAGAGTGACGAGAGGAAAAACTTCTCCTAAGTATTTTGGCCCAGTCATGATGTTTGGTGAACACTACATCTGGTGCCTCGCTTCCTTTCTACACATTGCTGTCATGGTTATTATTATGATGGGCTCTCAAGCATGAAAGAACTCAGCCAGCCCCTGTCTTTAGCCTTTATTAGGCCACTCAACTGCTGGAGTTCATTTTTCCAGGTAAAGCACTCCCTGCAGTGTGACGAGGAAGACCACAGAAACTCAAAAGCAACCCAACCGGTCTTTTAACTGTTGTGAATCTAAATCTGTCATTTGAAACAAGTGTGCGTTCACTGCCAGAGTGCCTGCAGGTGTATCAGGAGTCTTGTCTTGATGCTTACATGAACAGTCAGGGAAATAACTGGTTGTTTGTCAGGTTTTTAAAGTTTATGGAGTGGTAACATCTAGGAAAAGGTTTTCATATGTCTATAGAGCATCATATGTCCTGTGAGCAGTAATTCTCTACCATGATATAACCCTGTCAAATTGTGTGCCATAATTCCATTGCACAAAACTTATTTTTAAAGTGAGCAGCAACCAAGTCTAAAAATTCTGCCAAAACGATTAAAAAGAACATGGAAACTGTGTGATAACCCTGTTTTAACAACCTATTAGTCTGCATTTGCTATATATGATAAATCTAATATGTATTTGACTTCTTCTCCACAGACACTGCTCCGACATCATTTGAAGGCAACTATGGTAGGATCGTTTACAGAGTGAGAACTTTTATTGACACACCACGATTTGCCAAGGACTACAACACAGAGAAAGCTTTCTACCTGCTCAGGCTTCTAAATCTGAATGAAGTGCCAGACATATGGGTGAGACATGAATAGATGTGTATGTAAATGGTCAATCCTTGACTTGTTCGATTAATACACAAGGCTGATCTAGGTCCTCAGAGTTCAACAACCCACCACCAGCTAGGGCTGGGTATTTGTGCTACAACTCCATTTTCAAAAATGTTTGGACACTGTGTAAAGCACAAATAAAAACAGAATGCAATGACATGCATATCCTTTTGACCTATATTCAATTGAATTCAGTACAAAGACAAAATATTTTATGTTCCAATTTTATTTTGTAAATATACACTCATTCCGAATATGATGCCTGCAAAATGTTCCAAAAAAGTTGGGACAGGAGCAAGAAAAGATTGCAAAAGTTGTGGAATCCACCTGGAACTTTTCACAGGTAAATAGGTTCATTGGTAACAGGTGATAGTATCATGACTAGGTTTAAACAGAGCATCCTTGAAGCAAGCAAGGATGGCACAAAGTTCTTAAACTGTTGGACAATAGCCCAATAGTTTAAGAATGTTTCTCAGCCTGGGGCGTCGGTGGCTTAGTGGTAGAGCAGGTGCCCCATGTACAAGGCTGTTGCCGCAGTGGCCTGGGTTCGAATCCAGCCTGTGGCCCTTTGCTGCATGTCATCCCCACTCTCTCTCTCCCTCCTTCACACTCACCTGTCCTGTCCATTAAAGGCAAAATTGGCCAAAAAATATCTTTAAAAAAAAAAAAAAAAAAGAATGTTTCAAGGAATTGAGGGATTTCACCACCTCGATCACAGTGAGCCTGTTACAGACAAGTGATTACGCTGGTGGCCATGTGGTTGATGACTTTATTCAGTCGTGTGTTGACTGCTTTTTAAATCTGAATGTCACTCAAATATGAGATGTACAGTCTGTCAACATTTTAGAAGAAAGCCCTCCACAGTCTTTCAGACAGTTCAGGGTCAGATCATTAAACAACTTCAGTGTTAGAAATATTGGGTACTGTCATTGATGATCAGCTGACATCACAACTCAGTAGCAAAAAAGCTGAGCAACAGCTGCACTTCCTCTGGAACCTCAGCTGGTTTGGGGTGTCAAAGACAAAAATAAGTCTTCATAGCTGAACATTTTAAAAAGGGCCAGAGGAATTCAAGAGTCACTGTTGTTATTGTCAAGTTGCAAAAAAAAAAAAAAATCTTTTTTTTTTTTTTTTTTTCTTTTTTTTTTTTTTTTTTTGGGCAAGTCAAAAGTAATCAGATTCATGATTTCAAATCGTATGACTTGAGTCCACACCTCCCGTGACTTCACAGTGACAACAAGACTCTCAGAAGCTGCACACAGTCACTGTGTCATTTGTTTGTTAACTAAGAAACAACTCCACCTTTTCTAATTGTGTAATGGTTAAACAAATGAGTCACAAATACATATTTGTCAGTGAACTAATTCAGTTTGGATTAAGCCAGGCTAGCTGTTTCCCAGTGCTTCCAGCCTTTATGCTAAGTTTGGCTAACCACGTTGTGACTCCAGCTCTGTACTAAAAACACAGAAATGATATTGATTTCCATCCATCCTGTCATCTAACTTGTCTTGTAACTAGGAAAGAAAACAAATAAGCCTGTTTAAATGTTGAAATATTCCTTTTAATAAACATGTATGACGTGATGTTATTTCACCATCTTCTCCATGCAGGGAACCTGTTCATCTGCTGTGACGCAGCAATTCACCTACATGCTGATGAAAACAGGCACAGTGGTCCTGAAGGCCGAAACCGACATGAAGGGTTACACACCAGGCCAGATCATCAAGGTGATGGCCAACATCCACAACCAGTCTGGGAAGAACACAGGCAACATGGTGGCCAGCCTGATGCAGGTAAACACTTGTTACAACCAAACCTCAAAGGTTATGTTCAGGCGTACAGATTAAAATCTACTTTATCAAAGGACTACCGCCAAATCAAAGTGATCCAAATCTCCCATTACATTTAAAGGCAATACAATATTTTTGCACTAATTTATAATGTATTGATTTTATGATTTGATTACTGTTTTATTAAACCTCCGTGTTGGTGGATTCCTTATTTTTTTGTCCCTCCATCCATCCACCCGTCCGTCCGTCCGTCCGTCCGTCCATCCATCCGTCGGCCTCATCCTTGTGATAGGTCGAGATTAACTCGAGTTAATATGCTAATTATTACAAAACTTCACACAAATGTCCAATAGGATAACATAATGAAGTTATGACATTTTATATCCAAAAGGTCAAAAGGGGAGTATTTTGGATCATTGTTACAGTACAATCAGCAGTACCCATTATGCCAGCTTCAGACCAGGGTGAGTTATAACAATAACAAACCCTGGTTCACAGCTCAGCTCAGACAGCTAAGGTTGTAAAAAGAGGAAGTGTTAAGGGGTGGGGACAGGGATGGGTTATAAGAGTCAAAGTACAGACTTAGCAAAGGACATCTCTCCACTTTGTGCATGTATAGGTCCTGTTTGTGCATGTGTATGTCTTTCGGACCTGTGTGTAATTGACAAGCAAGTGAAAACATTGAATTTTTCCTCAGGGGGATTAATAAAGTAAATAAACTTAAACTTAAACTTAACTTAAACTTAAGAGAGGCTAAACCACTGTACTCTGACAAACTCCAACTGCACTTAGCTGACAACTGTGCATCTGTCTGGAGGAGGTCTCAGACAGATCACCAACTGCAGACCTAAAGCATGCCAAGCTGACAGCTGACCAATATTGGGCCGTTGGTGAGCGTCTGTCGCTCTAGTTTTTGCGATGTGTCCTGCACCGTCAACTTTTTTTCAGCTGTTTCAGCATATTGAATTGGCGTTAGAGATGGCACAGCCCATCGGTGAATGTAATCACTCTAATAGGCAGTTTAGCCGAGTGCACTAGAAGAGGAACAGAGGTGAGGAAAGCAAATAAACCTCTAATGTCATGAGCGAGTGAGATAAGAACAAACTTGTTATATTAGGTAAGATTATTTTTAGCCATTGAGTTTTTTAGCAGAAATGGTTCGTAATAGTTTCTGTTATTGTTTGCTAGTGCACAGCAAATATCCTTTGTTCTTTCAACATAGCATTGCATTGTTAACTACTGTCTTGAATCTGTTGTGTCAGTCCTCTGGTTTCCCTTTTTGAATGACAAGTACAGACTAGTGCTGCCTGTTGCTATGAAGGATTATTTCCTCTCCCACAGGCCCAGACTGTATGTGCTATTTGCTCTGTTGGCTCATTTATAACTTTTTTGGCTGAGATACAGGTAACACAAGGCAATGCGACATTCAGCCTTTGTCACTGCTGCTGTAGTTCTTAGTTGTGAGTTTGGTGTGTCTGGGCCTTGAAGCCCCCCACTCCATTATCAACTATCTCCAGGCCAATGACCTGAACGAGTTCTACTGTAATTTTGGAAAAAAACGTGGAGATGGTTTTGGATTTTAGAAAGAGTTAAGCCCCACCTACCCACATTCCATCAAAATATCTGCTGCGAGAAATTCTTCTGTTTTCAAAGGATGAATCCCTGAATCATCCCATAACTACAGAAATAACGATGTCTTTGTACTCTTAACATGTGCTTTTAAGTTTATTTGGGATTCAAACATTACCGTTGATTAGAAGCTTTTTTTTTCATTGCTTTGTGTTAGGGTTCTTGTTTTTTTACCATTAGATCAATCAACTGTGCTTAATGTAAAACAAAACAGATAATATACACCGTTTTCTAACAAGTCTGCCATATCAACTTTATAAGGTGATTATATGCCAATGTTTTTTTTTTTACCCGCAAGTGGCCAACATTTTTATAAATAGATTACAACCCCAATTCCAAAACAGTTGTGATGCTGTGTGAAACATAAATGAAACAGAATGCAATGATTTGTATGACCTTTTTGATCTATATTCAATAGAATACAATACACAGACAAGATATTTAATGTTCAAACTGATAAACTTTATTGTCTTTTGTAAATATACACTCATTCTGAATTTGATGCCTGCAACACATCATAATATAGTTGTTTACCACTCTGTGACATCACCTTTTCTTTCAACAACACTCAGTAAGTCTTTAGGAACTGAAGACACTTATTGCTGAAGTTTTGAAAGTGAAAGTCTTTCCCAGTCTTGTTTGATAAATGACTTTTGTTGATCAACAGTCCGGGGTCTCTGTTGACTTATTTTGCACTTCATAATCAATCAATCAATCAATCAGTCAATCAATCAATCAATCAATCAATCAATCAATTTTATTTATAAAGCCCAATATCACAAATCACAATTTGCCTCACAGGGCTTTACAGCATACAACATCCCTCTGTCCTCAGGACCCTCACAGCGGATAAGGAAAAACTCCCCCCAAAAAAACCTTTAACGGGGGGAAAAAACGGTAGACACCTCAGGAAGAGCAACTGAGGAGGGATCCCTCTTCCAGGACGGACAGACGTGCAATAGATGTCGTACAGAACAGATCAGCATAATAAATTAACAGTAATCCGTAGGCTATGACACAATGAGACAGAAAGACTGACAGAGAGAGAGAGAGAGAGATGCAGG
>NC_065513.1:2230499-2244517 GCF_006386435.1 Epinephelus moara
AGTCTCTGTAGCAGAATTTGATGGTCAATAGTGTCAAACGCCACACTAAGATCTAATAAAACAAGTACAGAGACAAGTCCTTTGTCTTAAGCAATCAGAAGGTCATTTGTAATTTTAACTAGTGCTGTCTCAGTGCTATGATGCACTCTAAATCCTGACTGAAATTCCTCAAATAAATTATTATCATGGAGAAAATCACACAGCTGGTCTGCGACTACTTTCTCAAGGATCTTTGACATAAAGGGAAGATTAGACATTGGTCTATAGTTGGCTAACACCTCTGGAACCAGGGTGGGCTTTTTTAGTAGAGGTTTAATTACAGCTACCTTAAAAGACTGTGGTACATAGCCTGTTAATAAGGATATATTGATCATATCTAATATATGAGTGTAATGTGCCACACATGTTATTGAGAGACAGGTTTGGACTGCAGGCAGGTCAATCTAGTATGTGCACTCTTTTACCATGAAGCCTAGCTGTTGTAACACATGCAGAATGTGGCTTGGCATTGTCTTGCTGGAATAAGCAAGGACGTCCCTGAAAAGACATCTGTTTTTCCAAAAATTGTATGTGCTGTTCAAAATTAAAGGGGAACTGTGCCTATTTTCAAAATTCATACATGTTATTACTGTGGTCTAAGACAGTCTAAAAATATTACTAAACATAACCAATTCTCTCCCAAATCTAAAAGCTCGAGTCAAATTTGCAGTGTCATCAAGTATGACGTCTAGAGCTGCTCCATGGACAGTAAATGGTGAAAGATGTTCTATTATGCTGAGAACACCCAGGGGGATGTTTTAGTATATGGGTACATTTTCTGTTTCTGAACACTACAATAAAATAAGGCTCACTTGGGTATAAAAAAGAAAACAAACATTCTGTGGCTCCACAAAATCAGTCTCCCAGTCATTGTCCTTGTCCTTCTCTGATTTCTGGTTTTGAGAGAAAGTAGCTCATGTTCACTAATAATGATTGAATTTTCTTAGGCCATGGAAATAACATACTGGAATTTTTCATTTAGGTGGTATTCCCCTGTAATGGTTCCCTACCAGATATGCAAGGTACCCATGATGCCATGGGCACTAACACATCCCCATACTATCACAGATGCTGGCTGTGAACTTCGAGCTGGTAACAGTCTAGATGGTTGTTTTCCCTTTTTAGCCCAGATGACACAACGTTCATGATTTCCAAAAACAATTTGAAATGTGGACTCGTCAGACCACAGTACACTTTTGCACTTTGTGTCACTCCATCTCAGATGAGCTCGGGTCCAGAGAAGTCGGCAATGTTTCTGGATGTTCAATCAATTCAATCAATTTTATTTATAAAGCCAAATATCATAAATAACAATTTGCCTCAGAGGGCTTTACAGCATACGACATCCCTCTGTCCTTTGGACAAAAAACCCTTTTAACGGGGAAAAAAATAGTAGAAATAGTAGAAACCTCAGGAAGAGCAACTGAGGAGGGATCCCTCTTCCAGGACGGACAGACGTGCAATAGATGACAATAGTAATCTGTATACAAAATGATACATAAAGAGAGACAGAGAGAGATGCAGGACAGACAGTAGTGACAGTAGCTTACAACAACATTAATTTTAGTAATAATATTATAATAACTGTAATTGTGGTACAATATGTTGTTGATATATATTAATATATGATAGTATATGTATGTGACAATAATCATATGTGTATAATAATAGCAGAAGTATGACTAATGATAACAGCAGCAGCAGGAGGCATCAGACAGGACCATGGCAGCAGCACAACCACACACGTCACACTATCCAGGCACCGCTGCGATATGAGTTAACCTGCCAGACAGTGGAGCACAAAGGCTCCGGAGAAGAAGCCGAGTTAGTGACATGCAGTAGATCCGAGTTAGCGAGATGCAGTAACATGATATGAGTGGGAGAGAGAGAGGGAGAGGGAGAGAGAGAAAAAGAAGGTGCTCGGTGTCTTATAGGAGGTCCCCCGGCAGACTAGGCCTATGTCAGCCTAACAAGGGGCTGGTCCAAGGCAAGCCTGAGCCAGTCCTGACTATAAGCTTTATCAAAAAGGAACGTCGTTGTTGTTGATATATGGCTTTCACTTTGAGTGGTAGAGTCTTAACTAGATGCAGTGATGAACTGTGTATACAGACAATGGTTTTTCAAAGTGTTCCTAATAGACTTGCAACGATTACAATTTTTTGGGCCGATACCGATTTCCGATTTGCAGGGTTTTTAGATGGCCGATTCCGATTTCATTGTTTTCAAACCACTTTACAGCACACAAGATATTGCAATATTTTCTATCTTCCCTAGAACATTTTAACCAAGATACAACCAGCTTTTCAATAATCATCTCAAACAAACAAACAAAAACAGTGACACAGGTTAAGAAACATTTTCCTTTTTGCTCAAATATAACTTCAGGTACAGTATTAAAATCAATAAGTAAAAAAGGCATACATAAATAAAAACATAGATAAATAAAATAATAATTCTTGGTGTAGAGCATTTGTGGGTAATTTCTTGAATAGACAAAAAAGTAAAAATATCAGTAGTGCGCGGACATGCGCATCTTCGACACGCGCCTTGGCAATTTCAAGTGGCACAGTGCAGCAGTGAGAGCTCTGCAGTTAAGTTTAACATGGACAATTAACAACTTTCTCCTTCCCTCTTTTGATGTGCGTGCATGAATGATTAAGGTGAGAAGCCGCCCATGTTTCACTTTCTCACATCGGCCAAGCCGTGAGTTGCACTTGTGCGTGTGTGTGCATGATGTCAATCATGAGGCGCGGCGGAAATTTGACCAGCATTTTAAATCAGCATATTTTAGACTGACCGGCCGGTCACAGGTCACGGCCGATCACGTGAAAAACGGCCCAATTCCGAGCACTGCTGATTAATCGGTGCAAGTCTAGTTCCTAAGCCCATGTTGTAATATCCTCTATACAATCATGTTGGTTTTTAATGCAGCGCAGCCTGAGTGGAATCTTTTAATAATAATAATAACATGAATTTTAGATGGTAAAATCCATTAATTCCTGCGACTGTGTGTTGAGAAATGTTCTTAAACTGTTGGACTTTTTGCCCACACAGTTTTTCACAAAGTGGTGAACCTTGCTTGTGCATGACTGAGCCTTTCAATGATGCTCCTTTAAGACTCAATCATGAAACTATCTGTTTACCTGTGGAATGTTCCAGTTGTTTTCTTAGCATTCCACAACTTTCTCAGTCTTTTGTTGTCCCTGTCCCAACTTTTTTGGAGCATGTTGCAGCATCACATTCAGAATAACTGAATATTTACAACAATCAATAAAGTTTATCAGTTTGAACATTAAATATCTTGTCTTTGTACTGTACTCAGTTGAAGAGAGGTTAAAAGGGATGGCAAATCATTACATTCTTGTTCTTGTTTCCTTTTTACACAGCGTCCCAAGTGTTTTTGGAATCGGGGTGTCAGATAGCAGCTGGTTCCCTGTCTATTGGCATAAGGCACAGTGTTTTTTTTTTAATACTGACTGCCTTTGTATTCCCCAATCACTGTTTACTGAGTCCAGTTTGTGAATCTCCACGTCCACGTGTCTTTTCAGAGAGTGACCTATGAGACGAAGAGGCCCACCCATGATGTGAGGACGATAGCAGAGGTGGAGGGTGGTGTGGTGAAGGCCGGCAAAGAGTTGGAATGGAAGGAGCAGATAATTGTTCCTCCTCTTCCTCAGTCCTCTCTCGCTGGCTGTGATCTTATAAAGATTGAATATTATGTCAAAGTAAGATACCCTCATCCTCTGTTACACTTTCAGCAGTTTTTTGTTTTTTGTAAAGTGGTCACATTTGTCATGTCTCTGATTGTTAAAGACAACTTTATAGGGGCATCTGTCAATATAGCCCCTTTCAGCTATACACCTTCTGTAAATGTGCTAGAAATTCTACAAGTTGGTCTCCTGTCTGAGTAAGCGCCCGAGTCACTAACAAAAAAAAATTACAATGATGGTCTGCCTATATCAGGCCCGTAATATTTCTGTAATATTAACTCTGAACTTAATGCATTACATTTACGTAGATGTAAGGGCTACCACAGCACAATTTACCCAGTCAGATTAAATGCACTTTTACTTCTTTACTTATTTAAAATAGTTTATATAATTTATCACTCATTGAAATGTATTTTTCACAAAGAAAATAATAAATCATGAAACACTTTGCTTTGCGTCAAATGTTTGATATATCACATCCCCACGCTGCAAAAGAGGATAAAAAACATCAAATGTAATCAGAGCAGCAGCCTCCCTTCTTATAATACCAACTGAATGGATGAATAAATGTCCAGCAAAACACTTAACATACATACATGTGAGCAAAAAGTAATTTAACAAGAGTCCCAGCTGAAACATCTTAACATCATCCCTGTATTTGAAGATTCATTAAGAGGAGAGCATCATTAGTTAAGGCCTCAGTGGCTAACAAAGTTTTGAATTCATCACCGATGCAGCCTATGAGAGAGAACAATCTTCTTCTTTCATGTCATGAAACTTTTCAACTCATCGCTTTTTCCAGCTGCCAAATATCAGACGAGAATTGTGGTTTCCTTTTGTTGTGAGCGACACAGCTACAGGCTATAATTCATTTTCAGTGGAAGGACATTAAGCTACAAACTAATGCCTGGCACTTGTCGCTGCTGATGGGCGTGATGTGCTACAGATAAAAGCTGAGCTGGACTCAACTTTTTTCAGTGCACCAAATGATGCAGTAAAGCGTCAGCCAATCACATGTTGTTGTTGGTAGCTGTGGAAACATGACTGTGTTATTTAGCATAGCTAGCAGTGTACACAGGGATGTAATGAGGCGGCAAGATGTGATGTTAAAATGGGCCTCAGACAGATGTTTTTTGACCAGATGCAAACTTTTGATGACATTCAGTTGAAGTGCTTTGTGGCAAGTAGCAGACACACACAAGCCTTGACGATGTAACTACGTCAGTGGTCTCATTGAGATTGAAAGAGAATCAAACAAAAGATTAGATTGGGGTATAAATTCTGTATTCCTCCAGAAAATGTGACATTCTCTTCTCCTCTAATTAATCAGGTCAGTCTTAAGTCTCCAGATGTCATGTTGACATTACCCATTCACATCGGGAACGTCTCTCTGGACAAAAAACTTCACCCTTCCAAAAAAGTAGCCCCTCCTTCCTCTGCTGAAGCTGAAGATACACCAGCATCTGCTTCAACCCCGAACACCTCCACCTCCACCACCACTCTGCCCCCTCGCCCTGCCCCAAAACCCGCCCCACGTCCAACTCCTCGCCCCAGGGTGTCCTCCTATAACTCCCCCAGTGCTCCTCCAGCTGAGTACCACCAGGGAGCGGAGGGTGGGACTCAGACGAATGATGGCTTCCCCAACAAGCGCCATTCTCAGCTGGTGTCACCCAATGCTTTCAGCTACGCACCCGGCCTCTTTTTCTCCCAGAACCATCAGCAGCACAATGGGCCCATCCCTGCACCCGGTGAGCCTCCACTCAGTGGGCCCACAGGGGCCACAGCACCTTACCCCAGTGCAATTGGTACTAGCTCAGTGCCAACACCACTCATCCTGCCTCCAGACTACGGCACCTCAGCATATCCACAAGGTGAGTTGGCACATGCTTACTCTGCATCTTCCAGGCTCTGGTCATGAATGAGGCTGTGCCTAGAGAAGAACAGAGCTGTAATTAGGACTGATTTAACCACTTCGTCATCTTTAAGGCACACAGTGTCTGAATTGAATGTGTGCTGCAAGGCTAACCTTTATACATTACACCTGTCCAATCTGTGCAATCCAATACAACAGCCCTGACATGAATTCTATGAAGCTTATAATGTTCAGTGAGCAATGATGACAGTGTCAGAGAAGAGTTAATTACCTTGTGTGTAAATGGGGTAAACAAAACATGAGAAACACCTGGCAGCATAATGCTATCTATCAACCACCACAATAGTAAACATATAGATAAAGACTTAGACTTAGAGCTGTGTGTGTGTGTGTGTGTGTGTGTGTGTGTGTGTGTGTGTGTGTGTGTGTGTGTGTGTGTGTGTGTGTGTGGGTGGGTCATCTGGGGCTCCCACTGATGACATCACATGTGGAGAGTGTGGGATGTAACCAAATGTTTCTGATGGTGACTGTCTGTTACAGAGGCTCCTCCTTCTTATGATGAAAGCTGCAACACATGAAGTGGATGAAGTATCAGCAACCTCCAAACAGGATGATGATCAATTCAGTCTGATGTAAAACAAAATGTTGTCTTGCCATTTTAAAAAGCAGTAACCTGGACAAAATGATTGCATGAGGCAGAGGAAGACTCCTGTAACATGTTATGAAGAGGTTATTTAAAGGACAACTTCTGTATTTTTCAACCTGGGCCCTATTTCCCCATGTGTATGTGTGCGTATGATTCATAGGTACAACTTGTTCTAAAATTGGTTCAGTATTGAGGGAGGCGGATGCAGCCGGCAGCCGCGAAACGAGCTAAAACGATAATGGGGGCAAATGCGTCCCGTTTAAGTTTGCACATTAAAAGTGCTTTTTTTCTCCACTGACCGGTTCAGATCGCCAGTGCTATCTCTGTAGATAGCATACTAAGCGTTTCCCTGACCCTTCACCTCCTCCCGGCTGTGACGTCATCTCGCGAGAGCTTTGCTTGTTGCCGGAAGAAAACAGAGGAGCCATGCTGAGCGCCGCTCAGAGTGGCGCTGGTTGTCCCGGAGTACAGTTGAGAGTTTTACTGCATCGATTGAAAACAATGGTTCGTGTTTGTGCTTATCTGAATTGCAAGAACAGGATGTCGCGCAACACCCCGTACAACTTTCATAGGCTGCCTTTGTCGGACGGTGAGATGCTGAAGTTGTGGCTAGTTGTGCTACAAATGGACGCTAACACTCCTCTCCAGACACTGCGCCTTGCAGACCATCGGGTCTGCAGTGCTCACTTCTCCCAAGATGACTACTGCCAGCCGAAGAAGAGAAGACATTCAATCCCGAAACACCTCTTCCTCAAGAAAACGGCTGTCCCATGAGTAGAGAGAGCTACAGACAGTGTTCGAAACGCTTAGTATGCTATTTACAGAGATAGCACTGGCGATCTGAACTGGTCAGTGGCGAAAAAAAGCACTTTTAATGCACAAACTTATACAGGACGCATTTTCCCCCATTACCGTTGTAGCTTGTTTCACGGCTGCCGGCTGCATCCGCCTCCCTCAATACTGAACCAATTTTAGAACGAGTTGTACCTATGAATCATATGCAGACATACACATGGGGAAATAGGGCCCAGGTTGAAAGATACAGAAGTTGTCCTTTATTTAAGGCCCAAGTCCCAAGCTTTTCGAAATATAAGGGAATCAGCATTTTGAATTGAAACGAATGTAAATTGACAGAGTTCTGCTGCCCAGTGAACAAGGACCTTCACTGATCTAATGGGGGTTATTTTCTCCTTCAGACCAGCCACAGCGAATCAACACTATCTTTGGTTTATTTTTAGCACTCTGAATGAAAGACACGAGGAATATGCAGAATTAATTTAGCTGTTCTTTGTACAGTAACAGGAGTCATGTTTTTAGTTGTGAGTTTCTTATTTAGAAAGCTCTTAGATGGCATCTGTGATGTCAAGTTTGAAAGTTTTATGTATGAAAACCTGTGCAAAACAAACCATCTTATCTTGTAAATGGCCAGGTTTGTTTGGAAAGATCTTTTTCAATTTGCCTTTGATTGGGAATTTTTAATTTTATTATGATAATGAACAATCTAGATACTGCTGTTGCATGTTGTCTATACATATTGCTTTGTAAGGCTATAGAGCATGATCCAGTCCAGCCTCATAAGATTTCTGCCATGTTTGATCATTTGTTACTTTCATGTCATTGAATTGTGTTGTAAGGACAGTTGACTTCTTCCCCTGCTGAATGTGTTTCTTCCGTGTATGCCGCCTCTGCAAGATTTTTTTCTGTAGTTGTACAGTAACACAACATCACTATGATTTGAGGTTTTCTTTGGCCCTCTTTGATGTAGTTCACATTATATATCTCAATCATAGTTTTGTGAATAAGTTTTAATATTTTTGATCAAGTTAAATCCACCAAACATGCATAAAGACATTTTATTTATTTATTGTTTTAAGTGTTCTCCAACAGCTGTCTGGATTTCAATAAATCTGTGAAAACCACTTGTAACAAAGAATTTCATATTTCTGACTCATGTAAGTGCTATTTCATAGGCAACTGGACTTGCTTGCGTTTCTTGAAGATGTTTCGCCTCTCATCCAAGAAGCTTCTTCAGTTCTGCAAGGGTTACCACCCACACAGGATTTATAGCCTGCAACTTTGTATCAGTCATTTAGAACTGAAGAAGCGTCTTGGATGATGGTAAGGGACAGCATTTTCAATATTATGACATCCAAAATCTTAGACAATATCTGGGCTCACATCATGACATCCATATAATATTAACGTACTGCTCAGCCCCATATTTTGTAAATCCACAGACACTTTCTGTGGTGACTATGATTTGGATTGTGACTGTTTGTTTGTGCTTGCTGTCGTAAACATTTTATATGTAGTTGATTCGTTCATTCTAAATTTACAGAATTAATTGTGGTTGCATTGTGCATTTCAATTATGTAGCCCATCAGCCTGGGGTTACTGAACCTCATTTTTCTTGAGTGGTATTATTGTTTGTGTCAAAATTCATCAGTTACTGCTATAAACAATCCAGCCCACTCCCCACTTGCGTCTCTCTTTATGGGGAAACACGCTTATTGTTTCTGCTGTGGGGTGGGGTGCTCGCTGCAAATATTTAATAACCTCAAGCAGATACCTTTTAACGTACAGTCTTTTGTATAGTTCCCAATTCTCTATTTTTGTTACGATCCTTCCACTGTAGCTCTACAGGGAAACACTGTACAGGGGAATACAATTCAAGAGCAAGGGGGGCACAGAGAAGCAGAACATCTATCTATCTATCTATCTATCTATCTATCTATCTATCTATCTATCTATCTATCTATCTATCTATCTATCTATCTATCTATCTATCTATTAAGTATAGCCAATGCCAATGTTTTGAGATGCAGTAGGGGCAGATAATATAGATATAATAATAAAGGCGAAAAACAAGTAGGTTTCTGGTTTTGGTTTAATTTCTATTTCAATTAGCCATTTGAAGACGAAAACAGAAAAAGCACGTGGATTTCTGTGTGTCTGGAAAATTAAAATAATGCATTGTATATTTGTTTATCCTATTACAAAACAAGTTAAACAAAGCTGTGGATGGAGGGTAGGGTAGACTGAGTATAGTTGAGACGTGTACAGTTGAAACACCCTAAATATCTTGCCTGCGCTGCAGGTCTAAGCCGTGATTTTTACTCAGCACATGCGTATTAGCATCCTCTTTGGTGGTGGGAAATTTGAAGAGTGTTAGCATCTCCAGTCTGAAGATATCAGCAAAAGTCTTTTTATTAAGGTAAGAATTTCACTTTACCATGTCCCTTCCACAATGACTAGCTTATTATCCTTTTGTGACCATCAAACATAACTTACATCATTGCAAACATTATTCTGTGCCCTAAAAACTCACATATTTCATGCTATCCTAGCATGTTAGGTCACTGCATAATCTAGAGAAATACACAAGGTGGTTAGCGGGGTACAGTTGAGACACAATGTCTCAACTGTACCCGTGACAGAGTTCTATTACATCATATGCTGTTAAGTTGTGCAGCGTAAAGATAACAGGTTACAAGTCATAATAAGACCACAAACTGTAAATGTAAAAAAACAAAAATGTAGAGTGCACCGCTGGCAGCCAAAGCTACATATGCCATCACTGTGAGGAGTGAATCAGTGTTTATGATTTTTCTTTGTTGTTTGTTGTTTAGTTTTGTAAAATAAAAAATAAAAACCATTGCCAGCGCCAGAGCCTAGCCCCACATGACCACTCAGTTGCGTGTCATAACTTCTTGTTTAGCCTATTTTTAGTGTTGACATTTTAGGCATTGTTGGTGTTTTATTATTGCTTGTTTACAATAATATTCCATTGTTTTTAATTTCAATAAAGAGGAATTAATTTATATTGAAATATCTTGTCAAATTGTCATTTTTTTAAAAAGTTTATTGCATTTACAATTGATGTTCAGTCATCATCAATGGGTTTCAATAGGTGTCTCAACTGTACACGTGTGGGGTATAGTTGAGACGGTACCATGGTAAAAATGGACCTCATGTGTATGACCTGATTCTGGAAAAAATAAACAACTTATAAATGATGTTCATCAATAATAACTTAGTATACAAACAAATTAAACTGCATATGAAAAAGCACTTATTTTCAGTGTATAGTTTTTGTGCAATATCTGTTCAAAAATGGAGAAGCAAAAAGTGTCTCAACTGTACTGAGTCTACCCTACACCAATAGTAGCAAAACGTTCATAGTTCGCATGTTGAAAGTTCAAAACATAGCATATAGCATATGAACAAGTTATGGCATGAGATGCATAATGCTTCATAAACAACAGTAACTTAGCCTACATGGTGATCTCCTTCCTTTCTCGGTCATGTTGATCTTTTTCTTTTCTAATCATTTGAGTTTATGGTGCGTAGATTGGTCGCTTTAAATATTGCCGCCGCAAGGACTTGTGGGACGGAATTATCTCCTTTCCTTTCGGAAAAGGATGGTCCAGTGTACCCTGGGTACGTCCCAAGTCTCTTATTTTATACTGCTAACTCCTAACTCCTTACTTGAACCGGAAGTCGTTTGAGGTCCGCCATCTTTAAGGCCGTCTCATGTCTCTTATTCCTGCCAGTAAGGAGTTAGCGTTAGGAGTTAGGAGGGATCTGTTAGGTGCGATGAGTAAGGTAACACGAGAGGTTCCTAACAGGAAGTCTCTTTCAGCTTGAGGCTCTGACGTATAAATACCCGCCCCCTACATCTGGTTCATTTGAACAAGATGGAGGAGAAACAGCACAAGTGTAACCATTACATGCATTCTTTGCAATGAAACTCTGTAATTCACATGCCTACGTGACTACAAAGAGTAATGTTAATGATATTTCATGCAAGACTGTCATGTTGTAATTAAGTTTATTTCATTCACAACTCGTTGCGTTGTTCAGCGGACTGTCGGTGATGTGTGGCTGTTAAATGTTTAGCTGCTCATGTCCAGAACCACACGTGTTGATATAACACCACGCACGCACACACACACACACGAACAAACAAACACATTTGCCCATCATTAATTGTCCTGCATGTCATGTGAGTGGAATGTTTAATAGCTTGTAGGTAATATTAATTAGCCTATTAATATTAATATTAATTAATATTATTACTTTCATTAGCCTAATGTTGTAGTAAGATCCTGCCATTACCGTCTGTCCTGCATCTCTCTCTGTCTCTCTCTTTCTGTCTCTCTCTCTTTCTGTCTCATTGTGTCATACAGATTAGTTAGGCTAATTTATCATGCTGATCTGTTCTGTACGACATCTATTGCAGGTCTGTCCATCCTGGAAGAGGGATCCCTCCTCAGTTGCTCTTCCTGAGGTTGCTACCGTTTTTTCCCCGTTAAAGGGTTTTTTTGCGGAGTTTTTCCTTATCCGCTGTGAGGGTCCTAAGGACAGAGGGATGTCATATGCTGTAAAGCCCTGTGAGGCAAATTGTGGGGGTTTACGGCTTTGATCAGCGAATATAATGTGACTTGGGATGTACACCAAACGCTGGCTCCGTTATGCAGCAGATCCAGCTGTGCCGCCCATAGGTGCCGCCATCACCAGAATAGGACGTCGCTTTACGTGACGCTTCAGAGTAAGGCCGTCTCATGTCTCTTATCAGCAATCCTCGCTCCTCACTCCTGACTCCTTAAATGTTTTCCTAAGTAGGAGGGACTAAACAGTTAGGTAAGGTGGCTAGGTTAGGTGGTTAGCAGTAACTTTAAGGGACTTGGGACGTACCCTCTGTGCTAAAGGAAATTATACAACAGTTAGTTCCGGCCCTGCAATCTGATTGGTCGAGAGACAGTAAAACCATGATGATATTGGAGTACAGCATCACGGTTATTTCACTGTGTATGTATCACTCCGCCTCACAGCTGATTGCAATCAACAATCAAATCAAAACTGACGGTTAGTGTCAGTTAGGTCAGCAGTTGCGTTGTAGGCTAATTAATTCATCCACTGTCAAACAGCCAAAAATATGGATTTATTTCCTAAAATAAGTTTTGAATTGAACTATGAATGGTCATCAGAGGAAGATGAGGGAGAGGAGAAGCTGAATCCATCTGAGCACACATCCAGGTTTGTCAGTGTTTCATCAGCGCAGCTCAATGACTTGGAGAAAAGCAACATACTGTCAGACCAGAAAGCAGAGTCGGCTGTGCCTGTGAAGCGACAGTCCACCATGCAGTCACCAGAAACTTATTTCACTGGCTGCACAATTAATGGAAACGTGCAGATAAATGTGTATAAAGAGTAAGTGCCTGGCGCACCATGTCTGCGTTACATAGCAAAGGTGACAGCGGAGTCCTGAGGGAACTATTTTTGTTGGCGGAAGACAAATAAAATGCTTAAATTATCTATTTTGTCCTCATTTTTCAACATTTCTTAATCAGCCTTGCTTATTTAACTGTTGAACTGTTGTATAAAAGCAATACAACAGGCACGAGGCCACGACCGAATCACAGCCATGACAATATCACAGTACAACATCACTCCCTCTCGTGTGATATTGCTTAATTAGACAGGAAGCATTGAAGCACCTTTCCTTAAAATTTAGAGAATTCGACCAGCTCTGTGGCTCGTTCGAGATGAACTGCGCCTCGCCTGGAAAGTAGACGAGAGCGGGCGGCTGCAGCAGAGGGCGGTGACAAAAAGCCACGGTGAAGGCGGACAGTTTAGCCGTTTCTCAGTACTCAAGTTCGGCAGTTCGGACTTGTGGACTTGGCAAGTCCACGCGAGAGTCCAGACTTCCCAAGAACGGGAGGACGGGAGTACAGTCATTTATGCTTTTGGAACAGCAGCGAACTTGATGATGTCACCACCTCCACTCGCCTTGGCTGTTGTACTGTGTTGTATGCATTTAGAATAAAACAAAAGGCCGATATGCTATGCTTTGCATAGACATTGTAAGAAATTAATATGTAGGCCTATATGTTTTTAACGTTTCAACATATATAGGCTAACTGACACACAAAAACATATAGCCAAAATGTTTTCATAAAATGTCCTTTAAAACCTTTTCCCCGCAGCTGGCTTCTGATTATAATCAAAAGTCAAGTGCGGGGGAAAAGTTTGTGGAGAGTTGGTGGTTATTGTGATCGTGAGCATTGGCGAGATGGAAATCAAAAATCAATAACGGACATGGATCGGAGAAGGCGTCTTGGCGCAGTTATTGGAGCAGGATTGCTGTACCTGCAGGCTGGGGAGGAGGCTGCCCAGCTGAGGAGGCAGATCCCAGAAAGACAGCGGAGGATGAGGATGAGGATGAGACGTGCGATGCTTGCATGTCTGTTCGATATGTTTGTCCAGTTGTGGACAAAGTACCCAGGAATATCACAACAAAGAACAAAAACTCAGTCACAAGTAAAAGTGCTGCATACCAAATCTGACTTGAGTAAAGGTATCTGGGTATTGTCAGCAAAATATAGGCCTACTTAAAATTAAAAGTTCAAAGTACTCATGATGCAGAGTGACCCAAGTGTTGTAATCATATGCATGAATATGTATTGAATATTAATTGATCAACGTCGGCTACATGTGAGCAGCATTTAAATGTTGTCATGGTAGAACTAATTTTAACACCTGTCACTGGTGTACTAGTCTAATGTATAACAACACACAGCAACTTGTAAATATGAAACTTACAACATACAACACACAGCAACTTGTAAATATGAAACTTACAACATATAAAACAAACTATCTGAAAAGTATAGCTATCAAATAAATGTAGCTTGAGTAGAATGTACAGTAGGCTATTTCCCTCTAAGTAAATGGAAATACCCAAAGT
>NC_065513.1:2245017-2267948 GCF_006386435.1 Epinephelus moara
AGGCTTGGGACTGGACCAGACTGGACATGTCTGTTTATTAGAAACAACAACATACATTATGACATAACAGCAACAGAGCTCTCCGGCACCTCCGACGGTATGCACGACTCGGGCGAGCTCGACGAGAGGAGATTTGCTGCATCTCCGAAGTACAGCAACACAAAATATTCAAATGTAGCGCTACGGACGGCGGCGGAAGTGAGCAAGAGGGTCGGAGTTCAGGGAGCGATGTGATGGCAGATGTAGTCTCGCTCACCAGACCTTTCTCAAGAAAAGAAAGGTCTGGCTGGGCCGACTCTCACTTTAAGATTGGAGAAAAAAACGCCCTGGCTGCTTGTACTTCTTTCAACCAATCACAATCGTTCTGGGCGGTGCCACAGCAACGGTGCGCTTGCAAAAATATTGCCGGGGGGAAAAAGGTTTTGTTTAACACGCCCACAAAAATATCACCTACAGGACGCGAACCATGGTAGAAAAATGGCTACATCCCCGCAAGATCAAACACCGCAAAAGTTAGTAAAGGACGTGTTGAAAACTGATACACAACCGGAGGTGGTAGGGCAGGACTTCAGCGGGTGGCTCGTTCCGCCCAATGAGAGGCTGATCTCTGCAGCGAACTTCCGCCCACTCAGACTATGGCAGATGTAGTGTGTCCCAATAGTATGCATACTGCATGCATACTGCATACTACACTACATACTTTTTAAGGGCAGCTGCAGTACATACTAAAAGTATATAGTACAAGTATGCGATTTGGAACGCAGGGAGGGAGTCAGGAAAAAGGTGGATATTCCTAAAATCTGCAGAAAATCTGTGGGCGCAGATTCCGTATGGGCCTGCTTATCACCATAGCGACTCAGTGTGGACAGCATCTGACAGCCATCCCTCAGGAAGTGTCAGAAATCAAACCTCTGAATGTCCGAGGTGTTGATGGAATATCAATTCCCAGCTGCCTCAAATGTTGATATGTGAGTGATTAGTCTCACTATTTAGATCCCCTTTTCTGTTTATATATATTTTTTTCCATTTCTTCTCTTCTTTTTTGATTTTAACTAACATGGCGTTGTTTTTGCCCCTTCTTTATATCTTTATAGGTGGTTTGTAGTTTCTGAGACCTTGTGGTCTTAACTCTTTACATCCACTGGAGTGTGCTATAGTCTAATTCCTGAAAGGCAGTGTCAATAGGTGACAGAACAGGCTGATTGCTAGTTCTCCCAACAGATTTTACAGTGATTTTATTGATACACAACTATACATAAACTACACATTACAGATTGTCACAACCATTCCTGTATTTAAGGGGAGAACACACACTTATTGAGATAAAAAACTGAAACTGTGAAATTAAACAAAACTATAATCTAAGGCATTTCATCATCATTAATAGTAAATACACTGGATGCTGTTTTAGTGACCTTTGTGCTGAGAAAACTTGACAGTATTTACTTTGACAGATGTACATTATAACATATCCACAATATGCAAACAGGCAATGCTAGACATTCTAAACACAGTACACTTACATTATCACCCAACATACAATTAACACTTCATGATATGTTGATTTTTGCTGTAATAAAGTGTTGCATTAAAGCCTAATAAACCCTGACAATGATCTTGTAGGCCTTCAAAAAATTTTGAATACATAATGTAATTCAACACAATACAATACAAAAGAGAAAAAAACGTGTTGCAGAGATCACCTCAATGACCCTTTCCTCAGCAGGTTCTAAATTGAGGTGAGTGTATTTAGCATTACTAGTATTTATTTTGGGCCAAGTGTGTATGTGTACTGAACTGTAAATGACACTGCAGTTGTGGTGGGCGGTAGTCTCTGTGGTTGGTAGGGTTTGGGGGTGGGGTGATTGCCTGAACAGAACTTGGGGGGTGACACAAATGGCAGTGAGGTGAAGAGGTCGGCAACATAATTCTGAAATGCACAGATAAATCAGAAGTGTCCAGGCCCAGTGTTCCAAGCAGCCACCTGATGTTTCCTCTCCAAACACTTGCTCCTCCCCCCCAGGAGCTACTACACTGTAAAAAACAGTCCACCTCAACATGACATTTAAGACCATTTTATAGCTATTTTTGTGAAAGCAAGAAGACTACTGTGTGTAACCTCAGAGAGAAGAAATCTTTTTTCTTGTAAATGAAAAATTTGTTTACATAAGCAATAAAACAAGCCAGTATAATTAGGGGTTGTGTTGCTGTAGCCACAGTTGGTCCTGTATGAGCAGGAGCTCATGGTGGTTAATGTTAGCATACTTTAAATAGATAATACAGTATAACTGACACTAATAAGTCACTTTTCTGACCTGATTACTGTTCTTTACTTGTGCTAGTGTTACACTCAGTACGTTTTCATGACATTAGAGAAAATCAATTTATTGTGTTGTCTGACTAAAACCAGACTTTTAAAATACATGTAAACATGTTAGTCTGACTGAAATCTTACTAAATCAGATTTCCCAAAGTCGGACTAACACACCAAGATAATGCAAATGAGAGTCGAATTCCTCCTGCATGTATACAGTCAATCTGACCCAAACTGGCTCAGGCCCTCTGTGCATGCTCTACAGTTTCTGCCCCAGGCTTTGACCCAGAAGTTGAATGGCATTAAACGCATAACAGAAGAAGACTGTACCAAGATCGTGAAATCTACATCCAGAACCATGCATTTCTGGGCGGACAAATGTACAGAGCTGTAAAATGGTACCAGTTTGCTGCTAATTTACTGTAGCTAACTTGTTTGTCGCATTGTTTGGTCTGTGACATAATAGATCAACCAGAAAACCGTCCAATACTAACCAGCTGAAAGGGGGCTAACATAAACAAAACATAAACATAAACATACTTTGGTCAATAAATTGATTCCCTCCTGTGCTTGTATACTGGGACAAAGACAGTGGTCCAATTAAATGGCCGGGTCAAGCTATAACTGTAGCTCCACTTAACTGAGCATGTAAATGTACTGATTGTTTTTTCATCTGTGGTACTTAGGGGACCAACACTTTTATTTCCTAAGGCCAGCATTTTTTGCAACAGGAGCCAGCAGTGTAACAAAGTACTGGGCATGAATTCTGCGCTGAGAGCTGCTGATTGTTTTTTTTTTCTCTTTTGCTCTCATCACTGTCACAATGGAGTAGGGATAAATACGACAAACTGTCACATCTTACATGTGTAAGTGCTGAAAAACAACAACAATGTAGGAGAAATCTCTTGATATACTGTATATATATCATGTTTCTTCTCATAAACCAATACAGAGGGGCAGCCTCTCCTGATCCAAAACAAGTACTTTACCTTGTGCTGACATGTTTGCTACAATATTCCATAACATAGCAACCAGACGCAACCGTCCCAAGCGTCTCAGCTGAAAAACGCGGCACCTCTGAGGCACTCTCAAACACTCTGAGCTGGGCATTCGCTGAGGAGTACCTGGCATTTTCAACAGAAAAAAGAAAAGACGCTTTGATGGACACGGGGTCTTACTGTGAACTTATTATATTTTTGATATTGTGTAGCCTATATTTTGACATTGCACCTTTCCATTTGCCAGTGTAGATCCTTACTGTTGACTGTTAACTTTCAGGCATTGTGTACATTTATTTTTTGCACCTTATTGATATATTGTTTATATTTTGTTCTTATTTGCACTCTATCCAACTTTGTACTGCAACATCTGCACAACATTGTTCCTTGTGATGAACAAAGTGCCACTACCTATTATCATGCAGTTGTTATTTATGACCGCAGTGGCTGTTATCTTGCTAAGTCTTGCTTAAAAATGAGTTAAAATCTTTAATATATTGATGCTGTTTTCAACATTGGTTGAGCCTGAGCTCACCAAGTTTATACAGTTTATACAAAAATAAATCCAATCATTTCATTGCTTTATGAACAACAAATTGTGAACTTCTCAACTAGTATGTTTCTATCCATGTTAGCAGCATTTCTCTAGGGGTGACAATCATACTCCCTGTATTTACCAAAGTAGATACGTTCATTTCAAACACTGTAAATGTCTCTGCCCTCATACTTTCATGCCTCCTTCATGACGACACAGATGCGGCCAATTGATGGCGCTATTGAGGGCAGAGTCAAACATTTCAACAATAGATAGTGTACCTTTTAACACAGGAATTGTTGACACTGGTGGTCTCTGTGACTGTGGGCCCGAACGACGCATAGTGCGTCCAAATTCACACCTGTTCTTCTCTGTGGATTTTCTCCGCGACCGTGCGTCATAGCGAGAAGCCACGCATATCACGTGAAACAGCGGAATCATAGCTCTCTGACAAGACCAAGCACTTGTCAGTAGTTCAATGTTTTCACAGCGAAAAAAAAGATAATGTTACACTAAAATGATGTATAACAGAGCTTTCATACAGCTTTGCACACACATTACTCTTGGATGGATTACTCGCGAATGCAGGAAATGCCACGCATATCACATGAAAGCGCAGGAGCAGAGCTTTCCAATGATACCACACACATCATTGTGCTGTCATCCCATCATGCTATAAATCCAGATTAATTGTCTACAAAATAAAAACCTGACGAATTTCTTTACAATCCATTATACAGATCTTGTTATCAGTCACTTCATATAGTGAGGAATATCGTATTTTACCACGTCTTAGGCTTGTGTGTGTTTCTCCCTGTCTATCCACATTTGTAGTCCGGCTTTCAAGATGCAAATATCTCCATATTGTCCAGTTGACACTCCATCAAACTTTGTATGACAAGACCAGCCACTTCACCTTTGCGCACCCAGACAACTGTAGCCTAATTATGCATGCCTGACAGGGCCGTAGTCACCATATACATTGAGGGGGACATGTGTCCCCCCAATGCCCAAAATGCCCCCCCAATATATAACTGAAACTGAAAAACAACAACAAACTGAGATACATGTAAAAATGTAAGAATTTAGTCACACAGATTTGTTTTTTTCATTGATATAAAAATTAATATAAAATACAGGCACATAGTAGGACATGAAATGTTGGCAAATCTGGTTAGCCCAGATTGTCCTGAAAAAAACAAAAACAAGATATAGCATGTGTATGTAGCCTTTATAATGACTGTGATATGAGCTTAAAAGTAAAGGCAGTAAAAATACCCCCAAAATGCCAAGGGCCTATAGGGTTAAATACATCCAAATGTGACAGAGAATTCATTATTTACTGATTTGTCTCTTTCAGTCTTTATTTAAATTTCTTTGTTGTCTCCTATGGTCATATCTCACATGCAGTATGATACACTGCCCCCACAATCTTCAGTGGTACTGCTCTGTTTTGTCCGTATCTGTAAGCTTTCAGAAAAAGTGCATACATTCGGACGAAATGAAAGCAGAGTACAGACAGGAGGCGCTGTCTGTATATGTATCTAACGTTTAGCATAAATGCAAAACAGCAAATCCAAAAAGCTGTGGGCAACTAAGATAGGCCTGACTGTTAATGGGTCCTTATGCTACGATAAGGTGGTTGCAGGAAGATTTAATAATTTCTTCACAACCATAGCAAATGATTTACTACAGAAGCTTCCCACTAACACTGGTACCTTTGGGGAACCGGAGTGGATTCATGGGTTCTATCAGCAAAAGGGAGTTCAATCAGACGGCTTTTCTTTCAGCAAAGTGTCAGAGGTAAAGGTATTAAAAAAACTCAAAGCCCTGAATCCCTCCAAAGCTACTGGGCATGATAACATCCTGGCTAAATTCCTAAGTGATGCAGCTGAAATTATCACTCCCTGCGTTACTTATTTAATTAATCAATTGATCAAGGTCAATTTCCTAGCAGTTTCAAATTGGCGAGAGTTATACCTCTGTATAAAAAGGGAGTCAAATCTGATCCTGGAAACTACAGGCCCGTATCCATTTTATGCTCACTTTCAAAAGTTATAGAAAGGATTATGTACGAACCGATTGATAGCTACTTGGCAGCACACTACTACATACTGTCCGATTTCCAATCGGGTTTTAGAAATTCACTGAAACACTGATACATGTTTACTTTATCTTACCAATTTTATTAGAAAAGAGCTGGATATAGGGAAGTATTGTGGAATGGTCATGTTGGATCTCCAAAAAGCGTTTGATACTGTAAATCATGACATCCTCTTGAACAAACTCAGGGCTTTGGGTTTTAATAGCTCATCACTTCAGTGGGTGAGGTCCTACTTGGTGGGAAGAGAGCAATTGGCGGGTGTAAATGGCACCTTGTCCTCACCACTGCAACTTATTTCTTTTTGCAGATGACTCAGCTCTTCTTGTGTCTCACAGAGATAAATCTGAGGTGGAAAAATCACTTAGTTCAGAGCTCCACAATAGCAGTATATGGCTAATTGACAACAAATTGTCGCTCCACCTTGGCAAAACTGAATCGATCCTCTTCGGGTCTACTGCCAAACTGAAGTCTTCTGGGTTTAGAGTGGTAGTAGCTGAGACAGAAGTAACAGCCAAGGAAACTATCACCTACCAAGGCTGTACTTTAGACAACAGGTTTTCAGGGGAGAGTATGGCCCTTAAAGCTATTGCAAAGATAAGCTCTAAAACTAAATTTCATGCTAGAATTGCACACCGCTTAGATACACCTACCCTCAAAATACTGGCCGTGGCCCTCGCTCAATGTCATTTTGACTATGCATGTACATCATGCTTCTCTAGTATTTCAATGAGTCTTTAAAAGAAACTTCAATTCAACCGCGCCAGGGAGCTGCTACGAGGCATACCCGGCGTAAGATACGACCTGCTCTACCCGGCAAGACTCCTGGTCACCCACAACGACACGCAGACATCGTTCACAGACCCGCAGAAAGCCCAGGAATATGCGGAGCGTCTTTCCACTTCAACCTTGAATACGCCGCATCAGGAGGACAATTAGTCCACCGCAGATACATGAGGGAATAATCAAGAAACTCTGCTAGGCTATCAGGTGCTAATGCTAGCTGGTGGCTAACCGGCAGCTGCGGCTAACGTCACAACACTAAGCTAACTCGAACAGACTTGCACATAATAGAACTTATGTCTTAGTAACGGTACCAGACGGCAAGATCCCTCTCTACTGTATGACAAACTTACTGATGCTTCTCTTCTGTTGTTCTGCTCTTTAAGATTTTTTCTTTTCTTTTCCAGATATTTAATTTCGAGCCTGAACTTTTGTTCATTGATTATGTTAGCTCAAATGTTTTGCACTGGCTCGTTGCTACTAAGTAGTAATGTTACATTGTTTACATAATGTTTGACCTCTGTTTGAGGATAGGCAGCTAAGTCTAAGTCTGTATTTTGATTATTCACTTGCAATAATTATTTATTTCTGTGTACTGTTTTGTAAACAATGCACATCTTCACTTAATAATAGAGGAAACACTCTGTTTTTTTGGCTACATATTATACCAATATTTTATTAATACAAACCTCTAGTTGGACCCTATTTTGACTGATACACTTTGTTTAATTGATAGTTAAAACAATGTGGTGTGCATCTGGTATTATACACCCCACTCCAGTGTGGGGCTGGGACACAACCTATTCTTGTTACCTGATGTTACACTCTAAATCTGAATATTTGTTTGCCAATCAATCTCAATTAGTTTAGTGAGATGGAACCTGCCAATATCATATTACTTTTCTAACTGAGGACTCACTCCTAAACCCAATGTATTGATCTGAGTATTGATAGTCTGTCCAACTAGTTTTTTCTTTTTATCTTTTTTAAGAACTGAGACTGGGCCACATTGGGTTTATGTTTATCCACAGTTTATCGTGTTTCTATGCATAGTCGCTTCGCTCATGAGGATGTATAGTTAATTTCCTGTTAGTCACTTTGTTTATCACCATTTTTCTCATTTTGCTAATTCCATTTATATTGTCAAATTACTGGATTATAGGACCAAGTTAGAAGCTAGTAACAGGCCGACAGTAGTCGTGAGGAAATAGTTCGTACGTTTACATTTTCTTTGTTTTTTCAATATGGGTTCTGGGTTGACTTTGGGTAGCGGGCTGGGCATCGATGGGAGGGTAGGGAGGTTATGGCAGGGAATAGGTGGGCTGCAGTGAGGAGGTGGGGTGGGGTGACTGTCCACTCAGATTTTCCACACTATTACCATTCATACTGTTTAATGCTCCACAATGCAAGATGATGTAAATAACACCAGAGGGAATAAAGGTCTTACATTTTCTAGTTGGAACGTACGTGGATTAAACAACCCAGTTAAGAGAGGAAAGGTTCTGGCCCATTTGAAGTCACTAGCCTCGGACATAATGTTTCTACAAGAGACCCATTTGAATAATAGTTCACATGGTAGGTTAAGAACAAAATGGATCGGACAAATTTATCACTCTACTCTCTCGTCTAGAGCGAGAGGTGCAGCCATCCTAATAAAAAAAGGTGTTCCCTTTTTACATAAAAAAACAATCGCCGACAAGGAAGGTCGTTATATTATTCTACTTGGAGAAATCCACAATACATCCGAAGGTCGTTATATTATTCTACTTGGAGAAATCCACAATACATCCCTCACTTTAATAAATATATATGCCCCCAATATAGATAATCCTGTATTATTTCAGAAGGTCTTCGCGCTGATACCAGACATTTCTCAGACAAACTTAATAATCTGTGGTGATTTTAATACCGTTTTAGACACATATCTGGATAGATCCTCCACAAAGAGACTAGCAAGAAACGCTTCGAGTGAATTGATTAATACGTTCATCAATAATGCGAATATTTTGGACATATGGCGCACCATGAATCCTACGGGTAGGGACTACTCATTCTACTCACCTGTCCACAACTCTTATAGTAGAATAGATTACTTTCTAATTGATGCTAAACTTGTACCTTTTGTAGTCGATGTCACATACCATAGTATTGTGATTTCAGACCACAGTCCCCTCACCTTCTCACTCCATTTAGATCAGATGGATATCCCGCACACCTCCTGGAGACTAAATTCTCACTTGCTCACTGAAAAAGGATTCTGTGAATATCTAAAAGCCCAGATTTCCCTGTATTTTGAAATGAATGACACCCCTGAGACCTCTCCCTCCATCCTTTGGGAAGCATTCAAAGCTTTCATAAGAGACTGCATAATTTCATTTGAAGCTTCCAGAAGAAAAGAAAACAGGACCAAACCAAAAGTGCTGGAAAACCAAATTAAGATATTGGATGATGAAAATGCACAATCTCCTTCTACCACTTTATATGGAAAAATAACAACTTTGAAATATGAATACAACAAAATCATGTCGACAAAGATGAGTAAAGCCTTCCTCAATACCAAGCAAATATACTTTGAATTTGGTGATAAACCACACAAATTATTATCTAGACAGCTCAGAAAATTAGAAAATGATCGAACAATACACAAGATTAAAACACGTAATGATAAAATAGTTACAAAGCCTAAAGATATAAATGACAGATTTTTTTAATTTTACACTAACTTATACACCTCAAAAAATAATGCAGAACCCGCAACAATTAATGCATTTTTGGACAAATGTGACCTCCCCAAGCTAAATAAGGAGGACTGTGATTCCTTGAATTCTGAACTTAATATTGTGGAGGTCCAGGCCGCTATCGCCTCGTTAAAAAGTAATAAGACTCCTGGTCCTGACGGACTCCCGGGAGAATTATACAAAAGATTCAAGGAAAAATTATCCCCTTACCTACTAAAGGTTTACAACCATGCTCAGGCAAATGGTAGACTACCTCCCACTCTAACTGAAGCTGTGATTACAGTAATACACAAGAAAGGAAAGGATCCACAGGAAGTAGGCGCCTATCGTCCTATCTCGCTTCTTAACATTGACGGAAAGCTGTAGGCTAAAATATTGGCCAATAGGCTCAGTCCCCTACTAGGAAAAATTGTCCACGCAGATCAGACGGGTTTTATCCCAAACAGGAGCTCTACCTCCAACCTTAGACGACTTTTTAATATTATTTATGCAAGAAGAGGAATACCTACCGACCTTGTCATAATTTCGCTTGATGGCGAAAAGGCGTTTGACCAAATTGAATGGCAGTTCTTGTTTGATGTTCTCAGAAGATTTAATCTTGGCGACACATTCTTAGCGATGATTAAGCTCCTGTATACACATCCCACAGCTCAAATTCTCACAAACCGAACGATGTCTCCCCCTTTTAGTCTGTATAGAGGGACTAGACAGGGGTGTCCATTGTCCCCTTTAATTTTCGTGTTGGCAATAGAACCGTTAGCCCAAAACATTCGTCTAGACCCTCAGATACACGGTTACACCACCAAAGATACGACCAATAAAATTTCGCTCTACGCGGATGACATCCTTTTATTTGTAACGCAACCACAGGCCACTATTCCAGTACTCTTAGATAAGATTAATCTATTTGGATCCTTTTCCAGTTATCGAATCAATTTGACCAAAAGTGTTGTAATGCCAATACATATGGAAAACCTAGCACATCTGGACAATCTCCCATTTAAAACCTCCCCAGAAAAAATAACTTACTTAGGGACTGAGGTCACTAGACGATACTCCTGTCTCTTCCAAGCAAACTTTCCCCCTTTAATAGAAAGACTGCGGTCCAAATTATCGCTCTGGGAAACACTTCCATTTTCTTTGCTCGGAAGAATTAACGCCATAGGGCCCTAGGTCAACTCGGTGCTTTTATTATTTTTATTTCTTTATTTTATTTTCTTATTTATTTATTTTTATTTATTTTTACTTTTGTCTGTTTAAATTTTGTTTTACTGTACTTGTTTTAATGTTGTATGTGTACTTTCCTTATTCTCAGATGCCTCCTTGTCTGGCTCGTTATATTGCTGTATTATTATTTAGATGTTACTGATCTGTGCCTTATTCTAACTCCCTACTATTCCCGACCATGCAGGGCGGACTGTACAAAATAGAAAAACGAGCTCGGAATGTATATTTGAAACTTGTGTGAATTTGAACTGCTCAATAAAAAATATTTGAGAAAAAAAAAAAGAAAAGAAAAAAAAAGAAACTTCAGACCTCTCAAAACAAAGTAATTAGAATTTAAATAAACACAAGAAGTTTCTGCTCTAGAGAAAGGATCAGCACTCAGTGAATAACCTCCTAAGCCCTATGATAAGCTATTATGGCAAGGCTTAACTATACAGACCAGTGAGCTGTGATAACTAACATGTCTTTGGGGTCATTGGGTGGGAACCTCCTTTCACCAGTGTTTCGTCAAGTTGGTCCCACTCCTCTTCCTGGATTTCCTCCTGAGAGGAAGTGGATCTCTCCACCTGATCTCAAGGAGTTATGTACCCTGCTTAGTAGTTCCCCCTGCTGGCCCCCAACTGACATTATTTCTTCGCTTCCAAATCCATTGGCTACATCTAACTGCATCATCTGACATTTCCTTCACTGCCTTCCTCAAACTCTGTCCCCGCACTCCGAGTTCCCCCAGGAGTGAGACAGCTGATCTTGCTATGAATCCCCTACACCCCACTTCCACGGGACAAATCCTAGTTTTCCATCCTCGCTGCTCAGCTTCTGCTCCTAAGTCTGCATATCTAAGCTTTTTTCTTTCATAGGCTTCTTCCACTGAGTCTTCCCAAGGAACTGTCAGCTCAGTGAAATAAACTATCTGTTGACTCATTGACTACAACATTATGTCAGGCCTCTGCTTGGTACAAACTATTTCCTGGGGAACAACAAGCTTTCTCCCTAAATCTACTTGCATTTCCCAATCACAAGCACCTTCTAGGCGGCCACACCCTTGCCTCCTTACTAACTTATCCCGTCTGTATTTCTCTCCCTCACAGACAAACTGAATTGCTAAACTCCTATTCTTAACACCTTCTGAATTCACCTGTCTTCGTTTCCCTTCGATGCCTGCAGCTAAACATTAGAGGAATACTCAAACTCCATCCCAGAACCCACCTCCTTCCTGCTCACTTCATCAGTCTGAAGTGGCTGAGAGTAGAGGAGAGAGTAACCCAGTTCAAGTTGTGCCTAGTTCACAGGATTATTAACAAATCAGTTCCAAAATATTTGTGAGACTATTTTGTAAGGGTTGGGGACACTCATGGGTTTTCCACTAGGGGCAGCTCTACTGATTTCGTGCCTTGCCGTTGTAGGACTTCTATGGGGAAAAATACCTTTCTATACTCAGCAGCAGTCTTGTGGAATGGGTTACCTACAAATATTAAATTAGCCAGTTGCTTAACAAGTTTTAAAACCAAACTATAAAGCTGGATGAGGAATAATCTATCCTAACTACAAATCAACCATGATAGTATAGAGTTTAGCTAAATCATGTATTTTTGATATGCTATTCCTTAATATGTCTTCTCTCTATGCTGTGATGTCTATGTATTGTCTGTCTTATGTATTGGCTGTTGTATTGTAATGTCTTTGTCATATATATTGAATGTTGTACTGTCTTATGTTTCCTGTCCATATATTCTATGTCCAAAGGACCACAATGGAAACAAGCCTTCGGGCTTTATTGTGTTTTTATTCTTTTGGTTTTACCAATAAAAATTCAAAAATCAATCAATCAAAAAAGTATTTCAGTTTGGCCCATCACCTCAGTCCAGCTTAACAAAGCAACAAATTGTGGGCGGATTCCCATTACATTTTGCACAGAGATTCATGGCCCCCAGAGGATGAATCTTGATCTCCTGAATTTTCCTCTAGTCCCATCATGAGGTCTGTTGTTGTGAATGAAATATCTTGGCAGCTGTTTGATGCAGTTTGCTTCACACTTTCAGTCTATGCGAACTTTGGTGATCCCCTACATTTTCATCCAGCATCATCATCTGCTTAGTATTTCAATTTGTTTAATCTGTTTTAGAGTTTGATTTTCGTACTGATGAGCATCACAGCCTAAGCCTTAAGGCTCTAAGCCCTGTGAGGCAAATTGTGATTTGTGATATTGGGCTTTATAAATAAAATTGATTGATTGAAATTGATTGAAGTCTTGTTTGAAACTAAGGGGAACCAGACCAAACCCTTAACTCTTAAACTTAACCAAAACAAGTGTGCGACAAAAATAGTATTGTTGCAGATAGGAGTTTAAACTTTTAGCTGGCCATACAAAAAAGTATGTTTTTTCTATATTATGTATAGACTAGACTTATTGTCTAATTGTGACAGCAGCAATGTTATGGTCTACAGCAGCAATATTTCTAAAGCCAAGTCACAGGCTGAACTATCAGATGTAAAATCAAAACAGAAGGTGAACACATTTCTGTGTTGACCATTGCCAACTGATAACCCAACAGTCGATCATTCCTGGAAGATAACATCAGACTTCAGGCCACTTGTTAATTGTGATGCTCAAGGAGTGAACTGATACTCCAATATGATAAACTGACATCCACTGAGCATTTGATCTTAACATCCAATTAGCCAAGCTTTCAATACACAATACACAAGACCTATATCAGAACACATATCAGTTGATCAAGAGCTTGGCTTAATGGATGTGAATTGTGTGAATTTAAATGTGAATTGGACTGCATCAGTGGTGTCTTTATCTCAGTTGGGTAAACACTTCCCCTGTGCATTATTATGTGATATTATCAGAGTTCACACTGACTAAAAAGACAATATCTAGTCAGAATCAACATTTTTTGCAGTGTACCACAGGCCCCAAGATCTTCCACAGACTGCCCCTGCATACTGGAGAGCCAGGGCACACAGAGGGCATTCACACCTTGTTAAGTTTTACAACGGGTGCATTTGTTGGTCCCAGGCTTCTGTTGCTCCTGTGACTCTGTCCCTGCTTTGAAGTGACCTTCTCTGTAGACATTTCTCTGTTAATGTGAATGCAGCACACCTTGGGGTGCATATGGCCCGCTGGAAAGCACAGCGTGTAAAACTGAATGTGATCATTTTTAGAGACAATCAAGGGTTAATGTAACATTAAATTAACTTACAAGCCTAGTAATCAGTAAGGAGCTTGTTCTGTGACTGTAAATAAAGGAATACCTCCAGTTTATTACAACGTGGCTCATATTCAGTAGCCTAGATTTAGCAATCCTCTCTATCAGTAATAATAACACTGGACTCACTTGCTGAGATGTGGGAACGTAATGACATTACTGCAACAGAGTCAGATGGGACAGCAAACAAGAGCAGTCAGATGAGGTATGCTGTAAACAAATTAAACCAGTGATTCCAAAACTTTTTGCTACTAAGACACCAGATCATAGGCATCAAGGGTTTTTTTCATGGCATGGTGATTTTGTTCAGTATAAAACCAGCTTTCATAAGCACTGTCAATAACGTTAACAGCTCAGCACCCTATAATTTATGACATATGAGTTATCAGATTATGTTTGAATTTCTCTGTCTTTTAATAAGCTGAAAACAAGGATGTAATGAACTATGAGGCACAGCTGAACTGACCAGTATGCTCTAGTGTTGTGTCGTTCGCGAACAAATGGTTCAAAGGAACGAATCGTTCAAAAGATTGAATCTGTTTAGTGAACGTACTGAACTGAATCACTTCTGGAACTGATTCGTTCATTTCTCAGTTCAGTTGGGCTCAGCAGCGAAGCGTGCAGGCCGGGAGTGGAACTGCCGATTTGGTCCGTGAGAACGATGAATCACTTGTGAGTTACGAGGCAGCAAAGGCTGCAGGGAGGGACTGCCTACCGCGTGGCGAATCACTCGGTGAACGAATCACACAGTGAACGACGTAACCCTGATCCCTGAGTGATTCAAATAATTTCTTCTCAGCGATACACTTTCATAGGGACCGTTTTCTCCAAGCTAACGGCTAATGTAGCCAGGAGTCAAGCCACATGAACACAATCACACACCTCCCCATTGTTTTACCAGACTTAGTTTCCAGATAAACAATCTTAAAACCTTAGGTTAGCCAGTAATGAGACTCACCAGTGCAGGGCAGACGCAGCAGCAGCAACGGAGAGAGACTGAGTCGGACTACGCAGTACACAGTCAGGGCTTCTCCCGCCAAGCACTGAACGATTCGGTGAACAAATCTTTTGAACAAATCTTTTTCATGAACTGATTCTAGTGATTCAGTAACATCTAAAGAACTGCTTTGCTCATCACTAGTATGCTCTCGTTCAACAGTGCAGAGCTCCACTGGTAGAAGCTAGTGATTCAGTCAATGACCACTGGGATTTAGTATACTCAGTTCACTCTGAGGATTTGTTGGTAACAATTTATTTGTACATGTACTAATTCAAGAGGGTGAGTTGATGTAAGGATTGGCTAATTTTCTTGGTGAAACAGGAATCAAAGGTACCCTGTGGAGTTTTTTTTAGCACTAGTTGAGCTATGGAACAATGTTTTTTATAAGTGGGCCCCCATTTTCTTTGTATCATGCACAGGTGCAAAGAAGTGCAGCAGTGCACTGCCAGAAAAGGCAAAGAAGAAGAAGACTTCCTGCTGGCAGACTTGGATGATAAAAAATGCACCAAAAAAGGCTTTAATGGAAAATGTTTTATGAAGAAGGAGATTTATTCAACATGTTTGCTAGAGTTCAAGAATACTCACAGTGTGTTTTGGTTAGAAACACTGGCCCTCATTTATCAGTCTACAAACCAGTACAGGTCCGAGCGCAGAAATCATGTCACAGTACGGTTCATGTGTGCTTCATGAAACATTCGTATCTCACCAATCACAGCGTAGGAATGATCAGGCCTTGATACACTGAAAACAGTAGTCATCAAAATATCCCGCCCCAATATATTCTGGGTTTAAAGGCCTTGCCCATAGAGTTTATGGAGGTTTAACATGGCCAAGAAGAGAAACTTCTCTGAGCTATAAATAGAACCCTAACATCCCAGGTCCAGTTTAACCAACTGGTTCTATTTGGCAGCCTGCAAAGTGACATAAATGGAAGTCGGAAAAATGCAGTATGGAAAGAAATCCATGCTGCCATTATTATTAAGTGATTATTATGTGGCTACTTAGATGCCAGTCAGAATATGGTCTAACAACAATTCTCTGACTCAGCCAGATTAATTCTGCTGCACCACAAGCTCAAACTCAAACTTGCATAGACAAGTTGAAAATTGACATGAGATCTGATCATAGCCTCCGCTCACATCCACATTGATAAATGCCTTGGTTTCCAAGGAAATGACCGTATGTCCAGTTTTCTGTTGTATATGTGTCAGGATCTGTATTTTATTTTGTATGAATTTCCTGTTTTATTTTGTAGTCTGTGTGTGGTTATGTTGCTGTTAGTTTTGCTTCCTGTTTTTTCCCTCCACTGTGATTGCTGTCTCCGCCCTAATGTGTTTCACCTGTGTCTCATTCAATAGTGTATTTGAACCCTGTCTCTTTCCCCTTTCTTTGCCAGATTGTCTTTGTTACCCTGTGTTCAAGCTCTCTCGCGTTCTGTTCTCTGTTTGCCTCCTTTGTAAGACCAGTTTTGGTATTTTTGACTTTTGGATTTCTGCCTGTTCCCTGTCTGCTTTGTTTGCCTGATTCTGACTGCCTTTTTGGATTTTGACCATTGCTACCTCCTGGATTAAAGAGCTTGTTTGTGGTTTTTGTACTTCAGCCTTGATTCCGTTTTTGCACTTGGGTCCACACACACCAGCCTTCACAGTACAATCTGGCCATGACGGACCCAGCAAGGGGAGCTGGAGCAGACACTTTCCAGTCTGGGCCCTGGGTTTCAGTCATTGTCTGAGCAGCTGCAAGCCCTGACTGCCCAGACTAGCTAGGTCATGACTCACCTCGACTCCATGACTCCTGAGGCGAGGTTCGCCAGTGCTGGAGGCAGCACAATGATACGACGCCCCCTGTGGTCGGCACTCCATCAACTCCTCACCCGTCCAGCCCGGGACCCGTGCCTTCAAGCCCTCAGGAGGAACCCATGCAGCTTGGCCGGACCCACTTGAGCCAAGAGGAACGACGGCGCGACCAGCGTGAGGGACTTTGCCTCTACTGTGGGGGTGCTGGTCTATTCCTGGCTCGGTGCCCAGTAAAAGGCCAGGCTCGCCAGTAACCGGAGGCCTATTTGTGAGCCACACCTTGGCTGCCTCCACACCTGTACGCTCCTTAACCCCTGTTCAGCTCTTCACCTCCCCCAAGAATTCCCTGGCCCTGTCCGCCCTCATTGACCCCGGTGCCGACGAAAGTTTCATGGACTGGAACCTGGCCCGCCAGCTCCATCTAAAATTACAGACTTTGCCGAAGCCACGCACGGGCTGCGCCCTCGACGGTCATCTTCTCAGCCAGATCACCTATCAGACTCCACCCCCGTCTCTGCTCCTGTCAGGTAACCATAATGAGACCATTTCTTTTTTAATTATTGAGTCTCCTCAGTACCCTCTTATTTTGGGTTATCCCTGGCTGTGTAAACACAACCCTCATATGGATTGGGCCACTGGGAAAGTTTTGGGATGGAGTCAGGCCTGTCAGTCATCCTGTCTGTTCTCTCTGTCTGTTCCCTCCAAGCCTGCTGTTTCCCCTTCTGAGTTCCCAGACCTGTCCATGGTTCCTGAAGTCTACCTAGACCTGAAGGAGGTTTTTAATAAAGCCCGAGCCATGTTCTTGCCACCACATCACCCATATGACTGTGCCATAGAGCTTCTCCCTGGGGCGGCACCACCTCCAGTCCTGAGAGGAAGGCCATGGACAAATACATCCAGGGGGCGCTATCTGCAGGGATCATTCGCCCTTCCTCTTCTCCTGCTGGTGCTGGATTTTTCTTCGTGGCAAAGAAGGACAAGACCCTCTGGCGTTGTATTGATTACCGCGGCCTGAATGACATCACAGTGAAAAACTGTTACCCTCTGCCACTCATCTCGTCTGCCTTTGAGCTTCTTCAGGGGGCCCGGGTTTTCACCAAGCTCGACCTTCGCAACGCCTACCACCTTGTTCGGATTTGTGAGGGAGACGAGTGGAAAACGGCATTCAACACCCCCAGCGGCCACTACGAGTATCTTGTGATGCCATTCGGACTCACCAACGCCCCTGCTGTCTTCCAGTCCCTGGTCAACGATGTCGTCCGAGACATATTGAATGTCTTTGTGTTTGTTTATCCTGATGACATTCTGATCTTTTCCCAGACTGAAAAGGAACATGTAGGTCATGTCCGCCAGGTGCTGCAGCGGCTGCTCCAGCACCAGTTGTTTGTGAAGGCAGAGAAATGCGATTTCCACCAGACCACAGTGTCATTCCTGGGGTTCATCATTACACCGGGGCTGATCAAGATGGACCCTGAAAAGGTCAACGCTGTGCTGAACTGGCCTGTGCCCACCGACCGGAAGCAACTTCAATGCTTCTTGGGCTTTGCCAACTTTTACAGGCGTTTCATCCGGAACTACAGCCAGGTTGCTGCTCCTCTGCATGCCCTCACCTCCTCAAGCTCCAAGTTCTCCTGGTCCCCTGAGGCCGAGGCAGCTTTCCAGGGCCTCCTGTCCAGGTTCTCCTGATCGCCAATCCTGCAGATGCCCGACCCCAAGCTCCAGTTTATTGTTGAAGGGGATGCCTCAGATGTGGGGGTCGGGGCTGTCCTCTCCCAGCGCTCTGCTGATGACAGCAAGGTTCACCCCTGCGCCTTCTTCTCTCAGAAGCTTTCACCTGCCGAACGCAACTATGACAGGGGGAACCGGGAGCTTCTGGCAGTGAAGTTGGCGTTGGAGGAGTGGAGGCACTGGCTGGAGGGGGCGGAGCAGCCGTTCCTAGTCTGGACTGACCACAAAAACCTGGAGAACATCCGTGGAGCTAAGAGACTCAACTCCAGGCAGGCTAGGTGGGCCCTGTTCTTCACCAGATTCAATTTCACCCTGTCTTATCGCCCTGGGTCCCACAACATCAAGCCAGATGCCCTCTCCCGGCAGTTTGAGGCAGGAGACCGCCCTCGGGATGCAGCTACCATCCTGCCCCCAGACTGCGTGGTCGGGGCGGTGACTTGGGATGTTGAGAAGGAGGTCCAGCGTGCACTCCCAGAGGCCCAGATTCCTGATGGTTGCCCTCCTGGTCGGCTCTCCTGCAGTGCGGGCACTCTTCCCAGCTGAGCTGTCATCCCGGGGTGAGTAGAACTCTGAGTCTTATAACCCAACGTTTCTGGTGGCCCTCCCTTGGGGAGGATGCCCGTGATTTTGTCTCTGCCTGTCCTGTCTGTGCCCGCAGCAAGGTCTCCCATAGCCCTCCAGCCGGTCTCCTGAGGCCCTTACCTGTTCCACACACCGCCCCTGGTCCCACGTGTCTATGGACTTTGTCACAGGTTTGCCTCCCTCAGAAGGTACTGTCAGGATCTGTATTTTATTTTGTTTACATTTTGTAGTCTGTGTACAGTTATGTTGCTGTTAGTTTTGCTTCCTTTTTTTTCCCTCCAGTGTGTTTCACCTGTGTCTCATTCACCAGTGCATTTGAACCCTGTCTCTTTCCCCTTTCTTTGCCAGACTGTCTTTGTTACCCTGTGTTCAAGCTCTCTCGCGTTCTGTTCTCTGTTTGCCTCCTTTGTAAGACCGGTTTTGGTATTTTTGACTTTTGGATTTCTGCCTGTTCCCTGTCTGCTTTGTTTGCCTGATTCTGACTGCCTTTTTGGATTTTGACCATTGCTACCTCCTGGATTAAAGAGCTCGTTTGTGGATTTTGTACTTCAGCCTTGATTCCCTTTTTGCACTTGGGTCCACACACACCAGCCTTCACAATATGTGTCCTGTAATTGAGGGCCACTAACTGTGACGTAACAGTGTTTGTTTACATGAAAACTCCTTTAAAATAACAAATCTTGCATAACTGTCCTTAACAAGTGGACGCTGTTGCACCTTTGGTTTTACCACTGCTGTATTTGGTGCTAACAAAGTGTAAGCACCCAAAAAGTGGGTAATAATCACCAGGCTGTTCTAACAAACTGTTAATATGTTTTCCTACGAAAAGTAATGGACCCAAATTCGTACACATCCCATGTATTTTGAAAGGCTGCGATCATGAGACCAATGCGCTGCACTGTAAATCCCAATTCACTCACTCAGCTTAAATTTTTTTTGAAACATCTTGCACTCAAAACTTGTAGTTTAGTACAATACATAGGCGGCAGTAGCTCAGTCCATAGGGACTTGGGTTGGGAACCAGAGGGTCGCCTGTTCAAGTTCCCGTCCGGGCCAAATATGGAGCGTGGACTGGTAGCTGGAGAGGTGTCAGTTCACCTCCTGGGCACTGCCAAGGTGCCCTTGAGCAAGGCACCGAACCCCCCCAACCACTCGGGGCGCCTGACCAAGGCAGCCCCCTCACTCTGACATCTCTCCACTTAGTGCATTATAGGTCCTGTTTGTGGACGTGTGTGTTAGGATCTGTGTGTGATTGACAGCAAGAGTGAAAAAACTGAATTTCCCCTTGGGGACAAAATAAATGGGTCATATGACTCTTGTCAGACAGGAATTTTAGGTCAGTTTAACATTACTTTGTTAAGTATTTGATTTTATGTCATATGAATATATATTAAGTACACATTTTACAACAATTTCTTAAAGCTTTGTGGCAGGTTGAGTGCTGCTGCACCTCCACTCTTAATTAGTATCAGCTGTGCCTAATTTCCAGCTGTCCAGATCTGATTGCACGGTAGTGTAACCTGCTTTGTTGGTCATGCTCTCACAGGTATGCACACTGTTACCTGGCGTTCACCTGGCGAGGGCTCCTGTGTGGCGTGCTCCGGTTTTTGTACTGAACTTGGCACTTGTTAGGTAGGCATGGGTGCTGTAATGCTTAGGTATTTTTATAGTGCATTATGGTGTGACAGCTGCCGTGATTTTTCGCTTCACAGCGGTGTCATGCCGTGTTGTGTGCAGCTTCGGAGGGACTTTTGAGGAGTGTAGCGTCTGCTCTTCCTCACCACGAGACGGTGATGGTGCTTTGAGCTGGGTGTTAAGCTCCCTTCGCTCGGGTAAGCTCGCTCTGTTTTATTTCTAACTTATTTCTAACGACTATTTGGAAATATACGGTATGTGACAATAATCCTATGTGTATAATAACAGTAGAAGTGTGACTAATGATAACAGCAGCAGCAGGAGGCATCTAGCAGGACCACGGCAGCTCTTGTAGGCTGAAATCAAGACCATCACATTAACCAGTGCGCAATCATCAGACTTGACAATTATCACGGGAAAACAATCTTTGTTATATCGAGATAACAAGATAATTAATTCGTTATCACGAGAAAACAATCTTTGTTATATCGAGATAATGAAATAATAAGTCGTTATCACGACATAAGAGTGCAAAAAAAAAAATTAAAAAAATACATGGCTGTTCTTGTCTTCCGTAGATTTCCCTCACAAACTAATCAAATTGCACGTTAACTCCGCTGTGCGTCCATACAGCTTTGGGTCCTCCATCCCACCACAACTCTACTTGGGTTTGATTAATTTCTTTTTGTTGATTTGGTTTATTTGTTTATAGCCTAGGTAATTTGTTGTGGTTTTAATATTTTCTTTTGTTTATTTAGTTTAATATTCAGCTGTAGGGTTTGCTTTCAGTTAGTGGGGCTTTACTATTCTCGGTCCCTGCCCACGACTGAGTTTTTTTTTGTTTCTGCATTATCTTGTTGTGTTGGTTTTGTTGTAGGCTATCATTTGGTTTCTGTCATTCAATTAGTTATTAGGTTATTTATTTTGTGTGTGTGTGTGTGTGGACTATCCTGTTTTAACTGTACAACCTATCTGCCTGAGTGTCCCACCACAAGCGGTATTAATTTTTTTTTCTTTTCTTTCCAGGACAGGAGCTTGCGGCAGACTTTCCCGATGGTGGTTTCCCCCCTCACTCCCTTAATTTGGTGTGGCACGTGGTGGTTTGGTTTGTAGTGATTTTCTTTGGTTTGCGTTGTGTCCCTTACCTTTGCTTTAGTCTGTCCGCCTGAGTCAAGTAGCCTACCAGCCCTGTTTCTGCCATTTGTTTATAATTTTCTACCTCAATTAATATGGAGTTAGATTTGTGTCTTTATTACATGCGAGAAAATAAATGATATGAGAGAAAAAAAGAGAGAAAAAAAAATATTTGAGAGAAAAAGTTTTCACACTGATAGCAAAAAAATAATAATATTTGAAACTAAAAAAAGTTTTGAGAGAAACTATTTTGTCATAGAATATATAAAAAAAAAAAATTGGGGATTTAAAAAATGATTTCCGAGAAAAAAAAAACTCTCTCTCAAAAAACTTTTTTTTACGCTCAAATATTATTTTTTTGCTATCAGTGTGAAAACATTTTCTCTCAAAAATAATTGTTTCTGTCAAAACATTTTTCTTCTCTCTCTCAAAACCTAAGTCTTTGCTCTCATGTCAGGATTTTGCTTTTGCTGCGAAAATAATGTCATGGGCGGGGCCACGTTCCTATTGGCCAGTCTCAATCGAATTGACAGCTGGGTGAGGATCATCTTGGGAGTGGAATTCAACTGAATCATTCATCATCTGTGTCATCATCTTACCCAAACAATGGACTCTCAGCTCCCAAATAACGCAGCACATCTATGCCGGTGAATCGACCATGGTGGATGAATGATTCAGTTGAATTCCACTCCCAAGATGATCCTTAAATTCAGACAAAACTGAAGTTATTGTTCTTGGCCCCAAAAAACTCAGAGACTCTTTATCTGATGACATAGTTTCTCTAGATGGCATTGCTCTGGCCTCTAGCACTACCGTAAGAAACCTCGGAGTAACATTTGATCAAGATTTGTCTTTTAATTCTCATTTAAAACAAACCTCACGGACTGCATTTTTTCATCTGCGTAATATTGCGAAAATTAGGCCTATCCTGACATGGAAAGAGAAGATACAGAAAAATTGGTCCACGCTTTTGTTACCTCAAGGCTGGATTACTGTAACTCTCTATTATCAGGTAGCTCTAGTAAGTCCTTAAAAACTCTCCAGCTAATTCAGAATGCAGCAGCACGTGTACTAACAGGAACTAAGAAACAAGATCATATTTCTCCTGTTTTTGCTTCGCTGCACTGGCTCCCTGTAAAATCCAG
>NC_065513.1:2270297-2272187 GCF_006386435.1 Epinephelus moara
CCATTACAGCTTCTTATTTAGCTTAAACAGTCCGATTTCCCCATTATACAATGTTTTTAAAATAAAGCGGCCAAAATCAGTTGAAAGCTTAGTGGCGGTGACATCAAGAGTCATGCGACCGTGGAGTAGTCATGTAGTCCGTTAAAGCCTAATGTTAGCTTTTTACTTCTGGCGATCACATTTAANTTTCCCCATTATACAATGTTTTTAAAATAAAGCGGCCGAAATCAGTTGAAAGCTTAGTGGCGGTGACATCAAGAGTCATGCGACCGTGGAGTAGTCATGTAGTCCGTTAAAGCCTAATGTTAGCTTTTTACTTCTGGCGATCACATTTAAGCTTCAAATGCGGTATGAAAGGTGTTCATATGTGAAGATTATCTCGCTGAACAAAACTTGTAAGTATCATAATTTTGTGTTAGCCACAGAGCTTATTTTCTGACATAATCCTAAACGCAATGCAAAAATCACATTCACTTTCTCTTCCGGGAACCAGCGCGATGCTAAACTTCCGGGTTTTGACGTCAGCCCTGGCACACTCTATGAGTTTTTGTGTCAAGTGGACGTAAAGTTTTATGTAATTTTGACAATCCGGGGCATTGTGTAGACTAGCAGTCCTGATTGATCTTGTAAAGAGGTAGGTTGAGGCATTGATTGAGTCACAAAAATCCAGACTTGCCCCAAGACTTTATCATGGAGTCGGATGTTTGGAACTGTGTGAACTTTGAATGAACTTTGAGTCATTTTAAGGTATGTCCTGGCGATATTTCTGTTCCAAAACCTAACCTCAGTAACTTTACTTGCTTTAACCTAACCTCCGTAACTTTACATTAATATGTGAATTTATGTTTAGGATGTAACATTACACATGGGGCGCTGACTCATGGGATACCATGCAAACTATTTCACATGCATTTTTTGTAGGACATCATACACACTGTTGTATGAGAATATGTTGTAATCAGTCATAGGATGCCTCCCAAGGATACTGTGACTGCTTACAGCTATAGCCCTTTGTAAACAGAGATTCCACAATATTGCTGAAAGGAAGATCCACCATTACTCCGGTGCTGCTTTTTACACAGAACCAAATAATGCCGGCTGCTCCAGTGTATGATTTAAGATAGCATGCTGGTGTCCGGAAGCAAAAGAGACGTCACTTTGGCTCTGTTACTACTTAACAGCAGAACACCACTAGATGTTTGTACTTTTTATACAGAACGATGAGGCAGAATAATGGCCCAGCATTCCCCTCTTGAACAGGCTTTGTGATAGGGGCTTGAGATAGGTCAAAGCCGAAGAAGGAAGCCAGTTTTTAAACTATAATGCATACCCTCTTTTTTTCATCTAAATAGGTTTGACTAACCTGGAGGTTTGTTTAAAACCTGCCTGATCTAGCTGCTCATGGATGGATTACTGAATGGGCCTACTGGGCACAGGCCCAGTGTCAGGGCCCCCACTGGCCTTTTATCTGCAAAATGTCCCTCAAATTACTGGAACATGTACCAGTCAGGAAAAGACTTAAAATGACCACGAAGAGATGCAAAGGAACTGCAAAGAGACACAAATAACAACAAAGAGAAACACAAACAAAACACAAAGAGGCATAATGACAACAAAGAAATGGAAAACATTATCAAAAAAGTCTGTGTTTGTTTTTTCTAAGAGGTTGTGGGGCCTTTTGCATATCTTTGTCCATGTGGCTGCTCATGTTTCTTACCCATTTGAGCAATGTAGTGTTGCACGGTATATCGGTACTAAAATAGCACCGCAGTACTAGAGTATTCCAAACGGTACTATACTGCATTTGGAAAATACCGGTACTTTGAAATTGATTCAATTCATTAATTTAGTTAATTTATTTTACTCATTTATGCACATAAACGCCTTTCT
>NC_065513.1:2272803-2275171 GCF_006386435.1 Epinephelus moara
ATCACAATTTGCCTCACAGGGCTTTACAGCATACGACATCCCTCTGTCCTTAGGACCCTCGCAGCGGATAAGGAAAAACTCCCCAAAAAAACCCTTTAACAGGGAAAAAAAAACGGTAGAAACCTCAGGAAGAGCAACTGAGGAGAGATCCCTCTTCCAGGACGGACAGACGTGCAATAGATGTCGTACAGAACAATGATCATGCAACAACTGGGATGTTTTCAGCTTCCAGGAACTGTGCACAGATCCTTGTAACATGGAGCCGTGCATTTTCATGCTACAACATGAGGTCATGGTAGCAGATGAATGGATGAATAATTTTGTGTATTTAAACTGCCATCAATAAAATGCACCTGTGTTTGTTGTCCATAGCTTATGACAGTGCATACCATAACCCCACCACCACCATGGGGCACTGTTCACAAAGGTGGCACTGGCAAACTGCTCACTCACACAACACCATACATACTGTTTGTATACCTGACATGGTTTCTGGTGGTTTGTGCAGGAATTCTTCAGTTGTTGCATCAACTGTCTTGGTGGCTGACAAACTTGCAGGTGAAGATGCTGGATGTGGAGGTCCTGGGCTGGTGTGGTTACATGTGGTCTGTGGTTGTGAGGCTAGTTGGATGTACTGCCAAGTTAACTAAAACGAAATTGGAGATGTCTTATGGTCGTGGCATAAAGATTCAGTTCACAGATAGCGGCTCTGGTGGACATTCCTGCAAACTCAAAAATTGGGACATCTGTGTCATTGTGATGTATGATCAAACTGCACATTTTAGAGTAACCTTTAAATGTGACCATCACAAGGCACACCTGTGTAGTAATGATGTGGTTTAATCAGCACCTTGAAATACCACACCTGAAATGTCAGGAGGATGGATTATCTTGGAAAAGGAGAAGTGCTCACCAAAGGCAGCAAACAGCACATGGCAAAACATGGATGCATAAAGAGAGCTCTGTAGCTGTGTCTCATGTGTGACAAAATATGGATGAGGAAAGACTCATAATTGAGATTGAGAAATATCCCGGCCTTAACGACCAATGCTGTCATTATAAAGACAATGGCCAAAAACATATTGGCTGATGAGTCATAGCTCTGGAGATCAGCTCTTCAGATGAGAAAGTTTAATTATGGGCTGTCCATGCATGATTTTAAGTTAATGCAGAGGTAGAGGAAGTACAGATCTTTCAGTAAAAGTAGTAATAATCATTGCATGACATGCTGTGGTGGGGCCAGTGTATTTTCAGCTTAACACAGATTTTACCAAAATTTGAGAGAGATATATATATTGAGTGCATCAAATAAGTCTTAGATCTTTAACTTAAACCTGTGAAAAATGGGAGCAAAAACAAAAGTGTTGCATTGAAATTTTTGTTTAGTGTAATTCTTATTAGACAAAAAATTGAAGAAAACAAAACAACTTCATTTCCTCATGCCTCATACTTAAAAGTATGAGGCTCAAACCACTGTGGATGGGTCTCCTGTAATCCTGTAGCACAGTGCCATCCTTTTATATGCATGGCCTACTATTATTTGTATCAGTCACTCATCACTCACACATAGTGCAGTCAGGAATGGTATCCTGGTCAATTTGGCCTCTGTTAAAAAGCCAGCCCATTGAGTGGAGCGCCAGTGAAGGATTTGAAGATGATCCTGATGAGGATCAGATTCCCTCCTTGTTCATCTAGAAATGAGAAAAAACTCCAGGAGTGTTTTTTTTTCTGTGTAATGGTGGGGTTAGGGTGGGAAGTAGACTGGAGGCACCTGAAACAGTGTTGTACCCACCTTTTCAATATGAATGACTTTACTTGTCAGGGCTGAATGTGGGATTAAATCTTTTGAGCACACCCACTCCGAAGAAGCTCAGTGTGAAATAAAAGCCTCTATTGTGTGACAGCTGCTCTCCCCCAGGGCCCTCACAGCTCCCTGGCCTTCCCAGCCACCTCACACACTCTCTCAACCCTGAACTGGCAATTAGACGGTCAAATCAAAATCCTGGCACTCAGGACTAATTGTTTCTACCAGGCCTTTGTAAAGGACCATGTTGTTTCCTATTCAGGGCAGCTTTGCTGCCTCCTTGTGTGTCAGGTAGGGGAAGGCATCGTTCCAGCCGGGAGATAAGCCACAGGCTTTTTTAATACCTCAAAGTACACTTAATTTTCACCTTCCTTTCACAGTTCAGGTGCACTTGTGTATTGAAGCGGTCAGAATTTGCAGTGAGTGGGTTGCCCTGACGGATACAGTACCTCACAGGATGTCATTCATCGGCTGCATCCGGAATGTGTTAAAAAGGGTGTGTGGGGATTTCATCACTGTTCTGCATTTTTCTCCCTTTTCTACACTTTTCTGTGTGTGTGTGTG
>NC_065513.1:2275182-2291820 GCF_006386435.1 Epinephelus moara
GGGGGGGCGGCTTTAACCACTTTCAACAAATGAAATGCTTGACTTTTCTAATAGATAATGATAGTGATATTGTAATGACGAGTCTGACTAGAACCAGGCTTTTAAAATACATGTAAACTTGTTAATCCGACCAAAATCATACCAAATGGAATTTCTCAAAGTTGGACTAACACACCCTGATAATGTGTTTGGGAGTTGAATTACTACTGGCCTAGGTGCTCTGACCCAGGCTTTGACTCCGAGGTCGAAATGCATTAAATGTGTAACAGAAGAAGAAGCCAGTAACTACATGGTGAAATCTACATTCAGAGCCATGCATTTTTGGATGAATGAAATGTACAGAGCTGTTAAGTTGTCCAACATGGTACCAGTTTGCCACTAGCTTACCATAGCTTACTTGTTTGTTGATTTATCCAAAAAGGTCCAATACTAACAAATTGAAAGGGGGCATATCACCACCTATTGTAGCGGAGTCAGACATACTTTGGTCCATAAATCAATTCCCCTCCTGTGCTTGTATACTGAGACAAGGACAATAGTCAAATTAATTGGCCTAGTCGAGCTATAAACATTTCACTGCGCATGTAAATGTACTGAGTGTGTTGGAATGGTATTGTTTTGTAGTGTTAAATATTAATTAAACCTGGATAACAGCAAACCAGCCATGATATAAAATACTGGGCTGTTTGGTCATTTGATGTCGTCCAAGCTGCTTTAAAAAGTGCAGTGTGAAAGTGAATTGTACCAAATGAAGCTGTGAAGCTGTTTTCAGCATTGCCTGCCCAACTGAACCGAATGCGCACTTAAAGGGGATTTATGGTTGTGCATAGACCCTACGCACATCGCCTATGCCGTTGTGAGCATTTTTACTTCTGCGGTGGTGTGTCTGTGTCACTCTGCAGTTACACCTCCAAAACATTAGTTGGTGGCAGAGGTTTCTGTGAAGTGCTGTTAAGTTTGACTCAAAACACACCCAAAACACACATTAAACATGGCTTAATAGAGACATTTTGAAAAACAAGTACACAAATTGGCTTCATTACAACTCGCAGCATTCACAGACCAAAAAAGTGCCAGTTCACCTCCTGGGCAGTGCCCGGGAGGTGAACAGGCACCTCTCCAGTTGCCTCCAGTTACCTCACCTTCCAGACCATGGTCTATGCAGGACTTGAACCCGCCACCCTCTGGTTCCAACCTCCCTACAGGCTGAGCTACTGCCGCCTGTTCCTGTCAATGATCTTCCTACTGTTAAATGTCAGAAATGGAATAAATTGGTCTTTAACATGCCAGAAAAAAAATAAAAAAAATAAGACAGTTTCCCAGAGCCAGGTGACATCTTCAAATTGCTTCTTGTCAGATAATGTCATTGTCAATCAGAGAATGTTTAGCATTTTGGCCATGACAGCAGCATGGCTGTAGGGATGGTAATGTCGGCCGCTTTGGTTAAGACTGTGTTGTGTTTACAGACATGTATCTAACTGTTCCTGACCACTATGTGTGCTATAGAGAGATGCAGGTGCTGAGAGAAGTGTGGTGGAGTGATAGGTAAAAGAAGAAGAAATAGAGTGATTGAGGTGTGTGTGCAACAAGTGTTGAGTGAGCACTGAAGCACTGAAGAGAGTGCACCCGTCTCCTCACTTCACCCCCCCAACACCACAGACTGAAACATCTCAACATCTTTTGACTGGATTCCCATGACATTCTGAACAGACAGTTCTGCTTCCCAGATGATGTATGGGATCATCAGGTCAACCTTTCAATTTGTCCAACATGCTGGTTTATGACCCAATACCAAACCTAAAGCCATTTCAGCATCGCTAATAGTGCTAATAACCACACTAAGATGGTGAACATGGTAAACAATATAGGCCCACTGGCTAAACATCAGCATTAAACATTGTCATTGTGAGCATGTTGCCATGCTAGCATTAGCATTTAGTTAAAAGTAGAAATGTGCCTAAATACAGCCCAGCAGAGGCATGGCTGCAGACTCTTATTCTTGTTGCTTATTTACGATGGAGGATTAGGGCCATGTTAAAGGAAAAAAAAATCTTATATTTCGAGAATAAAGTCATAAATCTACAAGAATATAGTCAAAATACTCTGAGATTAAACCCAGTATTTTAGGAAAAAAAGAGTCATAGATTACGACTGGAAAGTCAGGTAACATGGTATAAAAAGCGACGAAGTGTGTACAAACAGTGTTGGGGGTGACAGTAATATATGTTTTAGCAGTACTGACGTAATGTAACGCATTACCAACAATAGGACTTTTTTTTCTCTTAGAATTACAAGTTTAATCTCATAATATTCTGATTTTATTGTCTTAGATTTACAACTTTATTTCCGTAATATTATGGCATTATTCTTGTAGATTTAGGACTTTATTCTGAAAATCTAAGATTTTTTGTTCTTTAACATGGCCCGAATCCCCCTTTGTACTTATCAACAATATAAACACTTCATGTATTATCAAAACTGTCAATTAGTTCATACACTTGTGACACAACTGAAAGGGCTAACAAGTGTTTGCTTTCTACCCAACCATACAAGATCAAAAGCTGTTATCAGAGCACCTTTAGACAGAGGACACTTGACCACCTCAAGAAGTCAGATCCAACTTCTGAGAGCCCTAATGCTGTCCTATTAAAGCCTGGTGGAGACAATTCAGAGATGATGGGAGGGCAGCTCACTAACACCATCATGCTGCTGTGTTAAAGCCACTTCTTTGCACACAGCTACAGTGGTTGGCCATGTAGCAACTTGCTTGGGGCTTCGCAGGTGAGCAGAAACAAGAGACGCACTTGTGTTTTTTTTTTAGTGTTTAAGTGCTGTCTTTGAAAGTGTCCTGTTACACTGCTCCCTCCATGACCACCTGACCCCACCCCCTCTTCCACTCAGGTATTACCCAGTACTACTGGTGGGATTTTCTGGTTGGCTTTGCAGTATTGCAATAACATTTAAATACATTTAAATCACATTTCATAGTGAAGATTTTTAATGGTTTAACTTATATAACTTTAAGTTGTCAAAACTGAAGTGTATCACATAATCTGTTTCTCTGAATTCTGCTTTTAACCTGAAGACTACAGACACACAGGGAGCACTATGATAATAGTGACTTGCTTGTCTTGATCCCCACATCACTACTACCACCATGCGATGGCAGTTTTTCCCTCCTCTTTGTTGAAGTAACACCAGGCCTTGTTTGTTTATGTCATTATGTCTGTGGGACATGAGACTGATGGATTTCTGAGTGGCTCTATGCATTTGTCCCAGCACCAAAGTTAGCTGGGCCACTGAGCCTGGGCCCTTATTGTCTGTGAAGGAGCCTTTGAGAAGAACAAGGGGCCAGTGGAGGCGAGATGCGAGGAGAGATTGACAGAGGTTGATGGTAGACCTCGTGGAGGTCACAGCCAGGTAAGAGGGCAGCATTGTGTTCATCCACAACACTTGATTCAACTGTATTAGCTTGTAAGATAATTCTTCAATATCATATTGTTAACAATACGTACAAAATGCAATGCCACATCAACCAGTTATGACACAAATACATGTATTCACAAAATAGCCTATTCACACATGTCTTAATTCTTTATGGCCTATTTCCTCTAGGTATAACAACAACTTTGGTTTGTGTTGCAAATGCATTCTGTAAAGTTCCTATTATTTAAGGTGACTCCTTCCCTGGGTTTTCCTTCAGTCCATGGTGTTGGTGTAGCTCACTAACAAGTCCCTGACAGGTCAGATATTTTGCCTGCTAGATATCTGGGATACATCTGCGATTCATTGGGGAGCCTCTCAGCTTGCGTCTTGAGCAGTTCAGAATTCTGATTTGCCTCTGATATGGGGATTTTGTTGATCCACTGGAAAAAGTGGGTTGAGTGGAAAATCAGGGGTAAAGCTGTTAAGTGTGAACTACTGTCCCAACCATCCAAAATCAGGCTACATCCACCCTTATCTCCAACAATGGGCTGTCTTCAGGTTGCTCATTGGGAAAACATAAACATAGGTTATTCTAAAGGAATAGTTTGAATTTTTGAAGTGCGATTGTATGGGGTACTTGCTCATAGTCAGTGTGTTACATACAATAGATGTCAGTCTGCATGCCCCCAGTTTGGAGAAGCAGGCTGGAGTCCGACACAAAAGTTAAGCAATGTACTGCTGTGGAGGGGTCAGCAACAAAATGTTTTTTAGCCACCTAAAAAAGGTCCTACCTAAAAATGTCAATATCAGTTTAAGTAAACTTCTACACTATCAAAACTGCTTTTCAAAGCCACCAGACTTCATTGACAAAAACAGTAATTGAATTTCTCAGTCGGACTACACAATCAGATAATGCTATTGGGAGTCGAATTACTATTATTATTTTATTTATACTGTCATTTGGACCCAAACTGGACAAGGTACTCTGCACATGCTCCACAGATTCCACCCCGGGCTTTGACCCGCAAGCATTAAATGCGTAACAGCAGAAGACACCAGTAACAACATGGCAAAATTCTTCAATCCTTCAAAGTTTTACTTTAAAAGTTAGACTACCTAAGGTCTAACATCTTCACATTTTAAAAGTTAAAAGATATTATTTGTTCTTTGCTTAAGCAAATAAGCATGATAAAATCTTTTAACAGCCCTTGCTAACAGTTAATGATAATAACAATAGCTAACTAATAATAGCGACTGACTACATTCTCAGTTATATGCATATTAGTTTAGGGTAAATATACTTCTTAAAGTGAAAATGATGTACACATGCCAAGAGGCTAATCATTGCACCTTTAATGATATTCATTAGGTCCTCATACTGTCTCCTCGCTGACGTTGTAATAAGCATTTTGTCTTTCATTAGACACATTGGTGGCTTTAGTTAACTATAGAGGACCAGTAACTCTCCAGTTTCTCCACAGCAACTGAGTCTTGAAAGCCAGCCTGAAATACCAGGCATGTTGTCGTGTCACCAGCCGGGGTGGGTGTTGCTGTTGCCACCAAGTTGCAGGGCTAAAAACTTGTCTTGCCATTGCTCTGAGGACTGTTGTGTGGTGGGAGTGGGGGTGAGCTGCGGTGGGTGACAGAAAATAGAAAATGGAAAATTCCTGTGTGAAGTGCAGTCATTGTTGATCAGGTGTGAACTGCAGTGCAGATCAGAGAAGGAAGGGGCGGAGGGAGCAGACAGCTGCTGCAGCCCCACATCAAGCCCTTCCACTACAGCACACCAGCTGGGACTGGGGCCCAGTGCTCAGTTGGTGGAGGGCTGTGCGGGGGTGGGGTGCGGGGGGTGTTCACCTCCACTTGGATGTATCTATACTTTTTGCATTTTGGGTATGATAACCCAGTTTGTTTTTAATGAGCACAATGAATAATCTTTCTTTACAGTGTGAACTTTTAATGACCAAATGCAAATGCAATCACAATAGGCTATAGGTAATACACATATAGCCCAATATATGCAGTTAAACAGGTGTGGACTCAAGTCACATGTTTAAGACTCACGTCAGACCTGAGTCACAGATTTGATGACTCTAGACTTGATTTGGCAAAATCAAAAATGACTTGCAACTTGACTCTACTTTAAAAACAGTGGCTGTTTGACTTGAAAATACTTGATACCTTCCCTCAAGTTTTTTTTAAGTGTGCCACAAATCAGTTCATTTCTCTTCATTTCTTGAATCAACGAACATGAGCATGAATTAATCCCAGCAAGTCAACACTTTATTCTCCAGATCCACTTTGTTTGAACCAATTTGACAGCATCCAATCAAGTTGCAGGAGAGAACCATGAAGAGCTAACATTATGTTACTTAGCACCAACTAGAAAAAAATGCTACCAAAGATTGTAATATTTGCATGCAAAAACTACATGGTGTTCAACAAAAAATGAATTGCAGTATGCTATATGTGGGTCGAAAATTGATGGAAATTCATTTGAAATTTGAAGTTGCTCAAAGAGTAATAAGCTGAGGCTAATGTTAACATAGTTAGCAAGCCAATGCTTAGCTAATGTTAGCTTAACAGCTAAGTAACTTTTTAACAAACTTGTTTTAACAAATAAATACATTTTTAAGTAATTATGATTTTTGTAAATTTAATATATTATCACTCTGTTGTTAAGGAGGCATTAGATTTGCTGAGGAGCGCATTATGACTTGTTTAGGACTCAAAACTCAAAGTTTAGAAATTTGGTTTTAACCTGGGACTTGTTAGTCTCAACTTGGGACTTGACTTGGGACTTTAGTGCAAAGGCTTGAGACTTACTAGTGACTTTCAAAACAATGACTTGGTCCCGCCTCTGCAGTTAAATCCCACATTTCTATGATATTAGTGTTGTTTTGGGAATTACACATGCATACAAGCAGTAATTTGTGTTCTTACACCTGTATTGTATTTTTCTTTGCTGTGTCATACTTCTGTTTGTTGCTGCTGCACAGAAATCATTACAGATCCATTATCATTATCTTATTGTGATTAGAGCTGAAATGAATAGCTCATTAATCTATTAGTCGATCAACAGAGCCCAGTTTTATGTGTTTTTAATGATTTTAAACACCTGGTCTGTTTGTTTTGGAGAGGAAGAGACCGCTGTAGATAATTCAGCTCTCAGTAAAAACCTCCTGAACAAAGAACACTAAAGGAATTCTAACATGGAGAAGTTTCAGCTGGTTGCAATCTGCAGTTCTCACCACCAGACACCACTGGACCTTAGAGTAAGAAAACATTATCACTCCTACAAAGCCAAAAAGATCATGTATTGCATTACATTACATTTTGTTTTGCACATGATATTTGTAGTCTTTCATAACATTTAAAAGGTATATTTGGTCCCGTTTTATGTCTTACTCTACAAAGGACAATCATCCTGCTGTTGACTGCTCCTATGGGGTAAAGTCAACTTTTCTCCCACCTTCAGTTGTATACCTCTGTTTTTTCTTATTTTGAAAGGATTTCTCAGAGGTCTGAGACATGTTTTGACTGCAAGACCCAGTGACATCAGCGGCGTATGTCTGTAGTCTTCCTGACAACTGATGACAGAATATATCTCGACAATGGCTATCAATGAGTGTTTGAAATCCCAAACCAGTCAAATATAATGGCCTGATGTGTCCTCTGGGAGCAGGGGGTCACATGTTTTTCCATCCATAACTAATTTCTAATAAATGGCCAGATTCCCAATGCTAGCGTTCAGAGGTCACATTGTTTGCATGCTTTTTTCTCTCGCCGCAGATTCTCTTCTTTTTTTTGTGAGGATGTTGTAGGTTGAAACTAAAATGGTGTCTTCCACACAATAAAAACATGTTTAAATGCATCCAAAGGTACATGCACCTTTAAAATATTGCAAGGAATGTAATAAATATTGTAAAACAAATTCTTCCTGTCAAGTCAGTTAATAGTCAGCCAGCTATATTAAATCTATCTGTTCAGTTTGAGAAATAAACTTACTGCATATACTTTCTTCCTGTGAGAGAATCAATAGCAATATCTCTACTGTGTAATCAGTAGAGTGATTGGTCCAGGGAGCAGCCTTATAGCCCTTTACAAAAAAGCAGAAGTGCACCTTGTAACAGTTTCGTAATTGTGTAACTTTTGTGGTGCAGTTTGTTAGCTGAAGAACCTAACTACCTGTACATCAATAAATAGATTATGAATAAAATTCAGGAGTGGTCCAGACCTGTTGTATGAGTTATATACAGACACACTGCCACACTTAAACCAAAAATCGTCAGACTAAATGCAGAATAAGTGTTCTGTCCAACAGATTATCATCATGACTTGTCAAGTTACTGGGAGATTGTTTATTTTTTATTTATTTATTGTTTTTGTCTGCATATTTCGGGAAAAGTAGCTTATACAGTTCAGTAGTTGTAGGAAAATGAAATGATCTCAGTCAATCAGCTGTCTCAGGGTTATAATGCTGATCTGTGCAGCATCATCCTCAGTTGTTCACAACATCCGACTACAGGTTAGAAAATTTTCTTGTCCAATATCTCAGAGTGTTACATCCCCTTGACAGTCTCTCAGATCAGACATCACTTTGATTTAGAAAGATGAATAGCCATGGACAAAGGCATTATGTTTTTGGGTTGTCCATCCTTCCATCCGTCTGTACGTATGTACGTCCATACATCTGTATGTCCATACTTCTGTACACACGTCCGTTCAACCTCAAGGGAATTACTTCAGTTTTGGCACAAATGTCCACTTGGACACAATGAACTGATTCGTTTTTGGTGGTCATAGGTCAAAGTTCAAGGTCACTGTGACCTTGTCTGTCTCATTCGTGTGAACGCGGTATGTCAACAACGCCTTGAGGGAATTTCTTCAAATTTGGCACAAATGTTCACAAATGACTCAACAACGAACTGATCAGATTTTGGTGGTCATAGGTTAAAGGTCAAGTCCATGTGACCTCATCTGTACCTTGAACGAATGTCTTTAAATTTGGCACAAACATTTACCTGGACTCAATGATAAACTGATTAGATTTTAGGGGTCAAAGGTCAAGGTCAGTGTGACCTTGCATCTGTCTCATTCTCATGGGCACAATATCTGAAGAACACCTCAAGGGAATTTCTTCAAGTTTGACACAAATGTCCACATGGACTGGAGAATAAACTGATCACAATTTTGTGGTCAAAGATCAAGGTCAATGTGACTTTGTCTGTCTCAGTCTTGTGAACATGATATCTCAAGAATGCCTTGAGGGAATTTCTTCAAATTTGGCACAAATGTTCAAAATGACTCAACAATGAACTGATTAGATTTTGGTGGTCATAGGTTAAAGGTCAAGTCTATGTGACCTCATTTGTCCCATTCTTGGGAATGTGACATCTCAAAAATACCTCGAGGGAATTTCTTTAAATTTGGCACAAACACTTACTTGGACTCATCAATGAACTGCAGGGCCAGACTGGGAGAATTTGGGACTGGGAGACACACATTTAACCAGGCCACCCAGCCCACACACACACATTCATGCACACACATACATGCATGCATGCGCGCACGCGCACACACACAGTAGTACACATTGCCTTATGGAGCTTTTTTCCTATCTATATTCAAGATGGCCAGGAGTGGTATATTAATTTGAGAGCATTATTTATTGATTTCATGTTCAGATTTTGTAATATTGTCCCTCAAAACCCTGCCCTCGCACTCAAATAGCCTCTGCTTGCGCTTAGATCTACTCTGTTTCTGCTCAAACTGTGTGCTCGCACGCAGATACAATGTTGCTTGCACAGATTTCCTGCTCCAGCTTCAGCTCTTCTCCTTGTGCTCAAGCTGCTTCTGTGCACTCATGGAATTTCTGCTCTCAGATTTCTGCCTTGCGCTTGGATTTTTTTGTATAACACCGCTGTCAAAATCCCCCAACCAATAGAACGGCAGGTTTATTGTTGACCCATCCAGTGGGGTACTCTTTAACCTGGTTCATTTACTCCTATTAAATGTTCTTCCCTTGCTTTTCTTTACGACTTTTGGAATAAAGGGACTGTTAATTTACACACGTGCACCCGTATTGTTTACTATAATAGCCACATAGAATATTTATATATATATATATATGTATATATATATATATATATATATGTATACACACACAGTGGAAACTGCTTATAGTTATCACTTCTGTCCGGTTCAAATTGATCACTATAAGTGGATAATTATTATAACCGATTTTGTTTTTCTTTTTCTGAATTTCTCATGCAGATTACCATCTAATTGACATTTGTATATTTGTTACATGAATATAAAGTAATGAAACAGGCAGCTTCCCTATTTACTGAATGTTACTGACTGTTTCAAAATACAGAACAGCTGTTTCAAACGCTGACTCGTTGGCTCGTTTTTGGCAGTTTGTCATAAGTATCAGTGAGACTACGTTTTTCATTGAGAGAAAATGACTTTTTCCTTTTCTGTTCCCCGTCATGATTTCAATGTGCACGCGTCACCAGCCTCAGGTCACCAGCGGGCAAAGTATGGTTGTGTGTTACACTGCGGGTGTGGGCGCTGCAGCGAGAAAGTTGAGCCAGAATCGACTTTTGGAGAAACGCAACCTTTACAACCCTGCCATGAGGGAAGACAAAAACATTACTAAGAAAAAAGAGGACATTTCTCTTTCTTTGATAACGTTAAAAGTAGAGATAGAGAGGCAGTGGTCGAGCGAGCTAGAGAATGGATGAGGAGAGCGAGCAGTGGTAGCGAGAAAGCCGGTGAATGAGAGGAATATTCATTAAACAAATATACAAATGTCAATTAGATGGTAATCTGCGGCTTTCATAGTAAAAATACGGGCACAGTCCCTTCATATTGGCCTCCCCCTTCGTACTGGAGCAGTTTATCCAGCTAGCCAAACAATCAAGAATGCTCAGAAAAGAGTCTCAGACGGATTGGGTTCCATTGTCTTTGATTCTTTACTGACGAACATAACTTCTATTAACTCCCTTATAGTGTTGTCACGATACCAAAATCTTTGTTTCGGTACCAATACCAATATGAATTTCGATACTTTTCGATACTCTTCGGTACTTTTCCTAAGGAAAAGTCCTTTTGGATACAAACCTTTAGAACAATAAATAGTAGGGGTGTAACGGTACCAAAAAAATCATGGTTTGGTAAGTACCTCGGTACGGACGTCACGGTTTGGTAACTCAAATGTTCCACCAAGTTGGTGTTGTCTCGTGTTATCTCCCTTTGCGAGGCAGACTTTCTCTTGTCTTTTTTCACGTGTGCCAGCTGCGAATGTTGATACAGGTGTTGTCATACACACCACTTGCTCCAGTAGGAACAAGAAAGGCGTTTATGTGCATAAATGAGTAAAATAAATTAACTAAATTAATGAACTGAATCAATTTCAAAGTACCGGTATTTTCCAAATGCAGTATAGTACCGTTTGGAATACTCTAGTACTGCAGTACTATTTTAGTACCGGTATACCGTGCAACACTACTCCCTTACAGGTGCCAACTTTGATTTCCCAAAGACAAATCCCACGTCGCACTTGTTGCCATGGTTGGTGATCTTCAAGTATGCAGCAGCTGAGACTGACTTGACTGAAGCATCAGCAAACACAAACAACTCTGTGGATTTGGCATTGGTGGAGGAGAAAGAGGAATAACATCAGGGAATCTGCAGCTCCCGCAGATGTTGGAGCGAGGCTTTCCATTTCTCCCACTCTGCTCTCATATCATCAGGGAGAGGAGAGTCCCATTCTCCTACCTGATGACAGCTGTCTGAGAAGAAACCTGCCCTGTACCGTGACAGGTGCGATGAACCCAAGAGGATCGAAAATACTGTTTACTACAGAGAGCACGCCTCTGCGTATGAATGGTTTGTCGTCAACCTGAACTCTGAAAGTGGACACGTCTGTGATGAGGTTTCAACAAATCACTAAGCTGCGCTGCAAGGGCAGCTCATCCTTTGACAGTTTCAGGTTTTGAACATCTTTGGCAAGATCTTCTGTGGGGATGGCATCCATAACAGCAGTCCTGTTAGAGGCTATTTTGTGTAGCCGAAGGTTGGACAGCACGAGTGCTTCACGAGCACATTGGAGAACAGAGATCGCCTCTTGCTGTATGGCGAAAGACTTCAGTGCATCGTCTACATAGAAATCCTCTTCCACACATCTCCTGACATCACTCCCACAGCTGTCTTCCGCCTCTCTGGCAGCCCTCCTCAGTCCATAAATGGGGACAGCCGGAGACGGGGTGTTGCCAAAGACGTGGACCTTCATACGGTAGTCCACAATGTCGCTGTTCATGTCGTTGTTTCGAAACCACAAAAAACGTAAGTAATTCCTGTGTTCCTCTCTTTGACTACTAGACAGTGAAACATGTGTTCAATGTCCCCTGTAACAGCAACCTGCTCCTTCCTGAATCTCAGTAGCACCCCCAGAAGGCTGTTGTTAAGATCCAGTCCGATGAGAAGGACATCATTTAGAGAGACCCTTTCGTAACGAGCACTTGAATCAAAAACAATGCAGATCTTGCCGGGCTTTCTGGGGTGATACACACCAAAAGATGGAAGATACCAAAACTCCTGGTGATCTTGCAGTGACGGGGCCAATTCCGCATGGTCATTATCCAACATCTTCTGAATGAAGTCCAAATAGTTTGCCTTCATTTCAGGGTTTTTCTCAAGAGTGTTGCAGAGATTTTTGAGCTGATTGTATGCGTATCCCCTGTTGTCTCCTAGGCGTCTGGAAGGGCAAAGGCGCCACCCAACTGTTTGCACTGTCCCTGAAAACTTCTCTGTTCATTTTCTTAATAAACTTCTGCTCATCAATAGATGGGGCAAGCTTACTGTCATTCTTGGTACACAAAAAGACTGACTCACCTACATCTTCTCCTATGGGAGTCTTTGTAGTACTGAGTGAGATGGGGTTCCCTTGATGGAGTGTTTGAGGAGTTAACCGTTTGAAGTTTTCCTTGACCTGAACACGACTTTCACAGGGAGTCAGATAGCTTGGACGACCACTCTCAAGGATACATGCTCTCAAGCTGCTCACTGTAGATGGCTTGTGGGCTTTACCAAGACATACATATCCTATTGTCGACCCGAGGTCCAATTTCTGGGTGAATGGGGCATTAGGTGGGCCATTAATCTGCTTGCCGAATTATGGACACGGAGAATCTCTCTACCTAACAGTAAGAGGATGTTGAGGGTCCAAAGGAGGGATCTCGTTTGCGAATGCTTTGAGGTGCTTGTGATGGGAAGCTGTGTTAGGGGTAGGTATTTCCGATCTATTGTCTGGGATCTCTTCACATTCAACCAAGGTAGGGAGTTGCATGTTGACTTTCTGGTGTATTGACTCTTCTTCCGGCAGTCTCGGTGATGCCTGCACATGTTTTTAGTGTGTATGGAGATGGAACGCTGTTGTTGTTGAAGATGTTGAAGAACTCAGATCTCACAAGAGAGCGGTTACTTTGCTCATGGAGGATAGCGTACATCTTCCCTTGCTGCGTTGCGGTTACCTTTGGGGTACACGTTCACCAGACATATCTTCGAGCAGGCGCGAGAGCTCATCCCCTCACCACATACCTCTGTGCACCTTGGTGAGGCTTCCTCCTTTACCTCGTCCTCCTCCCTGCCATGGTCTTTATTTGGTGGAAGTGGCCTTAGTTTCCAGGGAGCAGGGCCTGGATGCAGAGCTGCAATATGCCTGTCACTCCCACACTCTGTACATGCAATCTCTGCTTCACAGTTCTTGGCTATGTGGAGCCGTGGATGCACAACAGTGAAAACAAATGGCTTTCTCTTGCAGGGGGAGGTGTCGATAGATCCAGCTTGGCGCAGTGACAGTTTCGTGCCAAAAGGCTTCAGCTGAAACCACATCTACTGTCAGTGCAGGCGGAGCGCAGCCGGTGTAAGTGGAAGTTTGGCTGACCGGCGGACAGTGCACACATGTCACCAAAACCTCACAGGCAGGTTTCCAGAATGTCAGGCACATTAACAATGCAATATATACCCACAAAACCACTATTCAATGCAACTATCTGCAATCAGCACATAAATGTATCTCTATATCGACTGTCCCATCACATCTGATGTCAGGTCAAAAGGGATTGGCACCGTTTGGCACGTTTGGCACATTTGGCACGCGTAATGGAAACCCAACCTGATTTGATTAACACAGCTGCAAGCTATTGAGTTCACATCCCTCTCAGCCAACCACAAACAGCCACAGCATCAGATAGATATATATTCAGCATCTGTCATCTTAGAAAAGTCAAAAGAAAAGAAACAGAGTGAGACTGCGAGAGAGAAAGAGAGAGCGCGCGCGCACGAGAGAAACACAACATTGATTTACAATTGTGGTGACCTCCTCCCAGGCTACCTTTGCATCATCAGCCCGTGGAGGTCTGCTCACAGTTCCATATATTCGAACACTGCGAGCTTGGACCTCCCGGACCAAAACATCAGTTTGGCCATGTGACGCTGCTGCTCTCTTCTGCCATGGTGAATTTAGTAAACTCCCATCACGCCTTCACACGGCACATTTAAGGGCGAGGAGAGGGGCTCATTTGATTGGTGTGATGTGTGTAAAACCCACTCCATGCCTTCTCTCCTCCCTCTTTCCGACTTGCGCAGGTAGGAGGGACTGAGGTGGGAAAGAGGAGTAGCTGCGCCAGCATGCACGGTGTGCCAAACTTGCAAAATCCGCCTGGCCACACCCAGTTGGCGAAGCGCAGGTGCGCTGCGCCTCTGCCGTGCCCGGTCTGCGAAACTAGAGGCCAATGTCTCTATATACAGACTCTACATTCAGTGAATGTAGAGTCTGTAGGCAAACCCTGGAGATCTTGCCTCCGGAAGAAGAGCAGAAGAGCCCTGGTTTCTGGTTGTAGGTTGTTTGTATTCTGCGTGATATTGACCAACCACGTTTGAGCCGGCTGCAGTTGTTGCCAGGTTAAACGGTCCGTGTGGGGAACTAACGAGGTGGAACATAATTGGCATCACTGAACTCTGAACCCATCGCAATGGTTCAGCATATATATAAACGGAAGTCGGAAACGGAAATTCGTCTCCTCCACCCAAATCAAACCGGAATGCCAAAAAATCGGGGGTCTGCCCCCAGAGGCTGTATCCAGGGGCGGAAATCCCGGGGGGGACAGGGGGGATATGACTCCCCCTTCAGTAAAGCTGTCCCCCCTAGAATAATTTGAGACACAATTAATAATTTTTGAACAATGCAGTAGTATTTATTGAAAGCACAATGTAAGCGGTGCTCATTATAATCGCGCAATAATATGCTATTTAAATCTTAAAAGATTTAGTCCCCCCCTCCCATTCCTAGTAGTGGTATATCCCACACTCTTTCCAATGGGCGGGGCTGCTTGTCAGCAGTAGCAGCATGTGGCTGGACCCGCTGCCCACATTGCGCATCGCAGGGCAAGATGTACACTCACACATACACAGTTTAAGTTACACAAGTTAAAACACATCCCATTTACTGTTACAACAAGCCCTAGGCCCAGGCTGATAATATAAACTGTCTGCAACATTTCTCCTGCATTGTTCAAAAGCCTACTCAATTATGAGCGCTGCTAAGCTAAAAGCTAATGATTAAGCTCAGAGTTTAGTGATAGTCAGAGAGGACAGGAGAGAAAGAAGAGGGAGAGGACAGGAAGAGCAGTCAATGGCGGAGCGGCTCATAGCTAATGGGTACCTGTCTGTAGGCTCTCCACCTGTCAGTGAGACAAACATGAAAGACATGCAGTCTAACCGATGAGGAGCGGTCATTACGCGTGACTATTACGCACGGTTGTGACGGAGGGTAGCTAATGGGTACCTGTCTGTAGGCTCTCCACCTGTCTGTATAGGCTACCTGTCTGGAGGCTCTCCACCTGTCAGTGAGACAAACATGAAAGACATGCAGTCTAACCAATGAGGAGCGGTCATTACGCGCGACTGTTACGCACGGTTGTGACGGAGCGTAGCTAATGGGTACCTGTCTGTAGGCTCTCCACCTGTCAGTGAGACAAACATGAAAGACGTGCAGTCTAACCGACGAGGAGCGGTCATTACGCACGACTATTACGCACGGTTGTGACGGAGGGTAGCTAATGGGTACCTGTCTGTAGGCTCTCCACCTGTCGTGACGGAGGGTAGCTAATGGGTACCTGTCTGTAGGCTCTCCACCTGTCTGTATAGGCTATCTGTCTGTAGGCTCTCCACCTGTCAGTGAGACAAACATGAAAGTCGTGCAGTAGCTACGGGCAGTAGCTCAGTCCATAGGGACTTGGGTTGGGAACCGGAGGGTCGCCTGTTCGAGTCCCCGTTCGGACCAAATATATGGAGCGTGGACTGGTGGCTGGAGAGGTGCCAGTTCACCTCCTGGGCACTGCCGAGGTGCCCTTGAGCAAGGCACCGAACCCCCCAACCGCTCGGGGCGCCTGACCAGGGGCAGCCCCCTCACTCTGACATCTCTCCACTTTGTGCAGGTATAGGTCCTGTTTGTGCATGTGTGTGTCTTTCAGACCTGTGTGTAATTGACAAGCAAGAGTGAAAACATTGATTTCCCCTCAGGGGGATTAATAAAGTATATAAACTTAAAACTTAAACTTAACTGACGAGGAGCGGTCATTACGCGCGACTATTAGGCACGATTGTGAGGTGCGCAGCGGCAGTTCTCACAGCACACAGTATATAAACCAGTTTACCGGTTTAATTGCAGGAAATGTTTAGTTGTTAAGCCATTTCTCATAAGTATAGACATTCATTCTGCCTGTTGGAGAGATAGAGAGAAGATTAAAGCGTCAAATTGCGGTAAAAGATGCTGTATAAAAGACAGGCTACAACTTTTTTTCCTTGTCCCCCCCTGGAATTATTCTCTAAAATTTTACTGTTTATTGTCCCCCCCAACTATGAAATGGGATTTTCGCCCCTGGCTGTATCACCATCTGCCGGAAGTCAGTCGCCGAATACAGCCGATGGGTTCCGAGAATGGTCAACATATGGCAGACAAGGCCATCAATTCAATTTCAATCAATTTTATTTATAAAGCCCAATATCACAAATCACAATTTGCCTCACAGGGCTTTACAGCATACAACATCCCTCTGTCCTTATGACCCTCGCAGCGGATAAGGAAAAACTCCCCCAAAAAAACCCTTTAACGGGGGAAAAAAAACGGTAGAAACCTAGGAA
>NC_065513.1:2293002-2295751 GCF_006386435.1 Epinephelus moara
ATCTTTTCAGGTCAGGATAGGCCTAATTTTCGCAATATTATGCAGATGAAAAAATGCAGTCCGTGAGGTTTGTTTTAAATGAGAATTAAAAGACAAATCTTGATCAAATATTACTCCGAGGTTTCTTACGGTAGTGCTAGAGGCCAGAGCAATGCCATCAAGAGAAACTATGTCATCAGATAAAGAGTCTCTGAGTTGTTGCCATGACACCTTTTATTCCAAAAGTCGGAAAGAAAGCTAGGGAAGAACATGTAATAAAGCCCTGGAGGGCGGGAGTGGATGAACCCGGTTAAAGAGTACCCGCCCAGACGGGACACTCTAAAACTAAAGCGAGCGTGCCCGCAAGGAGGCAGGGATCATTTCATTTAAACCTGGTGTTCTATTGGTTGGGGGATTTTGACAGGGTTGTTACACAAAAAAATCAAAGCGCAAGGCAGAAATCTGAGAGCAGAAATTCCATGGGCGCACAGAAGCAGCTTGAGTGCAAGAAGACGAGCTGAAGCTGGAGCAGGAGCAGGAAATCTGTGTAAGCAACATTGTATCTAAGTGTGAACACAGTTTGAGCAGAAACAGAGTAGATCTAAGCGCAAGCAGAGGCTATTTGAGTGTGAGGGCAGGGTTTTGAGGGACAATATTACAAAATCTGTACATGAAATCAATAAAGAATGCTCTCAAATTGATATACCACTCTCTTGAGTAAAGATAGGAAAAAAGCTCCATATTGGCTGAGGCAAAACAAATTTGCACTCCAATATAGGCATAATAGTCACTACAACACTCACTTCAATGTCACAGGGACACTCTATCCAACTCCATAAATCCAATACTCACAGCATTATTCCATTTCACATATGGGTATTCACCATATAATTTATCACCGGCAGTCCAGTCCAGTGCTTTTCTCTCCCCTACATGCCACTGAAACTTCTCACCAAAATGTGCTCCTCAATACAACAGTCACAACATGACTCCTGAAATAATGCTATGGTATTATGCTCAAGTAAAAAACATGATTGGTTTATTTTGTCAGCAAACCATTTAGATGCCAGCTTATATTGCCAGTCAATATAATAGTCAATGTAATATGCCAATACCATATTCAGTGCAGCTAATAATAATAATGAATGAATAAATAGCAGTCTTGTAATGTAATCCCAAGGAATATGCAAATAACTCAAGTTTATGTACCACCAATGACATGCCCTACTGTAGACATTTTTCTGTACATTCTGCCAATTGCCCTGCACTGGCCTCTCCTTCTGAAGCATCAGCAGGACTGGTACCAACACCACCTCCACCTTTACATAGCAAACATAGAATTTTTTTTTTTTTACATACACTATAGTTTATACTTTATACAGTATAACAGTGAATTTCTTACTTGATTTGCCCTTGTATTCATGTAGGATAATTAAATAATTATATCCCTTTCATTGCACAAATAAATCATCTCAAAAGTGAAAAGGTGGCTAGTGGGTCAGTGATTTTCAAATCTCAATCCTTATTCTGACTTCAAAACTTTTGAATTTCAAGGGCCTACATTTCTACACTGTAATTGTAAAATCCAGTCCTCAGTGTTAATTTAACTCTCTGAGAATGTACAAATGGAGCCTTACCAAATGTACTATAGGGTGCATTTATCAATCATTTATCTGGCCTCAAGGACCCCGGGAGGTCCCCAGGCTGCATGCTGAGAAGAACCAGTGTTTTTTAGGTAACTTACTTGCAGAAGCATCGTGTGTTTTTGTCACTACAGGGTCCCTGAATAAATCTGGCGATTTAAGCCATTTGGCCGCGTCGTCCTCGTGTGCCTTTCTTTTTTTCTCCCTCTCTCTTTCTGCACCATCTTTTCTCTTTTTTTTTTTACCCGGATTTGGGTTGGGATCCATTGAAATTAACTCGACAACTTTCCCTTACATCTCAGCGCCAGCGGGCTCCTACACAGACACACGTGATGCGAGTTGACACGCCCCCTCCTCACCATGCTGGCTGTGTTTACAACCTAGGACTGTTGGGGTGGGTGTAAATCGAAACAAACCAATCACGTCTTGGCTTTTGACAACTGACAAGTGGCTCAACCTCACACACATAATCCCTCTCCTTGCACCACCGCAGTGATACGGGCCTGATGAACTGATTGGATTTCAGTTGTCAAAGGTCAAGGTCAGTGTGACCATACATCTGTCTCATTCTTGTGAGCACAATATCTCAAGAACACCTCAGTGGAAGTCCACATGGACTGGAGAATAAACTGATCAGAATTTTGTGGCCAAAGGTCAAAGGTCAAGGTCAATGAGGTTTCTGGCCCTGACACTACCCCTTTAAATATATTTTAATATTTCTTTTTTCATAATGTTACCAGATATGTCTCTGTCCAATAAAATCAGGGGCTGAGGTGGGTTTGGTATTGGTCTGGGGGTGGAGCAGTCTTTTCAGGAAGCAAAGCCACACAAGGCTGAGTGCCAGCAAAAGATAAGATAAATATCACTTTTCTACACATTTAAATTAATAAATAACTTGGTAGAAAAAAATATGTGCATGTGCATGAATATGTGAAAATGCATATTTGATTGTTTATATACTCTTTATCTGATGACATAGTTTCTCTTGATGGCATTGCTCTGGCCTCTAGCACTACCGTAAGAAACCTCGGAGTAATTGATCAAGATTTTTCTTTTAATTCTCATTTAAAACAAACCTCACGGACTGCATTTTTTCATCTGCGTAATATTGCGAAAATTAGGCCTAT
>NC_065513.1:2296577-2299466 GCF_006386435.1 Epinephelus moara
CTGAGGTTTTACCGTTTTTTTTCCCCGTTAAAGGTTTTTTTTGGGGGGAGTTTTTCCTTATCCGCTGTGAGAGTCATAAGGACAGAGGGATGTCGTATGCTGTAAAGCCCTGTGAGGCAAATTGTGATTTGTGATATTGGGCTTTATAAATAAAATTGATTGATTGAATTGATATATGTTTTTTGTTTTTATTTATATACTAAAACTGTGTTTTTTCATTCGTTGCCTCAGGGCAACATTGTGCAGATGTAGCACTTTTGTTAGGGGAGTATCTTACTAATGGATGGAGATGCCCTGGGATGGAAAATTAGCACCATACTCAAGGTTTTTGCTGTACTCTTTACTATTGCTTGTAGGAAATGGACACAAGAACATTTTATGGCTGAAAGAAAGAACAAATTAGGGTCATTCCATCCGACAGTGAGGACAGTGAGGAAGAGTGGACCCCAGAATCAGGTTTGAGAGCCTGTCAGGGGTTAGTCAGGGGCCAGTCAGTTGAGTAACATATGTAATGTGTGTGTGTGTGTGTGTGTGTGTGTGTGTGTGTGTGTCTGTGTGTGTGTTTGTGTGCATGTGCGCATACGCGTGTATATACAGTACGTGTGTGTGTATACTGCACGTGTGTGGTGTTCGTGCGTGCGTCTGTGTGTGTGTAAAAAAAATGGCTACAGTGTTATATGTGATGAGATGATATACATTTTGTTGATGGAGTAACTGTTTATTTCAATAAAACATTATCTAATGTATCTCCCTCTTGCTTATCCTCGTTCCCTGTAGTATTGAAAACCTTGGTGTTTTAGTACCCCTGTCGCACACTGTTGCCCTGAGGCAACAAACCAATATCTGTTTAGGGGGGGTGGGGGGGGGGGTCAAGTTTTATGATTGTTATATTATCAGGGACCCACAAGCTCTCAAAAAATGAAGTGAAATATTTTTTCCCCCCTAAAATAAAAAGTCATGCCATAGAGGGCTAATGACGAAATCTCATGAATGTGCACCGCACCAATGTGGTTCACTGACCAGGTCTCTAAAATGGCTTAAATAAAGGTTAAATAGGTTAAAAATCATTCTGAAATGAAGGATTTACAAGTTTATTGTAAGTCCCCTATAGTAGTCCCCTATTCCAGACCATTCCAGATGAGCCCCTGATATGTTACAACCCTGGCTCAAGGGAAGCAACATAAAGGAAGAAACTGTTAAATTGATCAAACTTTAAGTTTATCAAATGATCAAAAGGAAATCGAAAGCATAGTGGTGAGAGGGGAGACTGTGCTCCTGCAGAGCCTGCTGGCTGGTCATGTGGCTGAAAGAGAGAATGTTACTTTTAAACCCAGGTAATCAGTCCAGGTGCCAAACATCAGCGATCAGAGAGGATGTCCCAAATTCCTTGCCTGAGCCTCTCTCCCACTGTGCGCTACACATGCGACACCGTATGCTGTTAAAGTACACACAGAAGTGGAGAAGCAGTACAAGTCCAGGACAACCAAACATTGTTCGCACAGTTTTTCTCATGATATACAAATGCGTACAGTGTGGACAAGAGAGACATATTCTTTTTTGGTATTGAGCCTACTCATGCTAGAATCGATCTCCAAAACGAAAATGTAGTATCATGTAGTATCAATATTTTGGTATTGATCTGCCCACCCCCAGTGTCCAGCTGATCTGCTCCCATAAATGGGATTTTCTCTCTTCATTGTGATAGTTTCTGACTGACATATTATACAGCCTGGGATAGACAGTAGCTAAAAAAGTGACAGTAATGGCACCAGCACTTTTCTGAGAAGTACAGAAAACTGAAACTAAAAGCACTCGGAGCTGCTGCACAAAAAAGCTGGGGTGCTCTGAAAAAGATGCTGGGTGTGATACTTTTTCACTAGACGGCGGCATTATCTCTGTCCTAACTGGAAACAATTGAAAAAAGATGTTGGTGCTTAGAAAAAAAAGAAAGCTACGTGGACACAGGCCATCAGAGAGACTCCAGCTGCGACTAGTTGCTCTACTATTGACCCAAATATGAGTATCAAGGCACTCCATCCAGCAGATGGATCTGTCTTATATGTAGCAAACATTTCAAAGCAGATAACTACAGGCATCACCAAACGGCAGACTGGGGCCCTGGACTAGGTGAAGCTTCCACCTACACCTATGGTACGCTAAAAGAAGCATTATACCTCATAAAGACAATATGAGGTTCACACCTTTGCTGGAAGGAAATTTTAGTAACTGGGCCTCTTTGAATCTAATTACCCCTGATCTACACAGTGTCTAACCAGGGGACTACTTTTTCTGTTTACCTTTTGGAAGACTCAAAGACAAGGTGTTTGAGAAGAATTCTATGCAGGTTTTTGAAATCTGTAGGAAGCTTGTGACCTTTTGCCAGAGTCCAAGCTCCCCAAATCTCTACAACTGGTTGTAAATGACATGTTATGAGCTATAGTCAAAATGGATTTTAAACAAAAGATAAGTTGCACCCAGGGTGACATGTACCAGCACTGTGTAAGATCCAGGGGGATTTAGTGGTATCTAGTGGTGAGGATTGCAGATTGCAACCAGCTGAAACTTCATCCGGAATTCCTTAAAGAGGCAACAGATAGGATTTTTTTTTTTTTAGCTTGGCGCCACCTAGTGTCAGCGGTGTTGCTCACACTATCGCAACGACCAAATTGACAGTGGGGATCAAAGATGATCAATAAAATGTAGGCTGTAAAGCCACCGGTATACCTCTATGTATATGTAGAATGAGAAGGTGTGTGGACACTATACTAAATAAATGAGTAAAGAGACCGAGCAACAATTATCAGATTTATCTGAAGAAAAAACAAATAGTAATGCAAATAATTATACCAGAATGCACAGTACCAGTACAAACAACTCACAGTAAATTAT
>NC_065513.1:2299930-2315555 GCF_006386435.1 Epinephelus moara
CCATCTCTTGAACGCCTGACTGAGGTTTACTCTTGTTTTTCCTCTTCTTTTATCACTCTCCTTTTTGCTCTTCTTTGCCTCCTCAGACAGAGGAGCTTGTTTTCTTTTGCTAGGCCATTTTTCACTTGTCTCTAAACTTTGTCCATCTGCCATTGTGCTCGTGACTCAACTATCTCATGCCCAACTCCTCATAAGGCTCGTGACTCAACTATCTCATGCCCAACTCCTCATAAGGACCAGCCTCAGTCCCTTTCGCAATACATGACATGTTTCCTGCCGTAAAGCAGATTTTTTCCATGAAATTTCGCCCCCGGTGGCAGAAGCTTATTACAAAGATTGCAAAGCCACTAAGTAACCTATGTAAACGCTGATAGTCTGATTTTACTGTGGCCAATACCCTGTACAACCCACATTATTTTCATAATGATATATTTAGGAAAAAATGCTATCTGTTGCCTCTTTAAGTGTTCATTGTTCAGCAGGTTTTTGCCAGGAGTCGAATTATCCACAGAGGTCTTTTCCTCTTCAAAACAAATGGACTATGTGATTTAAACCAGTAAAAACACTGAATAAAGCTATTTAATGTTTTTGTTTTTCTGCCACTACTCCTCACGAGGGAGCTTCTAATTTCTGTGAAAACATGAAAATATGAAAATGCAAATGCCTCTGTCTAGAGTTTGGTTTGTCCATTCTGGGTTACTGTAGAAACATGGTGTTACGTCATGGCAATCTACATAAACAAGGACACGCTCCCTATATAGATAAATGGCTCATTCTGAGGTAATGAAAACACAACGATTCTTATTTTCAGGTGATGCGTTAAAAAAAAACATACTTAATATATTATATTTGATTTCTGCCAATATATCTCCCCCAAATTCTACACACTGGACCTTTAATTCATACTTACTATAATTACAAGCAGTAAATAAAGTGAACTGAAAGACGACATTTCTCAAGGTAAAGGGGCTTTAAACTTATATGCATGAATCCATGAATATAAAAGATGATAGAAATAGTTCATTGTTTTCTGCAAACAACTGAGAGAGTGCACATGTGCACATTCCACTGCAATTAATTAAAAGCTAACAATGAATTCCTCAAGAGCTTCAGTTACTAGTTCAAAGCAGCAGCATGTGTGTCACTACCATTTACAACAGTGTCTGTCTTCAGAAAGTGATCTGGCTTTGGAGTGACCTTGCATCTAACCCTGTTAGATATGCGCCTTGAGCATGTTCATTGCTCAGTGACATTTTGCTCCTTAAAAATAACACAGATGCTGGGCCCTGTCTGACTCTGTAGCCTCAGCGTAGCTGGACGTCCGGCTATTTTCATTACCATTACCCCTCGTAACCTCCCCCCACACCCAACCTTCCTTCTCTCTCAGTGTCAGTGGCCCTAAGAAGGACAGTTGTGTGCGTCACTTTATTAGTTTTGGAGATTGACATGTTCCCAGCTTCTTGGCCTGTAGATGAAGCAGTCATAGCCTGTCTGCAACTGACAAGTGTTAATCACGGATCAGCAACTTGGGTTTCACCTGTCAGAGATCCCAGCGCTCAGGGACTCAGGGATTTACACAGTCTGGTCACCCTCACAATGTTGTCTGTTACCCATTAGCTTCAGTTATTCACACAAATTAGTCTGACCTGTGATGTAAAATGTTCCTACATTACTGCACATTTTCACACTCCTGCAGTTTTATGATTTTACAGATTGCTTGTGTCTTTCATTGTATGTAGTCTAACATGATTATCACGTTAGGATTGCTGGTATGTGTGCATGAGTGTGTTTGTGTGTATCTGTTCAAAGGCTTTCCATGGCAGCACTCATTATGGATAAAGGGGGTGGGGAAACTAGTTCAAATTTATTGCCTGCGTCAGCTGTGTCAAATTTGGCAAGCTCAAATGGTCAGCTTGCAAATGGTAGGGCGATACCCAAGGGTCAGCAGCCTTTGTCATAAGCACAGAGTTGTACATTTTCACCTCTCTGTGTATAAGTTAAATGTTCATCCACAAGTACGTTCACAGGTGACCGTTATGTTCACATTTTGAGCATAACATTCCCAGGCTGCTGAATCAGTCAACTAAGAGCAGTGAAAAACTGACCTGATTTTGGGCTCGGGTGGCATGAAGGACAAAAAGAGCCCCGCTGCTGCTGATGAAGACCAAGCTGCTCGTCCAAGTGAATCCTTCAGTCTTTTTTTTTTTTTTTTTTTTTCTCCACTTTTCTCTTCTTTTGATCATTCATAAAGAGGACCACCCACTTTCTGAACCCTTGCCTCTATTTTTGCAGGGTCAGAAAGAGTAGCCAGTTGCTCTTTATGGCAGAGATTTTTACGATGTGGTCAGAGCTGTTTGGAGACCACCAGTTATCCTTTCACTTGTCACTGGAGCTACAGTAGCCCCAAGGAAGGCCTGAGCTGAATGGGAAACATGTTTCACTGTTTTGAAGTCTTGGGGAATTTGGCATCTGCTCAAGAGTCTGCAAAGCAGTTCTTTTCTCCTTGTATTAACAAAACTACAAAATGTAGTTGAATCCCTCATATAATTTAACTCCATGAACATATTTATTGTGATCATTAGTTTGAAATTACTATACTGTAATATTTGTTTCCATCATAACTTGGGATAGTACCCAATATGAAGAAAAATGAATGCACATATAAATCTCATATAAATGTTATATAAATTGTATACTTACAGTAACGAAACGAAAATTAATTCAGAAAACTGACTGTAAGGGTCCAGGGTGTGGGATTTAGGGGCAGAAATGGTATATAATATTCATTATATTCATGTTTTACATTGTTTATAATCACCTGAAAATAAGAATTGTTGTGTTTTTGTTACGTAAAGCCCAGTTCTGACGAAAGATTCGCAACAAGATTACAGACAGCTACTCGCAATTTGCCATCCTGCAACGTTCTAAAAACCTGCCGGTTCACACCAATTTAACTACATACAGTGTATCATCTCTTTGCAACAACTCTCTGTACTTCTGTTCTGATAGGCTCGGCATAGAGCTGATGCACCACTATAAATCCACCTTAACTGTGCAAGTTGATGATCTCCTTCTGGGTACCTGTTATCACAGAGGCTTTAGCTTTTGTCGCTAAAGGCAAAAAGAAAGCCTGGCTTTGTTGAACCTCTGGTCTTCCTGTCACAGTCCAAGTGCCTGTCAGCCTGCCACAGAGATGCACAGAAATAAGAATAGATTGCTTGGCCTCAGATCTGCATGTCACTTTGCAAACTGAGGTGTGTGTGAGACTGATTCTGTCTTTTGCCCTGAGCTGTTGTCCCGTCTCTATAGTTCTATGCTTTGTGGGTACACAAACCAAAAGCATGTTTATTTTGGTTTAGATCTAAGCTCTCGCTACATAAAATTCACAGCAATTCACAGCCTGACTGATTTTGATGTTTCTTGTGGTAAAGATGTAACTTTGGCTGCTGGATGGCTAAAGCCTGGAGATCAAACCCCCGATTTACCAGTGGATCCAAATCTGTTCCCTATACATTAAAAATGATCTACAACAGCATATGCAGCAATGTTATTTTTTCTAGCTACAAATCCCAAAAATGTTGAAACTGAACATAATTTTTTTCACCGCAGGAACTTTTATCAAATACCCGGTATTTTGAAAATCCTCTGTGCGTTTCCACCGAAAATACCCGGGTAAAAAACTTTCCCTCAACCCCAAACTTTCCCTGAAAAAGTACCTAGTAGGGGGGTAGGACTTTTCAGATTACCCAAAATTCTTGAGGGGCAGGGCTGTTTTCCGGAGAACACTGATTGGTGTCACTCACACTTGCAGCATTCCGCACTTCCTGGCACGAGCAGCCGCTACAAACTTTATGTCATTTCTACAGGCTTCACTTCCTTTGTGTTTCAATTTGGGATGTGTACCGAAACCCGGTACTAAATTAGCCCCGGGGCTAAATTATCAAACGGTATCGGTTCTCCTCTGTGCTCTGTGCCAGCACTGAACTCCTCCACATACACATACATCCACACCCACAGATACACCAACACGACCGGTAACCGGTGAACAGCCGAGCGGCTGCAGTGGAAACGAAGTGAAGATAAATCGAAAATGACTCGAGTTGACGGCAGCTACACTCGTTACTGTAAGTGACATTAACCCTTAGCGAGTCAGAAGCCGATAATTTATCAATACATGTGTTCAGCAGCATGAACATGTAAACATGTACACAGTGGTATTCAATATGCTCCGTCCACAGTCTGTCATCCACCGACACTAACGTTATGTCTTACACAAGGACAGCATGCTAGTTCAGCTGATAGTGAATTGTTACTAATAAGCTAAAATGACAGCTGTCTGTATGTAGACTAACTTAGTTTGACACTTAGTTTAAAATACTTTTAAACTTAGCTGCTGGCTGAGACAAACCATAGAAGAGTTTAAAAATGCCCTGCCCTAAATAAGCATTGTATTTATGACAAATTTCAATCTGGTTACCGTCAGCAGCATTCCACTGAGACAGCACTTCTTAGAGTGTCTAATGACATCATGATGGCCTCTGACACTGATAAATGTACCATCCTAATGCTGCTTGACCTTAGCGCAGCCTTCGATACTGTGGATCACCACATCCTGTTAGACAGGCTCAATAACTGTGTTGGCATTTCAGGCAGTGCCCTTGACTGGTTTGCCTCCTACCTCTCTGGTAGAAGTTTCTCTGTAGCATCTGGTCCTTTTATGTCCAAGTCTGTCCCCCTTTCTTGTGGGGTACCTCAGGGCTCAGTGTTGGGTCCAATTTTGTTTGCTCTATATGTGCTACCTCTTGGAATCATTATCAACAGGTTTGAGGGTGTATCTTATCATATGAACGCAGATGATATTCAGCTGTATTTTTCCTTTAATCCTGACAGGACTGACAGTCTGAATGTACTGCATGACTGTTTGTCTGCAATTAATGACTGGATGGTCAACAATTTCCACCAGCTTAACGCTGCTAAGACCGAGGTCCTTATTGTCGCTCCTGACTGTACTGCTTCTAGGGTGGTGAGCTGTATTGGGTCCCTGAATTCAAATATCCGCTCTAACCTGAGAAATCTCGGAGTTATTTTTGACCAGACCATGCACTTCGATAAACACATTCACATGTTGACCTGTACATACTTTTTCCACCTTAAAAACATTGCAAAACTGAGATCTGTTGTATCACATGCTGAACTAGAAATGATCATTTACGCCTTTGTGTTATCACGTCTGGATTACTGCAACTCTCTTTTCATGTGTCTCAGTAAAACTCATGTAGATCGCCTCCAACTGGTGCAGAATGCCGCTACCAGGCTGTTCACCAAATCACCCAAAAACTGCCACATTACTCCTGTCCTGGCCTCCCTACACTGGCTTCCTGTCAGCTTTAGGATCCAGTTCAAAATCCTTGTTTTAACATTCAGAACCCTTCATGATCAGGCACCTGAGTATCTGTCTGACCTGCTGCATGTATATGTTCCCAGTAGGACATTTAGGTCGGCCGATCATGGCCTGTTGGCAGTTCCTCGCACTAGGCTTAGAACTAGAGGTGACCGGGCCTTTGAGTCCATTGCACCCAGATTGTGGAACGCCCTCCCACAGAATTTGAGAGCCGCAGCATTGGTTGATATCTTTAAGAAGCATCTTAAAACCTATCTGTATAGGCAGGCATTCTTTAACTTGTCTTAAGTGATTTAGTTTTGCAACAGCTGTTTCATTTTTGTGTCTCTGTATGTGACCTGTGACCTGTATGTTTGTATGTATGTATTCTTGTTTGTATTTTAATCCTGTGAAGCACTTTGTGAGTCCTGTCTGTGAAAAGTGCTATATAAATAAATTTTGCTTACTTACTTACAAACAGCCCCAACTCTCTACCAGCATGTAAACAGCCAATAAGCTAGCAGAGCCAAATACATTGCACATGCCGAATCATCTACGTCATCACGCTAATTTGAATACATTTTCTGGAACTTTGAGGTGCGGTGGAAACGTAAACCACACAGATTACCAGGAATTCTCTTACCCAGGTAAATAAATTCCTGGTAATAAAAGTTCCTGGAAATGTTGGTGGAAAAGGGGCTTTTGTTAACTGACAACATATTTCATTTGTTTTCCACCAAAATATTCAATCTTACAATTTAATAGTTGTGTGTAGTGACTACAGCATTGTTAAACTCTTTTATGGTTAAGTTTGTGTGCTGACAGTACGTGGTTCAGGTTGAGGAAAGATTTTCTAGTTAATAACTTAGTTAACCTGGATAACTGCCTTTTCACCCTGTTGAGGTCAGGAAGCAGGCACTGGTTACACCATGTAGCACTCAGGGGCCCAGGAGGAGATTCTACCCTCAAGCTACAAGGATCCTGCCTTATCCTAACCTTGACTTTTATGTATTACTACCACTATTATACTATACTATACTATACTATACTATACTATACTATACTATACTATACTATACTATACTATACTATATATTGATGGATATATTATGGATATTCTGTGATTTTATATCTTGTCCTAACCTTAACCAAAGTGATTTTGTTACCTAACCCTAACCACAGAAGGTCAGGATGAGAACCCTGAAGTCTGATGTCTCAGTCCTGTGCTTTGCCTTCCACCCACCCTGATCTCTTCACTGTGACTCTGGTGGGGTAGATAAATGTAGACCATTGTAACTGGAAAACAGTTTTGTATTATATAAACAGAATTTCTTGGAGATGGCTGCTGTACCTATGCTTATTCTGTGGGTAGTACAAATGACATCACAGTCATGGATACTGCTGCTTATGTTTTCTCTGTACATGTTTCTGAATGAATGTATGTAAACACAACAATTCAGTGACTAGAAACAGCGAGCAACATTGTAAGTTACTCAGATGTTAGACCAGTTCTATAAATCTATATGTGAACCTCATTGTCACTAAGCACAGTTACTGAGGGGAATATAAAGGTTGATACCTGATCATATACAACACATGCTTGCAGAGGTGATCAGAAGGTAAAATCAAATAAAAAAGGACTCCCTTTTAACCTTTATGACTATAAATCCAGTTTAATGCGTCTGTAATGCTGTCACGATGCTCACAAGACATCGCACCTGCTTAGCTGAAAAAGCATTGTCAAGTTTCAGAACAAATTAATGCTAAAAAACAACACTTCCAGAAGGAAGACTAACCATCTTCAGTTTTTTTCCAATGTGTATTTCAACCAGGAGAGACAGAGGAGAAGAGTAAAGCTATAGTTTAATACAGAATATGAGTGTACATATTAACAGATGATTTATGCTGATTAAGATTTAACAGAAGTCTTAAGTACTTGGAAACCAGAGGGATATACTTTGTGATTGGGGGACATCTGAGTCGCAACAAGATAAATCATGGAGTCCAGACACTGGTGGTGGTGGTGGCAGATGACTCTGAGACTGCTGACTGCAAAGGCTGATGAGGTTGTTGAATCCATAAAGACTAGGTGGTGACGGGGAGGTGGAGGGCATGCATGACTGCAGCAAGAGAGAACTATGGCAGAGAAAGAGCCATATTTAAAATGAGGAGCTGTAAGATGATAGACTGACAGAGAAGGTGTGTCACTGTGCTATTGCTACTGCTATTGCTATTGCTATTGCTATTGCTATTATATTGTGCTACTGGTCAAGTGTGAATCAGTTGTAGAACAGCTGATGACTCAATTGACAGCCCTGGACAATGACAGCTAGAGATAGAGAGTAAGCGTGCATGGCAAGGATTAAAAGTATTGTCTTCATGACCAAACATTTGCTAGAGTTTGATGACCTGCAGCACAGTGTGGACTGAAACCGAGTGAAAAGCCTTGATTCAACAGAGAAGGTGATAGCATGAAGTCTAGCACTAATGCTGCTACCTTAAAATTTAAGCAAGTATATAACGTGAGCTAGTTAGCTGTCCTTTGTCACCCTGCCTTGTTTATGATTAAAAGAAAAAAAAAGTCACTGATGTGTACTTTGTATTTACAATTTATTTGAGCATAGCTGCTTTATTTGTCAAGTAAGTTCTAATTCACTCTAAAAACCCTGCAGAATCCCAAGTAGGCTGCAAACAGCCTTATTTTAAAAGCCGCAATATACTTAAATCACTATTGTAAACTAATAAAAGTATTGTTTTTAAACTAATTGTGATGTTCTCCATTATTAAATTGACCTTTCTCATGACAGAAAAAGTCCAGGTGTAATTAATAAAATCAGTTGTGACTGCACTCATATTTAGGTGATCCTGATTCAGGACCTAATAGTGCTTCCTGGTTCACTGAAATGACTGGCCGGGACACTTAAGTGGGACTGTGCCTTTGTTAGTGGTATTAATTATACCTATGCTTTCCTGGTAAGACATGTTGAAATGTCTGCTGTGAAACCCTGTCTGTCTGAGGACAGATTTTGTAAACACATTAACGTCCCAGCCTTGAATTTTAGTAATGAAGCTTTTTGGGTGTGTAGTTGAAATCAAAATGAAGGCAAGGTTTGAAGATGGTCTGAGTAAGGAAGGGGCCATTGCACCACAACTTAATGCCCTTAGCTGACATTTGCTTTAAGTCGTGGATCACTGTGTTGCGGTTGGAGGTTAAAGGTTAAGGTTAAAGTCCCACTGATTGTCACACACCTGAGTGTGTGAAATTTGTTCTCTGCCTTGGCTATCATAACCTAGCAGTTGTCAAGTTGTATTGGAGTATCTTTGTTGGTGACTACTGTTAATAATGTTATTGAACATGAGCAACATCTTTCATTTCAGATAGGTTGTGCTTATTATTTACTTTTTACTCTGCTATTGCATGAAACCATTTATCTTCTCTCTGGCAACTGGATCTGAGTTTACCTTTGCTCTCACTTTCTTTATTGGACAAAAGCATCTAGGAATACAAACATGTTAAAATGACTAGATTTATTGAATTCATTGAATAAAAGTCAATGAGGGCTTTCTTACAAAAATAAAAATGTGTTATTTGCCTGAAAATTAATTTTTCTATCCCAAAAAATATTTTTCACTAAATTGGTCTCAGTTTGAGAGTGTTTGTGTGTGGGAAACATAGAGGCAGAGTATAAAAAAAAGTTAAATAACAACAACAAAAAAACTATATTACCATACAATCATAGAAAAAAATAACTATATGGAAATATGAAGACAAGTGTCCAATATAAAGAATGTGTGACTAAAACAAATATGACAAAAACTTTGTATTTATGTCCAAACATCAACTCCAGACATTCATTAAAGAGTAAAAACAGAGGTCATTCACAGGTGGGTATTGTCTATAATCTCTGTACAGTGCAGGTGTACTGCTGTGCTCTCCATGTGCAGGTGAACTGTACTCCTGGAGAGGCTTGGTCTGGTGAATGGTGAGCATGGAGTCATATAATGAGTGGTACCTGAACCCACAATGAGCACTAGCAGTTTATTATCAGAGTTTGGGACCGTACACATGCTGTGTCTTTAATCACCTGGAAAATGTGAGGTTGGGCCCTGTGTGCGACTCTTGTGCCTATTCTGTGCCAACTTAAAGAGCGCAGAGGCAGGTTGCATCTGAAGTTGCTAAGCAACCATAAAAGCACCAGGCTATGTACATGAAATCCTGAGTGGAGAGCTGATCTTCCTCCAGGCGTTGTTTTTAAGTCTGTAGGCCTAAAATATTGTTCGTGAGACAGAAGTAAAGCTCTGAAGGGAAAGATATATGCTGGCTGTGATTGGTTGTTCCTCGTCACATGACAATGGCATGACAGCATCGTTCTGGTGTTTGAGCGTGCCTGCCATACATCTACAATGAAAACAATCAATTTGAGGGCGCAAAAAACGTGGCATGTGTACAGCCCCTTAAGATGGTCTATCATGGATGTCCAGATCCTCATGTGCCACAGAATCTGTGGAAAGTTTTTGTTTGCCACTAAGGGTAGCCAAGTCTCTGGTGTCGCTTCTTCACCATTTCTGCAGACAAAGCATCCTCTGCAACTCCGTCAACACCTGACACAGAAAATGACCCAATATCAGGTGAGCTGGTGGTCAATTCCACAGCCTCCACCATGTCAGCCACAAAGCCATACATTATAGCTATGCCTACATTACCTTTTGTAATTTTATCTTGTGTGTGTGTGTAGTCCTCTCTGAATGCCATGGGTTCCTCCGGCGATGGATAATACTCCTGGTGCCACTCTAACATGTCATCATAATTGCTTTGCAACAAGTACCAATCTGTGTTTTTCACCGCATTGGCTGCCTCATACTCATGTTACTTTCAGTATTAGTTCCACCTTGTCCATGGTCCACACCAACGTAGCCTTATACAAGGGTTTGTATGTTATCCTACGAACTAGGAGCCCCAAATGGCATTATGTCCGTAATGTAAAGATATATCATTAACATAAAGTTACCGTGGTTACGTTTAGGAAAAGAAGTATGGTGAGGACGGACCTTAAAATGACTCAAAGGTAATTCAAAGTTCACTTAGTTCCGAACACCTGTCTCTTGGGGAAAGTACTGTGTGTTGTGACTTAACCACCATTACAACCTGCCTCCTAGCTGGACCACTCGAGACCCTTTCCTTCCTCACACCCGTCAGTGCATTGGTCACATGATCGTGGCCATCCAGAATACACAAGTCATGCATGAATTACCAGCTCATCATTATGGGGGATATGTATGAATTCATTACTTTTGATAGGAAAATGAAGAGTATATGAGAAGAGCCTGTCCAAGCACAGAAATTTCTCGTCTTACTTTTCGCCATTGCTGTTTTTTCTCTGTAGTTTTTTGTTTTGTTTTGTTTTTTACAAATAAGCAACCAGTTGCCATGTCCTGTTTATACCTGTAATAGCATACCTAGTACATGAATGGTCACATGATATGTGTTTCAGGTGTGTTAATATGGATGCAGATTATTTCTGATATGGTACAAAAATGCTTGTGTGGACAGAGAACGTTTTTGTGTGGATGTACCCTTACAGTAAGAAGTGACATCAACAAGTGGACTCAGTTGCTGCTGGCTCATGTCAGACAGTCAAAGTAGATCCACATGTCAGAAATGCCAAACTGCTGCTTTTTACCACTTTATTGCCCTAGACAGGGGCGATGGTGCTGGTAAGGTCAAAAGAACGTGAGAAGAGTAAGATGTGAAGGCACTTAAAGCTTCAGGTTACACTGTTGTTCATGGACATAGTGAACTATGCCTCATCTGGACTCAGCAGCTACCAAAATACATACCCATTTTGTAATAATATCTACTATTTCTGATCTCCACCTCTTCTCTCTTTTCTTCCCATCTCTTATTTCTGTTCATCTTCCCTTCTTTCTTCTTATTATTAGCCCTTTTTACAGAGAATTCCTGCACTATTGCTGCAATGAAAACCCTTCATTACACAGGCAGTGTCGGCATCTGGTGTGACATTTAACATGTGTGGAGCAGCACTTGCTAAACAGTAATAATGGTATGATCTTACTGTATAAAGATGAAAACTCTGTGTGTGTGTGTGTGTGTGTGTGTGTGTGTGTGTGTGTGTGTGTGCGTGTGCGTGTGCGTGTGCGTGTGCGTGTGCGTGTGTGTGTGTGTCTGTTTCACGTTTTTCTCCTCACTGACTTGGTCAATCCATGTGAAATTTGGCACAGTGGTAGAGGGTAATGGGAGGATGCGAATGAAGCAATATTACATCAATTGGCCAAATGAGGGCGCTATAGCAATCAATTGAAATTGCAAACTTTGAATGGGCATATCTCATGCCCCGTATGTCGTACAGACATGAAACTTTGCACAGAGATGCCTCTCCTCATGAGGAATAAATTTGTAGGCATATGACCACACATAATCTGAGGGGACCCCTCCATTATTGACCTGATCACACAAAATGGGGGTGCTAGAGAGCTAATTTCTTATCTAGGCCTAACCGCCATATCGATTTTTACTAAACTTGGTAGATATGTAGAACAGGACACCTCAAGGTGACTGGAGAAATTTAACTCTAATTGGCAACTGAGTGGCGCTATAACAACAGAAAAATGCTTAAAAATGACTAAAATGCGACCAATTGCTGTGGCTCCCCCTGTGGCCGAATGTTTGTTTGTTTGTTTTTTCTAATTTTTGGTATGACGAAGTCATGGTATGGTATGCTGTACATAATCACGGAAACTGTCAGTGTGTCATTCTGTCAGTCAGTCANCCACTATTGGCAATGGTATTACTGTACTTTCAATAAAGCAATTGTATTATCAAATTCACAAAATCTCTGTCTGAATACATTGCTCTTCTTAATGGGTTCAGTTGACTATTTAATCTGCAATTTCCTATGACCTGTATCCCAAACACACACCATGTGAAACTGTATGTGGGCAACTGTGCACTCAATGGGTATGGACTAGTATGACAATAACAATCGTTTACCGTCCCTGTTATATGGCGGCTGATCTTGTCCTCTGCTCAGAGGGTAAGGAGCTCCTGGATGTCAGTTTTGGTTCCCTAGGATGCTGAAGGCATGACCTGCCCCACTCTTCCTCTGATTGGCTAGCGCACCCTGCCTTCATTGGTTAGGTTTCGGCATGACGAGTGAGATTGGTAAGGGGTTGGGTAAGAATATCATGGTAAGGCAATTAGAGGCAGAGTAAAGCGAGGCATACACTGTGCAATTTTGGGCTGTCCCAGATGAAAGATGACCAAGATGAAAGAAACATGGCGATATCTTAGGTAGCTCTAAAACGGTGGTCCTCCGTCGCAACATGAGAGAGGCTCAAGGATGGCCGTTGTCACGGTCTTGCAATCAAAGACAGCCTGGGATAAAATTCTAACAGTGCCAGAAACTTACTGTGTGACCACTGTTACTATGTCTACTAACCAACCACTAGAAATACAGCATGAAATGAACTATTGCTAAACCCACACAAACAGATGGATAGCAGCTCACCATGAAGGCAACACATGTTAAAAGAAATGTGTGGGATTCCAGCAAAGAGGAAAACCTTGTCAAGTTGTGGTAGCAGAAGCCTTGCCTGTATGATGTGTCCTCCAGCTCTTACTGTGATTGCGTAAAGAAGGACGAAGCATGGAAGGAAATAGCGGCGGAATAGCAGCTGCCAGGTGAGCAACCTAGCAGCTATCAAACACACAGAGACACGCCACAGTATATAGTGCCCACAAAGCTTTAGCCTATTTAGTAATGTGACCCTCTATGTTGTGCTTCACAGTTGGAGAAGTAATAACCCATTGAGCATCATACACACACAGAAGCTATTGCATCATACGTCGTAACCTGCGATTCAGTAGGCCCTGTTATCATACAGTCTGCATACATAAAACTTGAAGTCGTACCCAAGTTTATTAGTTCCATGTCGCACAGTGGAGCTTGTACTAAACTTACTACAATTGCTAAAATCTCATGGTCTGTAGGAGGCTTAAGGCAGAGTAAGATATAGGGCGGGCCATGCCTTCGCCATCATAAGGAAAAAGAAATAGACTCCCAGATCGCCTTGTTTTCCTAATTTGCGGACATTTTCAGTTGCTGATCTTCTTCTTGTGTTAGCTGCTAACTGCTGCTAGCTGCTTTGTAGATCTCCCAGCAGTGGGTCACACACATAAGACATCGTCAAAACGTCACAGCCATCTAGTCTATGGTCCTGTCCTGCCGGCTCACACTTCTTACGCAGACGTCGATTAAACTCAGTTCGTACCTCCACTGTTGGCTTAAAGGTGAGACAGCTGTTCTCCCATTCTGTGTATGTACCTTTTATACAGAATGACAAGGCTGTAAAACAGTACAACATTCCCCCCATGAACAGGCAGTAAAGAGCCAATGTTTATCTTCTGTTCTCTGCTGTCTTTTTGCTTTGTTTCGCTTCTCTTCGCCTCTCTTCTTTTTGCTTCTCTCTGATTCTCTTCTCTTTGTTTCTCTTCCCTTTTCTGATCTCCACGTCTCCTCTCTTGCCTTCTCTGTGTTCACTCCACTTTGCTTTGCTTCTTTTCTCTCTTTGTCTCTTCTCTCTTCTCTTCTCTTCATTTTTGTAAAATGGCTGTGTAAACAGGAGGAACCTGGGAATTAAGGTCAATTTTAAAATCAATCAAAATCTCTTCTCTTCTCTTCTCTTCTCTTCTCTTCTCTTCTCTTCTCTTCTCTTCTCTTCTCTTCTCTTCTCTTCTCTTCTCTTCTCTTCTCTTCTCTTCTCTTCCATGCTCTTCTCTTTGCGTCTCTTCTCTTCCCTCAAGTCTCTCTGCTCCTTTTCTTTCTGCTTCTCCTTTCTAATTTGCCATTTTTTTGGTAGCTGACACATTTCTTGAAATTATGCTCCATTTTCAAAAACTCTAAACACAAATGCTAAACTGCACAATCAGTCTTTACAAACTTCAATGGTCTTACACCTAAATCAACCTTTGCCCTCAGACAACACACACAAGCTATCAGAAACTCATAAATGTTTAGACTATGTTCCCAGAGAAATCATTTGGAACTTTGTGAAGTCAGAGCACTGACTATCCAGATAATCCTTTCAGGAGCAGTCCACTGAGAGAAGTTCAAAACAGTAATGTAATATACTGTAAAGCTCTTACAGTGGAGAAGGGAATACCACTGCTGCTGCTAAGGCTTTACCTCCAAACGCAGCAAATGTACAGATTCCTCAGCATCAGTGTTCTCATCATCTGGTCTAGCGTCAAGATCAGTTCACATTGTCTTATCAGCATCACACATTATGTTTGCACTCGCCAGGTGGCGTGTGTGTCTTATCCAACCCTGGACAGACTCCACAGACACATCACCACAAGCTCCATCATTGGTGGAAATGCTGATGCTGTCAGTTCATTGGAAGACTAGCTGGTCTTCAGCTATCAGTCTCCTGCTCAGCTGTGAGACATCTCTGCCTTCCTCCAATAGATGGACCCTCTCAGTTATTGACCTTTGGTTATCGATTACTGTGGTAAAAACAACACTGAGAGTGGACATTCAGTCTATATGCACTACAATATTAGGCTACATGTATCACAGTAACAACAAGCCAAATGACCTGTTTTACCTTCTGAAAGTACGGGCACTGGATGCAGCTATTTACAGTAATAGCTTAGGTTGGGTTGCACTGGCTGCCCAGCTCCTCTAAAAGTCCATCTACCAGGGAAGCACAAAGTCATGATTACTTGTCTTTGCTGTTTTTGTTGTCTTCCTCTTCCTTTCTGTTGTTAACTTTGGCATTGCATATATGTTCACATTCTGTATATTATATGTATCAATCAATCAATCAATTTTATTTATAAAGCCCAATATCACAAATCACAATTTGCCTCACAGGGCTTTACAGCATACAACATCCCTCTGTCCTTAGGACCCTAACAGCGGATAAGGAAAACCTCCCCAAAAAAAACCCTTTAACGGGGGAAAAAAACGGTAGAAACCTCAGGAAGAGCAACTGAGGAAGGATCCCTCTGCCAGGACGGACAGACGTGCAATAGATGTCGTACAGAACAGAAGACAGCATAATAAATTAACAGTAATCCGTATGACACAATGAGACAGAAAGAGAGAGAGAGAGAGACAGAGACAGAGAGAGAGAGAGAGAGATGCAGGATAGACGGTAATGACAGTAGCTTACAACAACATTATTGAAAGTAATAATATTATAGTTATAGTTCTGGCTACTGTG
>NC_065513.1:2315928-2350725 GCF_006386435.1 Epinephelus moara
TATAAGTTAACAGTAGGATTTTAAATTCAATTCTGGATTTTACAGGGAGCCAGTGCAGAGAAGCTAAAACAGGAGATATGGATTGTCTCGCTGTGTTAACACATTTATTGCACATCTGTCTGTCCTGGGAGAGGCATCCCTCCTCAGTTGTTGTTGAGGTTTCCTCCATTTAATGTTAAAGGGCCTATGGGGAAATTTTCCTTATCTGCTGTGAGGACAGAGGGTGTCACATGCTGTACAGGTTCTAAAGCCCCCTGAAGCAAATTGTGATTTATAATATTGGACTATGTAAATAAAATTGACATGACATTGTTATGATCCATTGTTCCAAAGCACATGGGCATGCCTCAGGCCATGATTATGGACCTGTGCAATTCTGACTGGTGTGTTAACAGTTTTGGGGCTCAGTGTTTGCACCTAGAGAAAGGTGCGTTATTTGAGGTTTAGGTTGGGATGACTTGAGTCAATATTGATAGCATGTGTTTTCTAAATAAACATTCAGAGCAATAAATGTTTCATTTGGCCCCTTTCAGTGGAAGGTTTTGCAGAAATAGGTTTGAATATTGAAATGTGTGGAAACAGGTGAATGGTGTTTCTCGTTTTGGGAAATAGGTCTGTCTTTTGGTAGATGGTGTCATGGTTTGTGACAGGTAATTGGCCTCATCATAGTGTATAAGTGATTGAGAAAAACTGTAATAAAACTGGGATCCGCCTGATCTTCATCATCATCTTCTCAGCACAGCAGAAGTCTTCTCTTGCAAATGAGTTAATACTTTTGCATTGGTTTAACACATTTTTCACACTCTTTTTCAAAACAGTTAACACAGATCTCACAGAAAGACTCCAAACCTTATTGGATTAGATGTGTTAACCGAAATGAAAACATCTGTTCACAGCTGATAGACTTTACTTGTGTAATTATGAATCTGTAATGAACCTGTGTGAAACTCCTTTGCACAACTTTTTAATCTGCATCAGTCCTTATCTATCTATAAAGCCCCTTTCCAACTTGACAAAAAAAAAAAAAACACTATCACCCGCTAACATCTGTCTTTTGTCTTTAGTGGGAAAGTATACAATCAACATTTACACCCGGGTCAATGAGTCTGCAGTAATCATGGATATTTATCAGCTGCAGCTCTGATCCCACCACCACAAAATACTGTCCATCTCCACCCAAGCAGCACTCAAGTATCATTTCAAATTTGTCTGCACCAAGTTTGAAAGACACACTGAATAAGTAAGAGATGCTTTCGACTGTTTACTAACCAGTTCTCCAGCCTGGCTGAATGTGAGACCTGTAAGAAACAAAACAAAACAAACAAACAAATTTTTAAAAAACGTAAAGGCATGCTCCTGTGCTGCAGAGCCATGTACACAGCTCAGGTCTACTGACAATAGGAAAGGACTCTGTCGCCTCTTTTAACGGGTTTTCCCGTGTTTAAAAACCCATGTGCATGTGCTAATATTGGTGGAAAAGGGATATAACACCTGCTAACACCTGGCCTTTGTCTTTAATGGTAAAGGTCATAATTAGCATTCTCTCCCAGGACAAATGACTCTACAGTAGTCACAGGTATTTATTGGCTTCAACTCCAATCAGCACTGATGGAAGCATTACCCAGGTGGACACGTTCATTTCCGCATCTTTTCCAGTGTGATGCAATGAAATGCCACCACAAATATTGTCCGTCTCCATCCAGGCAGCACTTGAACATTGTTTCCAATGAGTTGCCACCAAGTTTGACAGAGACTGAATCAGTAACACATATAAAAAACAGAAGTAACCACTGTAACGTTTTCCCTGGCATCAATACTGCGTTCTGCTGTTTACTAACATGTTTATCATCTGTTCGTGAAGTTAAACATGACACACCAGTAAAAGAGCAGAGAGGCATACTCGTCCACTGCAGACAGTGTATGGCTCTGGTCTATTAGCAATGGGAAAGCAGTCTCTAACCTCTTGTTAGTGGGTTTCCCATGTTTGAAAAATGTGCATGTGCCCTTTAACTTAGCTGGGAAATGAGTATAAAAGATGCCCCCTCTGTGCTGCTATACACAAGCATGGATCAAAGAAGCCTAAGGCATGTCAAAATGAATAATGCACTAAAATGAATGATGTTTTTTTTTTTTTTTTTTTGAGAAAATGTCACTTTTTTATTTTATTGTTTTTTACAGTATTTCAACGGGTGATCTTGAAGTATATAAAGTGCAGGTGATCTCTAGTACATCATCAACCCTAACAGTACAACATCTTTCGTCATGCTTGCCTTTTTTGTGAAGTATTAATAAATGGCACAGACATATAGCACAAATTAAGGTTGAATATTGATAGCTGTACTTTTTTTGTCTATTGTGTAATGATATACATATATATATATATATATATATATATATATATATATATATATATATATATTTGGCCACAAGTTGTGTTGTTTGTTAGCAAATATTTGATTTTGTTGTATTAATGTTTTATGAGAATTTTGCAAATGAAATGTGTCATTTTGGCAATAGACTTTTAGTCTGGCCTGTGTGTGTACTGTTCTATGAATATAACTTATGAATGGACAAATATGTTTAAGCAAATGAGAGAGTGTAAGTGTAATTGTTTTGAAAGGAAGAGGAAAGACAGTATCCTGCTCATCTTAGGATATTGATTGCTTACTATGTAAAGATGAAACAGGCCTTTTGTCTGATGATTTGTTTTGGCCTCATTTTACATGAGCTGGAAGTGTGACCAGTTACTGGAACATTAGATAAAAGGAAAGTGTGGTGGGGGTGGGGCAATGCTCTCTTTAACACGTAATTGCCACACCTAGAAGGTGCCACTAGGCTCATCACTTTTAAATACAATGCTAAAGTAATGTTCTACATTAAAGGCAGACAGAGGGATAGTTTTGAACTTGCCCCAATTTAGGTCAAAACTCTCAAAGTCTCAGTTTGGTTTTCTATTGCAGTTTAACTGATTTAGATGTATTCAACTTTTTTTGCTTTTTTTTTTCTAACCCTAAAGACATTTTTTCTGCACATTGAAGTCCCCCTGTTAAATCATCATTAGGGGTCGTGTTGCTGTGCCCACCCACAATAAAACGATTTCAGGGAGGGACTTTGTCTTTCAACATTTAACCAGTGAGCAGCCTGAACCTGATGACACAGAGGGCTTTTCAAAACCTGGAATTAACCCAAGCAGAGCTGCACCGAGCCGAGGACCTCTCTCATTTGCCCGGAGATGTTAACACAGATCTAACGAGCTCGTTGTAATGGATGGATCTGCTTTCGATGCGTTGCGCGTAACATTCTTAGAGCTCTTTAGCACCCAGTCAACTGGATCGGGTTTTTTATAAATGTGATTCGGTTGATCAGAGACTCTGTTGATGTGGATGGCCAGGTCACAAGTGCATATGCAACACTGTGGGTGCTCCGTTGGATTCACTGACCGCATCCTCTGCCCAAAGAATCCGCTTCTTGATCTGATGAGATAAAAAGGAGAATGTATGGAATAAACCAGCGCTGTATTTGCATGTAAGACGCTGATCGGGCTGTAGATGTGACTGAAGGACCCAAGTTGTATGATTGCCACATAATGACTTCTTTATAATAACAACTGTTCATGTATTGTTGCAGATCGTTTCAATTTTTCGTGCTGTGGTGCCATGCTCAGGTAAGCCCACTAAAAAAAATGCTGTTAACTTTCCCACATAAATAACTAATGACAAAGAAGTAGGCTAATACAAACCACAAAAGGGTGTTATAATTTACATGAGAATATCGCATTCAACTGTGAATATAGCGGTTATCACATCATCTGTCTAGTAATTATAAGGGAAATCGATTTGTCTTACCTGTTATACAATTGGCCATACATTTATTTATCCCACATTCCCAGATTAGAAAGAAAAATTATATATTTCATTTTTCCCTTTGCATAAAAAAGGGGGAGAATCACCCGTCTCCTAATTTTAACCAGTATGTGAGGACACAGGGCGCAGTGACGGACCAGCTCAGTCGCAGACAGGTCAGGGTTTACCAGCTCTACAGCCGCACCAGCGGGAAACACGTCCAGATTCAGGGCAAAAGGGTCACCGCCACGGCTGACGATGGAAGCATGTACGGTAAGTGCTGGCCGTCTAATGTTAACCGTGTAGCACATTTTCTATGTTTTTTTTTGTTTCGAGTTGTATATCCAGGGAGGGATATCCTTATGTCACCACTGCAGGTCTGCACACATGCATCCTTTAAGACAACAAAACATCCAGTTTTTTTTTCTTGTATTATCAATAATTTATATGTCATATATAATTAGACAATGTAGAACACCAGTGAAATGCGATCCCTTCAGCTCCTTTAACTTGTGCGCTGTGATTTGGTCCTTTTTTGTGTCTCCTTAGCCTACTTTGCTAGCTGCTGCTTTATAATTGTCCATGTTGCCATTAAAATGTAGTCACAGAGCTAAGCATCCTATTTGAAAGGTATGAGTAACAATGGAAAAAAAATCCCTTTGATTCAAAAAAAGAAAAGAAAAAAAGAGGGGTGTTAAAATAATTTCCAAAATCCTTAAAACACTACACCATCAACACTTCAAACCTGTTTCTCAAGTTGCAACTGTATTAATCCAGATAGCTGAAAACGACATGTTCTTGGGACTACACAAACAAATCAGCACAAAAAGTTTTTGTTCTTTTTTAAATAAAAAAATATTGGCAAGTAACAGCTACATATAGGGTGAACTCAGTTAATGTGGGACACTTCTTGGTAGATTGACAAGAAGACAACCTAAAACTTTGAAGACTACTGTCATTTTTTTTCTCACTTGTTATGATTCTCTGTTACACTCTGTTATTATATTAGAAATTTTGGACCCTCAGGCACACCAAAAACCCCAACATGACTCTCATGACATGTTGAGGTAAAGTAGGACCACTAGTAAGGTAAAATGGGACAGTGATGTTTTTTTTTCCCACTGGTTAAATACATTTATCAGTTCACTAATTCATTAAACCATTGATGTAAACGTGGCTATTCATTAAAAAGGATTGTCCATCTTTTCTGCTGGGTTTCCCAGTTATTTTGCAGCTTGTATCTTTGGTGCCATATTTTTGACAATGGACATGTGTGTGCGCTTACATGTGTGTTACACTAATGGCTAATTCTTGACTATTATGGCTGACATAGACTCACTGCATCATCTTTAATATTTTTAAAGTGACAAAAATGCTAAAAAAAAATCTGTAATATTACAGGGGGGCACAGAATATCATAAATCATGATTGTATGGCACCTGTTAGCCTAAAAACATGCTGGTTCCATTTAAGCTAGATTTTTGTCCCATTTTACCTGAATGCATTAAGCGCTCACTCAAAACACTTTCCCATAAAAAGTAAAGTTCATTGTGATAATATTTTGATTATAAGTCAAATAGTTAATACAATGCAATAATATTGTTATACCCTTTTAAGTGCTGGACTCTTAATACCAAAATGAGAAAATCACATGTAAGTTGTGGGACCAGTGATTTTTTTGACTCTTTGCTCCCAGTTATCTCAGACCAGTCAAAATGATTGTTTCATGTAAAGGACATTTGTAGAAATAATGTAATAACATGTTTGGTTGTTAACATTTAAAGAACCCAAGATGTAAATCCTTTTTGTCCCATTATACCTGATGTCCCACATTACCTGGCTTCTCCCTCCAGTATAAATGATGACACACATTGTAAAATTTGGTTCCCATGAGATATGTCATTTACAGTCACAACTATTTAAATTTTTTTAGCTGTGTGTATTAATGTTTTTTGGCACAGATTCTGTCTCTTGGATAAAAAAGATTGGCCTGGTTTAAACGGCAAAAATATGTTAAGAAATGTTTCAGAGGAATTAAGTAAAAATGGAAGAGTATTTGGTCCTTGACGGTACAGCCTCATAGTCCCTGCTGGGGAGTTATGTCCTCAGGCACAATCGGCCTGCTTGTCCCTCCCTCTGTGAGCTGTTTTCAGGCCTATATGTTAATTCAGCCTCCCCGTTGTATCCATAAAGCCATCGTCTGGCGAATTAGCGGCTGATTAGGACAAGTCCTTTGTCTCTATAGCCCCAATACACAAGGCTGTTGTCAATGGCCATAACTGACTGCAGGGCAAATTCAACTAAGAATGTATATTCTGCCTCCAATACAGCTTTTTAATGTCCACTGATAACTTTCGTTTAAGTTAAGTGTTAGAGGTGTCTCCTCAGGAAGCTTCCTGACTCAACAGCTCATACTGTCAATCTATATATTTAGCTCAACTTCCACTGACAAAAACAAACATCACATACATAATTGTAACTACTAGAAAATAAAAACAAATTCTTACAGTAATAGGTAGTGTTATGCCTCAGTGATAAAAATGGCAAATCTTTATAGACTGCATTATTTATATTGTAGCTGTGTCATGTAAATACAGACCATAAGCTTTAATAAACAAATAGCAGACCTTAAATGCTGTTAATTTATGTCTGACATTGTGCAGTAAGGAAGAAAATCGTAGGTCTTCATATATGAGCATCAGCATCAATAGAAAAAGATTCGAGACTGTATAATATTTACTTTTCATTACAGAGACTGCATGCTTTGTATGGGATGTCACACAGTGCTCTGGAAGATACAAAAACGTATTTGAAAGTAAAGACAAAAAAATTTGTCAGTAGTTAGAGGTGTGACTGTTTCTTTGTCTTAGTTTGACCTCACATTTTTTTCCCGACAGCTTTTTGACTCTGTCCCGTCTTTTTCTTGCAGCTCGTCTTTTTGTTGAGACAGATACTTTTGGCAGTCGAGTGAGAATAAGAGGTGCAGAAAGTGGGTGCTACCTCTGCATGAACCGGAAGGGGAAACTTGTTGGAAAGGTACAATATACATTTCTGGATTTATTTTATTTGAAAGCAAGGTGACTATTGGCTATAGATATTGAAACCCTATCATGATTTTAGATAGGATGGAAAAATTTTGAATCAGTGCTTATAGACAAAATGAAGTAAAAAGCAAATTGAAGTTGTGGTATGGTATTATTAAGCAGCCAGAGTCTATAGTTTCAAGCAGGAATTGTATCAAATATTTTTTGCATATTAAAGCAAAATTTCAAATCACAAGGTTGCATTTATTTTGAAATTTGCACCAAAAGAGAAAAAACAGTACCACCAGTGTTGCTCTCAGTCTTATCCAAACAAAGTTAATTCAACAAGTAAAGTAGATGTTTATAACCATATCAGCTCTATGAAAAGGCACAAATCTAGTCAACATCTCACTGGAAAATAACATGCAGAAATGAAAAACTAAATCCATATATATGCGCTTTGTTTTCTTTAGAGGGCGTTGAGTCATTGCCCGGCCTCACCTTGTCACTTCTACTAAAACACACATGGAGTTCCTACACTAAATCCATTGTCATTGTAGTCTCATAACTTGTCAGTCACCCCAGGACATGATGTGCTGGAAAAAAGGAATCCTCAGTGGACTCAGTCTTATTGGCCATGGCTGACTGCAATGAGGGAAAAGTACCCTCCCATCATGCACTGCCTCTGTGTTTGGTTGTAAGTCAACTCCCCACTTCCTTTATGGAAATGGAAAAGCTGAATTCACATATCTGGCTGACATGACAAGTTGTAATATTTCTCATCATGGGTTAGAAGTGTAGAAGCTGTGGCTGCTGTAATGTCTGTTTATAGACTCACACTGCCAGACAGCACCTGTCTTGTAAACTTGAGACAGTAAGAGTCCAGATGAAATGACTCTTTTTTAGCACTTCTGTACAATAAGAACTGATGAGCCCATTTAAGTTCTCAACTTCAAACTACTGAAAGCTGCTTTTACACAGCCTCTTCACGGTGGGAATGTTGTGCCATTATCCCACCTCACTGTACTGTATAAAATGTACAAACACAGAGTTGGGGGGTGTTGTTGTTCCATCATTAAGCTGGCAGCAGAGGGACACCAGCCCCTTTACATGAAGATTGCGCAAAAGAGCCACTACTAAGTCCCTTCTCCATGCTGCCTTTGCATTTCACACAGAACCAAACAACGGCAGCATCGCAGGATCAAAAGAAGCGTGACAGGCGTGATGTTTAACACAACAGCGTCAGCCTCTAGTGTAACATATGACATACTAGTCGGCGCTTTATAAACAATAACAGTGGTATAACATGGCAATAACAATCACTTACCATCTCTGTTATATGGTGGCTGATCTCGTCCTCTGTTCGGAGGGTAAAGAGCTCCTGGATCTCAGTGTTGTCCCAGCTTGTGGACATTTTCGGACAGTGTTCTTCTTCTCTGTGTTAGCTACTAACTGCTATCAGCTGCTTTTTAAATTTCCTGGAGTGGGTTGCACACATAACACATCATCAAAATGTTACACCTGTCCTGCCCATAGTCTCATCCTGCCAGCTATCCTGTTTATACAGACATAGATTGGGCGCTGTTACTACCTCCTGTGGTGGTTTAAAGGCGAGACCACTCTTTCCCCCCATTTTGCAATTGTACAACATGGTGAGGCTGCATAACAACACGATAATCCCAATTTGAGCAGGCAGTGTGAAAGGGGCTTTTATTTAAATGAATTCATTTTGGAGGTTATTTGTGTTCTTGCCAAGAGTTAGATGAGAAGTTAGATACCACAATTGTTTGTATGATAAAGCCTGGCTCTGTCTACCTGTAACAAAATTCATCTACCACAGCGTATTTGCTGAAGTTGATGTACTGGCGTGATTCTTGTAATTATTTTGCTGTATCCACGTGGTTGAATGCATTTATTGTAAGTCACTTTTGATAGAAGTGTCAACTAAATGATTGTAATGTTAAAAATGAAGGTAATGTCACATCACGTGACATACATCAGTGACATATGTCACCGGTGTAGCATGCTACACATACTAGTACATTACATTGTTATTGAAATAAATCCATTGACTTTTGGTTTCACACGGGAAAGGAACAGTGGGCCGGGTGAAAGTCTAGAGTTTGTGTGACCCATCCACATCCTTTCCACCCACCTTATACGGATTTTTGTGCTATTTATAGTACAGTAGTTGCCAGTGGTGTCACAAATTGCCAACGCCCGGTATACAGCTGCAAAAGCTGCCTCTTGGCGTCAGACATTGAGGTCCACTGAAAAAGCGGCGGTATTTGACACGCTGGGTTGTCGCTTGCTGTATCAGAAACAGCTGCTGCCCGGTGCGTATCATGTCGGTGTGAAGTATGCCTCTGTGCGTCTGTGTCTGACGATACAATCAACGATCAACTGACAAAGTTGCAGTATTTGATGAGTTGGAATATTGATCTGAAGCTTCCTAATGTTAGGTAGAAGTAGCCACTACAAGGTACTGGTTGTACCAGACCGAGTTTTTCACTGCACAAAAAACCTGATAACACCTGCTAACATCTGGCATGATAATGTAATGGGAAAGGTTACAATTTACACCCAGGTTAAATGACTCTGCAGTAGTCACAGGTATTTATCGGCTCTGGCTCTGATTGGCATCCATGGAAAAACGACACCCGGGTGAATGTGCTAATTTTAGCTCCTTAACTGGCATGATGCAATGACGCGCCACCACAAAATACGTTTGTCTCCATCCAAGCAGGACTCAAACATTGATCCGAATTTGTCTGCACTGCATTTGTAAGAGACATTAAATAAATAGGAGATATATAAAAAGTAACCATCATGAAGTTTTTACAGGCCTCCATGCTGCTTTCTACTGTTTACTAACCTGTTTTCTGGCCTGTCTGTGACATTGAATGTGACGCATCAAAAAACAAACAAGCAAACAAAAAAAAAACCACACACACAGAAAGGCATACTCGCCTACTGCAGAGTCTATAGTCTATTTTTAGCAGGATTTCCTGTGTTTAAAAGATCCACATACACACAGTAATTTTGGTGGAAAAGGGGAATAAGACTGTAGCATCAAAACCCCTGAGTGTTCAAACCAAGCAAGACTGTGTTTTATGGCTTATAAGTTCAACTTGTGACAGGAAAAATATGTTATCTGCTCTTTCCAGAGTTACATACAGTATTTTCACTTAAAGAAGGCTTGCTTGGAAAAAAACAGTGCCAGTTGATGTATTTGAGATCATTTCTTTGTTTGATGTGTATATGATTACATCACGATGCCTCTGTCTGTGTGCCATGCAGTCTTCCTGTCCAATTTTAACATGAGACACCTTTTCTTTTCTCACGTAGCCCAATGGCCAAAGTAGGGATTGTATCTTCACAGAGATCGTACTGGAGAACAATTACACAGCCTTCCAGAATGCCAAGTATGAGGGCTGGTATGTGGCTTTTACCAGGAAAGGGAGGCCCATCAAAGCCTCCAGGACGAGGGAGAACCAGAGGGAGGCCCATTTCATCAAACGGCTACACACAGGCCCGCCTCCTTTCCCCAACATGGACCAAAGCAAACACTTTGAGTTCATCCAATTTCCGGCCAAACGTCGAGCAAAGCGGAACAGGATATCACGTACCTCTTCCTAACACGCAGCCAAAGAAATGGACTGATGACAGTTGTGACATAGGAAGAAACAGATGCAGTTTTATTTTTGTATATTTTTGATAGGCAAAATATGGTTAAAATGCCATAAGTCTAAAGTAATATTTCTGTAAAATGATCATGTGTTAATACTGAAAGAGAGTAAAGAATATGGATTATATTGAACTGCCCTGTGTGTATGTATTGCCTGGTGGACAGCTGTGATGGATGGAGGGACATAATGACCAGGATGGTTAGCAACAAACTGCAACAGGACCACCTATCAGATATCTGTTTCTGTAATACAGACCAAATTAGTTTCTAAAGTTCGAAAACATAACAAGACATAGGCTCAACAGGTTTCCCGTTCTTTCTATTTCACATTGTTTAATGCAATGGGTGAACAAAATAATGCTCAAAGCTTATGGAAAATATAATAAGTGACATAAAATCAGTTGCAATGCTTGCTTGTTGTAACTTGAAGTAAATATGTGGTTTTTCAGTGCAACATGGAACAACTTAAATAGCTCCAAAGAGGTCAAACCTTCTGAGCTCAAACTGCAGGAGCATCAGTCAAAAAAACATTACATTAGTGAATTTCATCTTCATCTTCTAACGGCTTCATCCTCTTGAGGGTCGCGGGGGGGCTGGAGCCTATCCCAGCTGACATCGGGCGAGAGGCAGGGTACACCCTGGACAGGTCGCCAGACTATCGCAGGGCTGACACATAGAGACAAACAACCATTCATGCTCACATTCACACCTACGGACAATTTAGAGTTATCAATTAACCTAGTCCCCAATCTGCATGTCTTTGGACTGTGGGAGGAAGCCGGAGTGCCCGGAGAGAACCCACGCTGACACGGGGAGAACATGCAAGCTCCGCACAGAAGGGCTCCCACGCCCGGGATCGAACCGGCAACCCTCTTGCTGTGAGGCGAGAGTGCTAACCACCACACCACCGTGCCGCCCCACATTAGTGAATTTGTGTAAGGTAATAGTTTAGAAAATCATAAATCAACTTGCATTGACAACAAGTATCAGTTGTCACAAGCACACCTTTGTTCCATCATCAAGTGTTTACGTGTGTTAATTTGTCCCCTGTCAAGTGCAGCATGCGCTGATTACAATCATCAACTTTGTTTGCAAATATGTTTATGGCGATTTAAAATTCCTGATGGTCATCAAGTCATGTTTTTACCATATAATTTGAAATATGACATTTGTCTTATGTTTAAAGGACACAAAATTCTCTAGTTGCAAAAGGCAAAAATGTATTTTATTTTCTGATCTGAAATTGACTTAAGTTTCAAATATCACCAGTAAGGGTTCATTAATGCTCAATGGTAGATATACAGAAATGGATGGAGCTTTCTGTCCATACTCTGCATTCAATTTGTCTGTATTTGTGCATGTTTCCTGAAAGCTTATGGATACGCATGAAACGGAGCTGTACCACCAGAAATCATGGAGGCAGTTCAGGTGAGATAATGACTGTAAGAGAAGACGAAGAAATTTAAATAATGGCAGAACTAAACTAATTGGTAATATAGTGAAAATAATTCTCCTTCCACATGTTGAAATGTATAGAATGGCTGCACACACCATCAACAATGCTGCCTCTGTTTAAAGGCACTATATTATTGCCTCCACCATCACCTTGTTTGTTGTTGTGTGAAACTTTTGACACCGCCCTCTAGTGACATATATTAGATGTATCTATACCATCATAAAGGATGCACAGAAGTATTTGGCCGTTCATGGTTTGAAACAGACATATCTATTTTGTACATAAAGAGAGTGTAAATGAGCCTTAAGTTGGTATATTGTTGTGAAGCAGATAGTTCTGAAGTTCAAAGTAAAATTTGAGATTTTGGACTCTATTGAACCTCATGGTGGCATTAGAGGAAAAGTCAGCAAATTGCCACAGTCATGTGGATTCATCCTCTGGGCACCATGAATATCTGAATCAAATTTCATGGAAATCCATCCAGTAGTTGCTGAGACATTTGAGTCTGGACCAAAATGGCCAGTCAACAGATTTACATTGCCATCCAGCCATGCTGTTAGCAGAACTAAAGATGAATGAGTGGTACATATACTCTAAGGCTGTTGGAAAATAATGAAGTGTAGTTCATGTTGTCAGTTGTACAGAATGTAATTACGACAGAGAAAAAACAAATTATAATGAAGCCACAGCCAGCACCAACAGCTGTATTTAGTCTGCATGCCAACCGATTCGTAGAGTCAAGGACAAGAACATATTATAATAAAACAGATGATTGGGATTCATTTAGGAGCAGCCTGGAGGGGAAATATCAGAGTGATGGATTGATGGGACAAATTGATGGATTGGATGGACTGACGGGGGGGGGGGGGGGGGGGTGAATCCAAGTCATACATCAACAACTTGCACAGTACAGCTCACATCACACATCAGATAGATCTGTGTGTTGCCTGATTGAACTGAAAGAATGTTATGACAGATCAAAATGCTATTTGGAGTTCAGCCAGACAATGTAGCTCTTTTAATGAACTTGGCAAAGAAGGAAGGCCTGAGCCTTAGACTGAATTAACATTAACATTGTAGGAAATATGGCTGTGTTTATGGAAATGTAATGAGATCTAACATTTGATAATAGGTTGGTCAACACATTCTGTGCTACATCATACAAAATATTACATGCCATGGACTCATTAAGAAATACTTCCGTTTGGTAAAATTTGATCCTTTACTTTGCCAGATTGGTGTTGATGGACTTCACTGCACATTTTTAAAGATAACCATGAATAAAATAATCTTATTGGAGTGGAATTGGGGTTGAGACAAATCTGTCTATCCAACTGCATGTAATTTTATTTTACACTGATGCTCTATCATATCCTTATATCCAGGGGCTTTCTGGGGAGTTCAGGCAGTGGCATAAGGTTGTTACGATGGGCCCCAGTCCACGCTATTGTGCACATAATGTCTTGTCACATGATCAGAAACGTGACATTAGACAACATCAACATACATATTACCCAGCAATCATTATTGCATATTTGTATATAACCAAAAATACTGAAGAAAATAAAAAATTAAGAAATTATTAATTTAATTTCTAAGTATATGATAGATGCTATTGACTGTTTTACAAATTAAAAAAAATAAACATGACAGAGATGGGTTTGGCCTTTTCAAGGCCATATAAGATAAGAGATAAGATACACCTTTATTGATCCCACAATTGAGAAATTCCAGTGTTACAGCAGTCAAGGGTAAAGAGTCAAATTAAAGATTTCAATATTTAAAAACTTAAAAACTAGGCATGCAGAAAAAAGTACAAAAAATACAAGAAACAGCAATAGATAATAATAATAATAATAATAATAATAATAATAATAATCATGAGCAGTGGATAAAAAGTGAGCAATGGATTAAAGTGAACATATTTATTGCAAAGTGAATATTGAATGTGCAAATAAACAACAACATGGGGGACAACAATGCTTATAGTGGTACAGCAAATAGCACTGTTTTTAATTTAATGAGAGTTCTTCTTTGAACACAGGCGTATTTTCAAGGTGGCAATCACTCATAAGGGCCTATTCTCCACCCAACACATTGTTGGAGGGCCCACTCTCTCTATGGGCCCCTCCACCTCACAGGCCCCAGTGCAACCGCACTACCTGCACTGTCTATATTTACGCCTCTGAGTTCAGGGTTGGTCTTTTTCCACTGATAAATTTATTTAGCACTTGTTAACACAATGACAAGGATGACTGTCTTTTCATTATGTTTGGAATATAGGTTCCACTTTCACCTCAGTCTAATAATGAAACACTTATTTATTCTTGATTTAAAACTTAATTCGTTTTCCTTTTCTTTTTCTTTTTTGAAGCTAAACTTTATTCATGAAACTTATGACATATGACATCAGATAAAAAACAAATGCACAAGAAAATTAAGAGTGCTGATTACATTTTTAACACTAAAGTTTTGAAGTGTTCATTATTGATTTTAATAATTCTAAACTATATATGAAATGCAGTTCAGTAAAAATTTTACTGAACTGCAAAAATTTTACTTTTAAAAAAGTATTACAATAAGTAAAAAGGTAAATAGATACATGACTGAAAACAACAATAACATACCAACTCGTCACATAATGTGAGTAACATAGTGTCATTAAAAACATGAGAATTATTCTACTAAAACTATACTAAAATAAATGTTGAAGAAACAGCAGGTGCTGTCTACATCCACGCATGTTGAGATGAAAGGATTCAGTTGATAGATTTTATGTTGAATTTTGAATACACAACTTACGAGGCATGTTCTTCCAAATGTGATTTCCAACAGAATTTGTTTATTAGTCTTTTTTTTGTTTCTGTTTATGCCAGTTATTCCACATTTATGAGATTATTCTATATTAAGAAATGACCTCCTCCTCTAAACCCTTCTGTGAGGTCAAAGATCAGGGTTGACTGCAGGGCAACATCCCTTGAAAGTCAGTGTGCATATCTGATGACTGAGCAGCCCTGTCAACTCATACTGCCTTCTTCCTCTGAAGTGTGACTCGAATCTCATAGATTTGAAGCTCTGTAATAGTCTTTGGCGCCCTCCAGTGGCAGCAGGAGCTAACTGAATTTAGATCAGGTGGAAAGTCAGCTGATTCCACTACAAACAGGAAAGGGAAGTCACTTCTCAACAAACTAGCCATGTAGTAATTGAAAATTCATTTGTGCCCTTTTTTGATATAATAAGAAAAAGCTTCAGACACAAAAGATGTTCGGCGGAGACGATGAAGACGGAGACTTCTTGTCGCCTACAGGAGGGTAAGTTTGTTTGTTTCCATCAAGCTAATGTTCTTAGCCTGTAAGCTAACTAGCTTACCATGATTTAGCCAGGAGGGGCAACTGCTCTCGGTAACATAATCTGAAATTTGGCTATTTCTTGCGACCTTGTTGGTTAGTAATAACATTCGAAAGAATAACTCGAAGCACGCGATTCTTTTAAAATTGTTCTCTCATTTGGCTTCCAGTTTTCACCATGAAAGAAATATTTCATGAAATGTTTCAAAATAATTTTTGTTGTGTTGATAGTTTTACCTTCACCAAGAGAGGCACGGTGAACCACCTCAGAAAGATGAGATTTTGTATAAAGTTCTTTCAGGAGAACATGTTCGTGCCGAATTAGGAAATGACCTCTAATAGTCAAAGGCCTCTCAGATATATAATAATAATGTATAAATTAATCCTCATTACACTGCTAACGACAGATAGGCCTATAGATGAGACTTTATAATCTCTAAATTGGAGAGCGGAACAGTGTAGAGGCCTGTACTACGAAGCAGGATTTGGAGTTAGCGGGGTAACTTTAGGGTTAACTCTGGGTTTTCAGTAGTGGATTGACTGTAGAGTATGGGATCACAGCTTGTCAACACCCCGACGGCTGTCCAATTAGATCACTGAGGAAAAAAGTATCCTGGTTGAAAGTCTCAGGTAAAAAAAGATACGCCTATATATTGTTAGAGGTCAGTAGTAACAGTAGGTCATTTCATTGTTTCAGAACTATTTCCACGGGTTTTTATAATATAATATAACAGAAGTTCTAACAAACAGCGAGAGCGTTACAACACTTAACACATGATTTTAGCTGTATCTTAATTCATGCAAAGTTTATTTTAGTCCCAGTGATAGTATTGCTATTTTTACACTCTGACTCCAACACTGCAAAATATTGAGACACCTGTGTCGTTAGAACTGGGGAAAAAATATATTATTTTATTAGAAAATGAAAAGCAACATTTAGGTGAGATAGACCTCATTAGTCATTAACTAGGCTATTTTTCCACCCTTTACCTCAGTAGCAGAAATAGTCAGGCATTACGTTAAAGTGTTTTTATGTGACATATTCATGTGACATATTCATCGTCATCCAACTAAATAGCAAAACATTCTATACTAATGTCACTTACAGCTTAGTGGTACCTACACGTAATTTAAGACTTGGCCAACAGTAACTTTTGGATAGCATTTTCAATATTTTTACATTTCCATTATAAGATTTCAGAGTATTATTTACATACCACCGCATTGACATTTTACTGTCTCATAGTCGCAGACAGTTTTGGTAACGTTTCATATCATATAAAGCAGTCTACTTCATTCATGGTTGTGATAATGTCGATTGTAATGAACACCCCCGCATCTTTCACATCAATTCGCTTGTGGCTGGATAGGAAAACCTAGAGTTGATTGACCAAGTTGATAACCAGCTTTGTAGTACCGGTTATTCAGACGGTAAGGGTTAGTCGAACCACATAATGAAAAGATATCCTGGCTAAGTTGAACTGGCTTCGTAGAACAGGCCTCAGGGAAAGCTGAGAGATAGCTCATTTGTCGACTAGTTTTACCGTGTAAGAGTTAGCAGGTTCAAAGTATTTTCATCAGCAGAGTTATGAAGATAACAACTCTAACAAACTAAGCATTGCCTGGATCATCAAGTATGATAGCAAGTTATATTAGATCCATCCACTGATTGCATATGGACTGCATCTCTGATGGTCCCACCGCTGGTCTGAGTTATCACATGCCTTCATATCTCCGCCAATGGTGCTGTCTGTTCATGCAGCCAAGTATTTTTCTTTATGCAAGGCATCATGTTTAGTGTTTTTGTGTCAGTCCCATTACCGTGAACATGAAATCTCAAGAAGGCCTTGAGGGAATTTCCGTAAATTTGGCACAGATGTCCACTTGGACTCAAGTATGAAGTGCGAAGGTCAAAAATCACTGTGTCCTTAAAAACAGGTTTTGGTCAACTTAAGAATTCATTGGCTAATTATGACAAACGTTCACACAAATGTCTAAGAGGATAAAAAGATGAAGGGATGATATTTTGAGTCCAAAACGTCAAAGGTCAACTCACTGTGACATCATCATGTTTTGCAAAAACATTCACACACAATAGCTGGAAGACATCACGTCCTGCTTAAAACTTTAGAAAATGAGATAATCACTTTAGCAATCACATGGGAAATTCCAAAAAGTGTGGGGTACTTATGTAAAAGTGTTTCAGACCCTGTAACGGCTTGACTTTTATGTGCAGCTTAACTACGCTGCACATTATTCACTCAGTTAGTGCAGACTGGGTGTGACAGTGAGCTCAAAATATGTCTAGTACACTGAGGGTGACTGGGGAGGGATGATTATTTTTTTTTAATTAATTGTATTTATTGATTTTTAACATGCAAATTGACAATAATGTTAAAGCACTTGTGAATGACAGTGTAATTTAATAGTAGTGCAGTAGGGAAAAAACACACAAAACCCCCCCCTTACAATACATAGAACCTACACAGAAAACAAAAACGGTCAGCTTGGTCATGTTTCACTTATAACAGTTAACAATAATTTTTGCCCTTAAGGTCATGAGCATTGTTTTTAAATTTTTCTGTTTTTTTCTTTTGCCACCCTGATGTTTTCTCAATCCATGTTTCTTTGGATACAGTGATGGTAGCAGCTGTTTAAGCTTATCTCATATTCCTGCGATTACCTTTTAGCACTGCACTTTTTATATATAACTCATAATTTCTTTTTTTTTTATAAAAAATATATTTTGGGGGCATATTTTGATTGATAGGACAAATAAGCATGAAGGGGGGAGAGAGAGAGGGAGTGACATGCAGCAAAGGACCATAAGCTGGAGTCGAACCCAGGCCGCTGCGGCAACAGCCTTGTACATGGGGCACCTGCTCTATCCACTAAGCCACCGACAGCCCAATACTAAAGAATTTCAATAAAAAAGGTTTTGAATAAAAGTATATATAAAAAAACACTTTTCTGGCCATTACTCAGCGTCATATCTCAGGAACAGAAGGGAAGACATTTGGTCAGATACTGAATTGGTAACACTAATCTTCAAATTGTGCTGATTGTATAGATCTTCTGTGCTGCCCCGGGGAAGATGTGTTAAGCATCCATGTGTTAGAATGTGCAGCTTCTTTGCAGCAACATCCATAATTGTGTTCTTTCATGGCTACATGTGAGTCTGGACAGACATGGATGTAAACTGTAAGGGACTGATTGGCAGACACACACAACCGCAACTATTTTTTTGTTTTGTTTTATGAATGATAGAGTTGGGCGGTATCCAAATTTTGTTACCGTTAAACCTTCCCCACATTTTCCCGGGGTATACGGTATTACCGTGACTAATTAAAAATTACTTTAAAGGGCTCAGAGGGAGTCACCAAAATGTCGGCTTGCGCCTATACCGTTCAGAAACAGAATAACAAACATTACATAGGCCTAAGAATACTGAAAAATAACAACAAAACATGTATAACATTAACAACTTTTATTAACAAATATTTATAAAAGTGCAAATGCAGCAGTCAACCAAACAGAATAAAATAACAACAGATTGTCTGTGGGCTACAGTCCACTTCCAGTACAGTAATCGACACAAATCATTAAATTAAAACACAGTCCTATAATATCCAATACTTATAGGCTTATCAAATAATAAAAGTAACAGTACACAACAAAGGCAATAGCGAAAATGTGTGCTATACAGCGTATCCTCAGACCGCGACGGGTAAAGTCCGTTGGTTTATTTTTAGAGCCTACCTTTAGTTTGAAATGTTCACCCTCTCCAAGTCCGAACTGTTTTTTTTCCGTCAGAACAGGCTACTCCTCATAGAAAATGAAATAAAAACAAAGTATAATGATAACTATAGCAGCATCATATCCTGTTTACTTTTTCCAGCTGGAGCAGGGCACGTAGTGGATTGACAACTTTGGCCGCGGTGCTGACACACCGCTCTGATGGAGAGCTTGTGGCATAAACGCACAGGTAGGCCTACTTTCGAGCAGCCCTCAACATCAGAGGAAAACACCTGGCTCCATCACATTTCCACCTGAGAAGGAAGTCTCTGTCTCCCTGAATAACAGGCTCGCGACAACAGGCAGTTATGTCTGCTCCTGCTCGCTCCTGTATGGCGCCGAGCGGACCTGCCACTGCATCGGCTTTTCTTTGAAGGTGACGGCCCAGAGTCATCTGTTTTTTCCGGTGGTTCGGGTAGCGCTTCTCCCTCCTCCACTCTGATGGACACTGGACCCGCTGCTGCTGCTTGCAGAAGTTGTGAAGTTGTGTTTTTTTTTTTTTTTTTGGGACCAACTCGCTTGATGTGCGGCTTGCCATCTTTTCTTCTCTTTCTCGCGTCCGAGCTGTCACATGACGACGTCACATCCAAAAACTTTATCAAATGTCCCGACACAGTTAAGGGCAGTTATAAGAAAAACATTATAGACTACTATTTGTTTTAAATTGTAATAGTATTAAATTGAAAACTCAATCACACATACATAGGTGCTGGACAAGCCCCATTATTTAGTAGGGGTGTAACGATACATCGATCCACATCGATACATCGATTCATTGATTAACGATCCGATTATATCGATGCAAAATGAAAACATCGATCCATATCGTCATCTTAAAGATACACATTTATTTTGAAATTCACATAGCACGTCTGTGTCACCATTTCTGGGCAAGCACGCCTCCGCTCAAACAACAAACAGAGCTCAGAAATAAAATGGTCAAATCATATTGTAGTTGTTTTTGTGAGTTGATGTAAATGATTGTGTTAGATGGGCATATGATATCGCGTCATATCGATCGCAGGCTCCTGAATCAAATCGAATCAAAATCGTATCGTGACATTTTTAGATACCGCGGGATACCTTATTACCGTATTATCGCCCAACCCTAATGAATGACGCCTCTCATGCTATATTCAGATCTGCTATGAAATTTGATTTCACGCTCATGTTAAGCCACTTAGCCAACTTGTTCCTGTTATGCAGACAAACCCAACCCATAGCCCTTTTATGAAAGGCAGAGTTTTAGATCTAGCTTAAAATACTTAAAATATATATATATATATAGATATGTGTGTGTGTATATATATATATATATATATATGTATATGTCTATATATATATATATATATATATCTATATCTATGTGTGTGTGTATACATATATATATATATATATATATATATATATGTGTGTGTATATATATATGTATAAAAACCTTTTTATTTATTTATTTATTTATTTTTGTAACGACAGACTTACTATTAATATACCTTGCCACTCAATTATGAGGCATTCACTTACAGCTCTTCCACATTCTCAGACTGACAACCATTTTGTGCTCCCTGCCACTGTATGACCATTGTGTAATAGCAGCACAGTGTGTTTGAGCTGATGGAATAAGCAGTCAGTTTAGGGCATGTTCTAGAGGGAGGAGTGTTACGGCAGCTAATTCCTATCACATGCTGCCTGTTAGAGGAGTAAGGTGAAGCCTTTTGCCAGAGCCTATCTTTGCCCAGTAGAGCCCCAGCTCTAAGTCAGAGCTCTTCTTTTCCTTCTGCTATGCTGTTGAATCTACCACAGTGGTGTGACTGCACCGGGGAACTAAAGATCAGGGGTAGCCTGGGACTGAGTGCTGGAACGTACACTGGGAGACTGGTTTACACATGCAGACAGACTGTCCCCTCTCATCCCACTTCCTTAACATTGGAGATGAGGGCCTCATAGCATTCAACATGTCCGTTCTGGGAGATACCAATGATTACCAGTGGAAGGAGTTCCAGGGGTCAGTACCTGAACAGCTGAGCAGTTTTCCAAGGCATGTGCCGTTATGAAAGCACAGAAACTTAACAGAAATGTTGGTGGAGCTTCGCAGGTTTGATCCAGACTGTTGGAAAAATAAGCTCGGTGCCTATTATTGAGGTGGTCTTTGTAATGATATTGCAGTATGTAATGATGTAGTAATGGTTGATTGTTTCTGCACTACAGTTTTTGTTGCTTTGTTGATCATTAGAAAAGTAATCACCAGTAGTTTTGATGTTTGATTAATTACGCCATTTGTCAACCAGAAATGTAACACAACTCGCATAAGGATTTGCTGCTTCTTTGTTTCTTTATATCAGTGCAAATGACATGAAAATTGAGATGACCCAGGAATCAGTAGTTTGACTGAAACAAGTAGCTCTATGATGCTGAGCAACTTTAAGAAAAGAAAAAAAGAAAGAAAAACTAGTATGTGGACACTGATCCATCCATCAGTTTTTAACCACTTCCGGAGCCATGTTGCAGGGGCAGCAGGCTGAGCAAAGTATGCCAGATGTCCTGCTCCCCAGCAAAGCTTTCCAGCTCCTCCTTGGGATCCTGAGGCGTTTTCAGGCGAGATGAGATATATAATCCCTCAGGGTGTTCTGGGTCTGCTCCGGGGCCTCCTACCAGTTGGACGTTCCCGTAACACCTCTAACAGGAGGCGCCCAGGAAGCACTCTGATCAGATGCTGGAACCATCACAACTGGCCCCTTTCGACGTGAAGGAGCAGCAGCTCTACTCCGAGCTGTCTCTGGATGTCCGAGCTCCTTACCCTATCTGTAAGGCTGAGCCCAGCCACCCTTCGGAGAAAACTTGTTTCGGCTGCTTGTACCAGCAATCTCATTCTTTTGGTCATTACCCATAGCTCATAGATGAGGGTTAGGGCATAGATGGACCAGTAAATCAAAAGCTTTGCCTTCTGGCTCAGTCAAGGAGTTCAAGTTTCTCAGGATCTTGTTCACCAGTGAGGGTAGAATGGAGCGTGTGTATGCTGAGTTGATATTTATTTGGCAAAGAACTTTCTCAGGCCAAGAATGAACTTTCATACTTGTTTTTTTATGTCTTCCTTAGCGAATGGAGTCAATTGTCATGCAGCTATGGCAGCTTCAATGCCAACTGAGCAGACTTCATTTACTAAGAAAGACCAAGAGATGGTGTTGAAAGCTCGAGTTGTGAGTCAGTTAGTTAGTTAGTTGAGTTGAAAAGATTTTTTTGTAAACGACTGCTTTCAAGAGCTAGAATGAACTTCAAGATATTTTTTTAAGTTAGGAAGGTAGAAAGCTCCAGATAAAGCTGGTAAGAAGTAAGATTTCTTTTTCTTGACAAATAAGTTTTTTCAAACTTTGGGTTTGAAAAAAAGACTGAATAATAGATACAGCCCTGCGTTTTTTTTTTTTAACTATTTAAATAGAATGCTCATAATGTTGTCCATTGTGTACCTGACTGTTGAACTTTCATGTGGATTAAAATGTTAAGAGCTGTTAAGTATAGCAGGTGTTTAAAGTAACCCCTGAAATGAAGATGAAAGGCATGTATGAGCAGCTTTACCCCTGTTAGTAGGAATCAGCCTGACTGCACAGTCAGTGCTGCATGACGGGCCATATCTTACTTTCGAGACCAGCACATTTTTCTATGAGTGTAACCTCAGAGTGAATCATACATTTAATTGCATGGCACACAACCATGTCAAGATGATCTTTACACTTGTTCTCCTTGCAGGGCCAAGTTAGCCTCCCTGTTTGGACTAGACCAGGAAGGCAGTCAGGGGAACGAGTCGTTCCAGTACACAGCACCCAAACAGCCCAGAAAGAGCTCCAATTCAGGTAAGACAGTCACAAATGGGACATGAGTGACTTCAGATTCAGCCATGACTTGGACGCTAAACTCAGTTTGTCTTTTGTCCGTTCACAGCACCAGCCACCCAGAAACCAGCTCCACCACCCGGAGCTCCTGCAGTGTTATTTGCTACAGCAGTTCAAGCGTTCAGATAGTGAGGACCCAGTTTTTAATCTTTTAAAACCATTTTAATATAGCATGAAGTGTTAAAAATATTTCAGCTTTTTTCATGTATATTTTGAAGATAAAAAGTCTGTGGGCTACAACTGATCACTCCCCACAAGATTTGTTTTCCAAAACTAATTATAATGTTATTTCCGTGATAAACTTTATAAATTAAGTCACAACTCCCCAAATCATCTTAACTCAAGTCAAGTGAAAAGCTTTTCTGCCACTTTGTCCCATGAACAGTATTAACGGACAGTATGTGAAGCAGGGAAAGCTGGGAGCAGCCATACTGGGCAACCACACAACAAAAGAGGTTGGAGGTTTGCTAATTGGTCACTTGTTTGAGATTATTGGTGTGACTTTTGATTTTTATGAATAATGCACCTTCTCTTCTCTGCAGTACAAGCTGCTTCTGTACTTGAGCCAACAAAAACAAGTGACCACAGCCAAGATTCATGTGGGCTTTGTTTTTACGGTGAGTGGAGATCTAAAGGATGTTGAATCCATATAGACAGATAATGTGATGCATTATAGTATCACAGTAAAGGGACTTTGCGCATGGTGGGGAATCTTTGAATAATACTTAATGCGTCTGCGCCAGTGATAACCGTGGCTGGTAATGTTTTCAGTTGCCTGTCCATCTGTCCGTCTGTCTCATTTTCTTGTATACAATATCTCAAGACCACCAGGTATGTGTGAAGCATCCATGTTTCCACAGACATGGATGTAAACTGTAGGAGAAACTTGACTGGTGCGTAGAGGCATACAGCTGTGGATCCTAGATTCTTAATATAAAGTGTTCTGTGTTGACTAGGGGTGTCCCGAGCACATTTTTTTTGCATCTGATCCGATACGAGCAGGGGTCGCGTTAGCCGGATATTCTCGGTCATTGACCGGTTTTTTACAACAATGACCGGAAAATCTGAAGGCCGTCAGTCATTTTGACCAGTTGCAATTACCACCCCTGCCCACTTGGCGGCAGAGTGCACAGTCAGTGGTTTAAGTGGCTGCCGTTTTCAAACTGCAGAGAAAAGGTCATTCATCTGCTTCATGTTGCGTTGTTGACATAACGCCCTGGACACACCGGATGCGGTACCGAAGCACGGCGCCCAGCAGCGGAGGCAGTTTTCAATCGGCGCCCATGTTAACCTATCTGACTGTCCACACAGGCCGCTGAGCAGAGCGGAGCGCCCGCAGAGGCAGCGCTTCAGTTTGGCGTCTGGTCTATTTTTCATGCGAGCCGCGAGCGCTTCTGTCAAGCTGGATAGAGTGGATCGTACCAAACAGAAACTCGGGCACAGAAAAGACGAGAGAATCCGGCCAATTTTCAAAATAAATAGCATGCACTGTGGAACGTGAGGAGAAAATACCGTGTTTATAATTTAAAAAAACACAACAGTGCATAACCGAACACATTTTTCAATACCCTAATCACTTCAATACAATTTTAATTTTGTGTCACTGAGCCTACAGACATAACTGCATAACGCCCTGGACACACCGGACGCGTTAGTGCCGTCCGGTGTGTCCAGGGCGAAGCCTAATGGCACGGGTGTGTGGATGTCTGTTCATGTCCTTATTAATGCACACTTTATAACTTGCTTGTTGGATTTATTAAAAACGAACGAATGAAAACTAAATGTCTTTGAATATCTTTATTATCATTTAAAAACGAAAATTAAAATGACCGGTAAAATAGATTATGACCGGATTTTTATGACCCTGTTGGTCAGAATGACTGGCGAGGAAAAAGTCTAGCGCAACATCTGGATACGAGTCCTTTATTTTGAAACCGAGTCCGATACAGAGTCCGATCCGATACTGTGCAAAGCATTAAGAAAGAGAAAAAAAAAGAATGCATCCAAGTTGTTCCATAAGGTTTGTTTTTTATGTAAATAGTATCCAAAAAGCTTATCGGCGGTTCAGCAGCACAAAATGAATTCATTATCTTCTTCTTGTCTTCAACAAACAAAATAGGCCCATATCTTTTGTAGCGGTTTGACACCAATAAAACCCATAAAACAGGTCCCTTAACACCAAAATTAAATTGTTTTTACCTGGTTTCTGTCGAACAAAAGAATTATACTATACAAAAATACAAATACAACAGTAATCAGTTTCAAGAAAGTATATATTTTTTTCACCAAAGAAAAGAAATGCTCCGTTCCGTTCAGTCAGTTCAATCCAGTTCAAACAAAACTGCTCCGGGATTTCCAAATAACATATCACAGTTCAATTCAGTTCAATCCACACAGTTCTCTAAACAAAAGAAAACTCCACCCCAGGTTTTCCCACAAACAAGGAGGTAAAGAACATCCACTGTTGGCTCTGACTCAGTTCCGTTTCAAAACAATAAATCAACCTGGCCCGAAGGTTCCAAATAAGGAATAATGAAACGGAAAGTAACCCTCGGCTTTTGCCAGCTCACGGGACCGTGGGTGAATGCCGTAGTGATCCGGGGTTGTTTCGGGCGTGGAGGCTCCGTTGGATCCCTTGATATCCGTGGCGGAATCTCTGAGGTGAGGCCGGTGGCCGGATGGATGATATTCCACAGGGAAGCGCACCTATTTGGCGGACTTTGAGCGGTGTAAAATGCTGTGGTAGGCCGAGTACGCAGAGGACTTCTGGCTCATTTCTCACTCGCCGGTGACTCTCGCCATACTGCCAGGAGCGGCATAATGTATGGGGCTGGTCTACCTGGGCTCAGCTGACCGAGCCATCCCACTGGCCGATAGCACCGGCGGGTGTGTCTGGTGGTAACTCAGTGTCTGGAGGTGAGCAAGCTATCAGCTGACTGTCTTATAAAAAATATATATATTCATAAAATATACAGGATCGCCACACTTTATACATTGGAAAGTGGAGGCAACAGTAAACAACATAGATGAAAAACCTGGCCATTGTTGTTGTTTTGATTCCTCCGATCTTTTATTACCAATTCGAATTTTGTAAAAATAACGTGATCGGCGCCAATACCCGATCGGGACATCCCTAGTGTTGACTGTATTATTCAGTTTTGTATGTTTTAAAAACAAAAACATCTTAATAATTTACATTATGTAGGTCCTCTTGCCATCGCTTCAAAAGGCTATTATAAAGATATAAATTTAATCTTAATTAAAAATAAAGATTTTTTTTCGGTCAAATGTATAATTGTCTTTTGAAATATATCAACTGACATTTAAATATTTATAAGATTCAGCAGCAAACTCCATATAAGTATGTCACTGTGTAGATGAAGAATTAGAAACACATGGGGGACACTGTATCAAAGTTCATGACTCTACAGATTCCTCAGCAATGTGTAAGACTATGATGCAAGTTGCTGCTCAAATCAGCAGATTGCTAATGAAAAACGATACGCCATGAGCTCAAGTGTTCCTTGTATTGTCCCTGACCTCATGTTCTTTGTTTCCTGCAGGTACAGCCAAACAATTACTGCACTTTTTATGATGACCAGAGGCAAAACTGGTCCCTGATGTTTGAATCAGAGAAAGCTTCATCGGACTTCTGTAAAGAGGTGAGTGGCACAAGATAGTGACTATTGTTTGTCCAACAGAGTGAGTAACAAAGCAAACAGGCTAGTGTTGTCACGATACCAAAATCTTTGTTTCGGTACCAATACCAATATGAATTTCGATACTTTTCGATACTCTTCAGTAGTTTTCCTAAGGAAAAGTCCTTTTGGATACAAACCTTTAGAACAATAAATAGTAGGGGTGTAACGGTACCAAAAACATCATGGTTCGGTAAGTACTTCGGTACGGACGTCATGGTTTGGTTGCTCAAATGTTTCACTAAGTTGGTGTTGTCTCGTGTTGTCTCCCTTTGTGAGGCAGACTTTGTCTTGTCTTTTTTCACGTGCGCCAGCTGTGAATGTTGATACAGGTGTTGTCATACACACCACTTGCGCAATCTGTGCTCCAACAGGAACAAGAAAGGCGTTTGTGTGTATAAATGAGTAAAATAAATTAACTAAATTAATTAATTGAATCAATTTCAAAGTACCAGTATTTTCCAAATGCAGTATAGTACCATTTGGAATACTCTAGGACCGCGGTACTATTTTAGTACCGGTATACCGTGCAACACTAAAACAGGCTGTCTCTGATGACAAGTATCTAAAGCCCTGCACCTTCTGATCTGCATTAGACAGAAGCTTTTGCCAAATTTTACAAGTTATGCTGTTTATCAGATGAAGACTTCTTTCTTTTTTGTATGTATCAGTTGTGTTTGGCAAAAGCGAACAGCGTGGTCTCCTTAGATGCTGTTCTGATTCAGGACCTGAGTCTTGGCGAAGGCCAGGCAGTGGAGAATGGAGACTCTTTGGAGGTAGTGTACACAGGCTGGCTCCTGCAGAACCACACCATTGGACAGGTCAGACACTTCCACCAACTTTTCATTCTGTCTCCAGTTCCTGTGGATTTGACTCCTGTGTTGGCACACAACTCATTGAATATCATTTCAGATGTTTGACTCCAACCAGAGCAAGGACAAGTTGCTACGACTGAAAATTGGAGTTGGAAAAGTGATCAAAGTGAGACAAAACATTTTTTTACTAAATAAGAATAGCAGCTTAAATGTTTTCTGTGCAACTTTTTACCATTGTTAACCACTTCTTTGCTAATGTGTGAACATATTGTAATGTAACTTAAAAAAAAGAGACTTTTCCTTTAGTTGCCTCTGGCAGCCTGTGGACTGACTTTCATGTAAAGGACGACTTTTTCCCAGAAAATCCAAAGGATGTGACGTGCACTGCCTCCCTTCAGTACACTAACAGTTTGCAAGAGGCCCCCAGGAAGCGCGCAGGGCTTTGAAGTCAATTTTCCTAGTGGCCAAACAGTGTAATTCAGGGTTTCCACAGGTCATTAAAAAGCATTAAAAGTCATTAAATAGATTTTGCAAAAATTAAGGCCTTAAATGGCATTAAAAAGCATTAAATTCGATGTCCAGAGGAATTAAAAAATTGAATACACTTGATGGAAAAAAAAACATTGTTATTCATGATTTATTTTGATAATATAAACATTTAATAATTTTGATTGGAAGTATAATGTGATGATTGACAGCAGAACCCTTTAATTGGCTATTGTTTACGGCCGGTGCACGAAGTCACAACACCGGATGCTTGGAATGCAGCGTGCTGTGAGGGTGCTCATGCTGTGGCGAAAGAGCGGAGGGAATATTAGCAAATGTCGGAAAAATGGGAAAATGCAAGTTTCAGCAGAAGTGGTTGGATGAGGAACTATTCAGAAACTTTTTTTAAACTGTTGCTTTAAAACTATATAACTCAAGTAAAAGTAAAAAGTATTTTGCATTAAAACTACTCTGAAAAGTACAATTTATCCAAAAAGTTACTCAAGTAAATGTAACTGAGTAAATGGAACTAGTTACTACCCACCTCTGCTTGTGAGCCATTTCTAATTCACTATAGAGTGACAGTTAATGTAAATTTAGATTTTCTCAAATATTCAAGATTAGCATTGTAAAATGCTTACAATTTTGTCTCTCTCTCTCTCTCTCTCTCTCTCTCTCTCTCTCTCTCTCTCTCTCTCCATATATATATATATATATATATATATATGTATAAAATAAATAAATAAAAAACTGTATCTGCAGTTGGACATGGGCATTAAATTTGTTTAAAGTGGCATTAAAAAGAGCATTAAAAAGCATTAAATTAGATTTGCTGATACCTGCAGAAACCCTGTAATTACACTGTCTCGTGATGCCCTGTGTCCCAAAAACACTTAAATGGGGCCATTATGGTAGCAAAATAGCTTCAAATGCGTGTCTCAATCTGTGTGTGCGTAATCAGATTTGTACATGTGTAAAATAATTTGTAAAAGCGTGCTAAAGTTTATGAATGCGTACAAAAATCTGCAAATGTGTATTTAGAATCTGTGTGTGCGTAATCAGATATGTAAATGTGTAAAAAAAATCTGTAAATCTGTACAACGATCTGTAAATCTGTACAATGATCTGTAAATCTGTACAATGATCTGTAAATGCGTACAACAATCTGTAAATCTGTACAACGATCTGCAAATGCGTACAGAGATCTGTAAATCTGTACAACGATCTGCAAATGCGTACAGAGATCTGTAAATCTGTACAACGTCCTGTAAATGCGTACAGAGATCTGTAGATCTGTACAATGATCCGTAAATGTGTAAAAAAAAATCTGTAAATCTGTACAACGATCTTTAAATGTGTACAACAATCTGTAAATCTGTACAACGATCTGCAAATGCGTACAGAGATCTATAAATCTGTGCAACGATCTGCAAATGCGTACAGAGATCTGTAAATCTGTACAACGACCTGTAAATCTGTACAACTATCTGCAAATGCGTACAGAGATCTGTAGATCTGTACAATGATCCGTAAATGTGTACAACAATCTGTAAATCTGTACAACGATCTGCAAATGCGTACAGAGATCTGTAAATCTGTACAATGATCTGTAAATGTGTACAGAGATATGTAAATCTATACAGTGATCTGTAAATGTGTACAACAATCTGTTAATCTGTACAACGATCTGCAAATGTGTACAGAGATCCTTAAAAAGATAGACAGGTTTGTAAATACCTATGTCTTCAGCTTTAACTCAATTGGGCCTCTTAATTAGCTCTCTTTGTACACGTGATTTTTGCTATTCTTCTGCCAAGCTTGCAGCTTGAGCCTGTCAGCCTGTGCTCAGGGTGACGCACAATTTGAGTTACAGACACAAATCTTCTCATGCATTTGCGGATCTCACACGGCAGAAGAATAGCAAAAATCACGTGTACAAAGAGAGCCAATTGAGAGGTCCGACTGAGTTAAAGCTGAAGACATAGGTATTTACAAATCTGTCTACATTTTTATGGATCTCTGTACGCATTTGCAGATCTGTGTACAGATTTACAGATTGTTGTATACATTTACAGATCATTGTACAGATTTACAGATCAAACTTTATCACGCTTTTACAAATTATTTTACACATGTACAAATCTGATTACGCACACACAGATTGAGATACGCATTTGCAGCTATTTTGCTACCATAATGGCCCCATACACTTCTTCTATGGTGACTTCCATGGCGAAAGAGACATCTGCAAATCAGCGGATACATTTTTTTGAGTATCACAACCCCCGTGAACTGGCTTGTTTCCCTATTGTGGTTTAATCCAGTCAGTCTTATAATATTCGGAAAGTCTAGAGGAGCTGCATGATTCAATCATTGTATTCCCCAAACTTTGGATGTACATTTGAATTATTCTGGACTGTTAACCAGCAAATGCCATCTCTGCTCAGCACCCTTTTTAAATATTCAGAAAACTGTAAAATGAACTGCTCAAACTTCACATCATGTAAAAAACATTGGCAATGGTAAATGACAACATTGTGACATCCGAAATTCCACACAGTACTGTCATTTTAGGATATTAAGAATGCCAAACTGTTTTTCAGTTTTGGTGCATTAGTACTGTGACAGCTGTTTATGTCCAAGCTTCTCACTACTGGCTTCATGTACAGTGTATTTGCCGTCTTATTGGCTCTGTAGTGCAGTTACTCTCCACTAGTTGATCTCATAGGGAAACAATGTTTTGAAATAAACTAGCTTAGCTTTAAATAACCAGCCTTAACTGTTACTGCATGATGGTCATGATATTATTATTATTATTATTATGGTATATTGCCTGCATTTATTACTTCCTCTGTATAAGCAGGGCTGGGAGGAAGGGATGCTTGGGATGAAGAAGGCAGGCCGTCGTCTAATTGTCATCCCACCCAATCAAGCCTATGGATCAAAGGGAGTCCCCAACCGTGTCCCGGCTAACAGCACTCTTATTTTTGAAGCAGAGCTTCGACGGGTAACGCTCACTTAACAATTTTATACATCCATCTGCTCCTGTATTTGACCTTTTCTAGCTTGCCTGATTATTCTAATGTCACATGAATACTTAAGTTGTATCTGCATTTAAAAACCTGCAACTTCTTACTTCTTAACTTGCAGTTGCTTATAATGTTGGTGAAGTGAAGCTTTTCTGCTTGTTTGTGCTGTAGGTGAAGTTTTCCAAGGACAGTGGGTCTGTTAGTGCCAGTACCAGCTCCAGAGACTCTGCTGCTCCCTCCCCTGTTCCTTCTCCAGCCTCCAGTGTGGAGAATTTGGCTCCAGAGCCCCCAATACAGACGACCACCTCTGGTCCAGGCAGACCAGGGTGAGATTTAAGCCTCAGGATATAGTTAACAGCATTATCCTGAACCCTTTGGTCCCTTCTTGCCTAAATTTGAGTACTTATGTCAATTCTGGTACAATGAGAGCAAGTCTACTGGAGTCAAATTCCTTCTATGTACACACGTAGTGCTGGGCGGTATGACCAAAAATTTATATCACAGTATTTTTCAAAATTATATCGGTTTCACGGTATATGACGGTATTTTTTTTTTCATGTAGACTGGGTGTTAACCATATTTTCTAATGATTTAGAGAGGAATTGCTGCAGTAAATTGGCTTAGAATGGCCTATTTTCCTGTCATGAGGAGTGAATATTGTAGAAAAACATTAATGTCCACACTAGTATTAATACAGGTTTGCATGGCCTCACAAAATGATGCTGTTTACAAAGAGGTGGCACTCATGATTCTAATGAAGTGAAGGAATCAGAATGCATAACAGCGGTACCATGTCTTTGGCTAAGTGGATAGTGATAGCGTTGGTAATCTCAATCCACCGTTTGCTTTTCTTGTCGTAGGCAGTCCCCCTAGCAAACGCGTCTTTAAGTGACATCTGACTTGACTTTTCTCTTGCAGTGCTAACGTTACCTGCAGACGTGGAGGACGCAGATCTTAGTTTCAGGCATTCTTGATATTCCAAGACATGTTTGCGGCTAAGGTGGTGAAGCAAATTGCTCATGTTGCGTCCTGCGGCTACAACTTTAGCTCTACAACATTTGCAGAGAATTGTTGTTTGATTGACGTCGTTTTTTTTTTTAAAGCCAAAGAACTTCCAAACAACAGACACGGCTCCTCTTTTCGGTACAAATTCTTCTGTGTCATGTTCTCGTTCTGGAACTTCAGTTCCGGAACTTTCACTGTTTTTATCCATCTTCACCACTCAACACGCCGTTGTGCCCTCACATACTTGTTTAGTGCAACTGCAAAACAGTCCCCTGTCAAACAATGTCCTGTGGCGCTACGTTCCGCTGCGCGGCGTTCCCAACGTTATGTACGCTACATACTCACCGGTATTGGGGTATATGAAAAATTCATATCATAAGAAAAATAAACACCGGTATTCGGTATGAACCGGTATACCGCCCAGCACTATACACACGTACTCGCCGAATAAAGCTGATTCTGATTCTTAAGATCACTTGTCCTTTTTGTGTTTTTTTGCAGGGAACCACCACTTCGTGCAAAGTCAGACTCACTCAGTGAGCAGTTGGCAGTAAGCACCATCACTGCTTTTTTCTTATTACCAGCTTACTACAAAATTAAGTGTCTTATGTTATTTAGCACTGGTATTGAAAGAAGACTTCTTTTTCAAACTTCAGAATCCAGATGCCACAAAAGCCAAGCTGATTTCTCGCATGGCAAAGATGGGCCAGCCCATGTTGCCCTTCCTGACTGGAGTGGCCAGCCAGCCTGAATCCAGTGACTCTGAGCTTGAGGTTGGTAGGCAGAATCCTGAGGGAGGTTTTTCTGTGGGTGTTAAAGTGTGGCAATATTGTATATTTTTCCTATTGTCAACAACAAATTCCATGAAAAGGCCAAAACCAACAATGAGTGTGTCAACTAATAAGCACTGTTTTTATATCATGTGTATGTTATATATCAGGGGTCATAAACTACATTTTTCCAAGGGCCAGAATTTTGCTAAGCAGTCCGGCCTCTGCAGCTGACATGGTGGGTGTCGGACTTTCAAAAAAAAAAAAAAAAAAATTCATCTCAGTTATTTTGGGGGGGGGGGGGGGGTTTCAATAGAGGAAAGAAATGCCAGAAAACCAAAATGCATTGTTTTGTTCCTCATATTGAGTTGATTAGAGGTCCTATATAGTAAAATGTCATGCTTTCAAGATCCCCTTCACTCAAAATGTGTTTTTCTTATGTTTATGTCCCTAAAATGTCTGACCTTGACTATACTGACTTGTATCTACACAAAGTTTGTCACTAGAAAGGTGTTTTATATTCCTCTACTGAAGGGGGGTGATGACTGTGCACGGATAACAAATGAAAAAATTTGCTTGGGTTTGGCCCACTTGACATGCTGCTGTGTTGTGCTATGGCCTGGAATTTGTTATTTACGTGACGCCTGAACGCAACACAGGCTCCGCTCCAACTGCGTGTGTATACAATGCTGTGCTGCGTTGCTGTGCGAGCGGCATGTTTGACTGTGTGTAACAGCAGTCTGTTGATGGTCTTTTACACACTATCCATAACAATAACTATGTCAGGTAACAAACTGCGTCAGACTCAGGTTAGGTTCGGACCCCGTGTGCACCCCCCTAATACAATGGTAGGGGAAACACTGTAAGATGTCTCAAGAAGACCTTAAGGGAATTTCCTTAGTTTGCCAGTAACATCCTCTTGGACTCATGGATGAACTGATAATTATTGTGGTCAAAGGTCATTCTCGTTTTATGTTTCACAGTTACCACTGTGGTGTCAGAGATTGCCAGTTGGCCTAAAAGCTAACACATAACAAAAACAAGTAAAAGATGATAAGTAAACTTATCATTCTGACACGTCTACCAGTCATGGATTTTTGTGCACAACAGACTCCTCATCTGAGTCTGGGTTTGACTAAGGCTCAAACACGAATGTCTGAGTTGCTACAATGTTTCCTGTAACCCTAAGGCCAGCTATCTTTATGTGCACTGCTTTTTCAGCGGTCAGTTGCAGCACTGGAGAAAGCGGAACACGGAAGTCAAACCTACCGCAAGCAGCTATGGTGGGCGGGGCAGAGGCCAGATCCATAATACCTCATTGAGGGAGAAAGAGGAGATGTGCTTCCAGCCCCTTTTAAGAGTTTTTTGTTTATTATTGCTTTTTATGTGGGGAAACCATTTTAAACAGAATATTAATCATAGCAAAGAACTGAAATGATTTTTGAGGGGGAGTTAAAATTTTGCCTCACATTTCATGACTGAAACCCATACCTACCGTAAAACTTGGTGTATAAGTCGCACTTTTTTTCATCTAAAAAGTTGGGTGCGGGTTATAGACCGGTGCGACCTATAGACCAAGGTAAATGCTGACATAGGTAATTTGACCCACAAGATGGCGCTACGTTAGGCTGACCAAACGTCCTCTTTTGCCCGGACATGTCCACTTTTCACGTCCCGTCCGGGGCGTTCGGGGGTCTTTTATAAACTGATGATAATGTCCCCTTTTCCGTGTGTTTGTGTGTGTGTGTGTGTGTGTGTGTGTTAGAGTGCGGCACGGGCAGCATATTTCTGTCCGAACCCGAACCGAGCCCGACTTATTTAATGACCAAAGCACTGAGTTTGTGTCACACAGTGGTTACAGGCTATTTAACAGACCGGGCGTGCGCTGTGGGTGCTCAGCTGTGGAGAGGGAGACCTCCGTGTTTGAGACGGGAGCGGGAGGCGGGAGGCGGGAGG
>NC_065513.1:2351159-2381249 GCF_006386435.1 Epinephelus moara
ATAAGGCATCTTTGAGTAAACTGCGAGTATCATTTAAGTAGGCTATGTCGTGGCCGGGCCGAGTGTCCTCTTTTTTGGAAATCAAAATATGGTCACCCTACGCTACGTAGTAATTTAAACTCATTCGTTTTTGGGATTTGAGTAAGCATGTATAGTTACAGCCCACACTGTAATAAGGTACTGTAATGCTGTCTTCTTAAAAAAGAAGTTTAACGTTAATTTAAACTCATTTTTATGGCTCAGATGTTGTTATACCGTAATTAACTCATTTTTATGGCTCAGATGTTGTTATACCGTAATTTTACTTCCTGAAGAGGTTGTTTGGAAAATTGTAATCTGAAAAGTAACCAAAGCTGCTTAAGAGGTTATTGTGTTTTGAATGTGTTTCAAATTAAAAATATAGGGAAACAGTGTAGGAATAACTTGTATAACGTTTTTATTAACAAATAGTAATATAAAACCTTGTTTTCCCTGTTTGAGACCTCAAAAAATAGACTGCGACTTATATGCCAGTACGACTTATATTCCGAGTTTTACGGTATGTGTTTAAAAAAACATTAGAATGAGAAACATGAACTCCTATTGCTACAGTCTGCACAAAAGCTCAGACAAATGAGGTTACAGTATTTATATATCAATTTTGTATTAACTGAATCTTCTTAAAGGGGCACTCTAGCGATTTTACAGGTTTACAAATCATAGGAGTATTAAAATACTGGAGTTCATCACTTGCATTGGCTTGCCCCTGTCAAATGACAATCTCAACTCTGGTGTCATGACTGATTTTCTGCCACTATTGCATTGATCTACAGGACACCAGTGGCAGCAGAGCAAAGGATCGGCCTGCAGCTCCATCTCCAGTGCAGATCTCCGCTGCTGCTCTAGCTTCAGCACACAGTAAGCTTCTTCTACCTGTTCATATCTGCATTCCTCCTGCAGCTCAGCATTACAAAAACACAATTTCATATGATGGTGTACATCATATTGAGCTGTTTCATTTGTTTTTTTTCCTGCAGTACATCCTCATCTGCACACTGCTCCACCTTCTGCCTTACTTCCTGTTATGACCACTGTTGCCCCACAGCCTGGGCTGTCAGGCAGTAGCCATGCCTTTCAGGTGAGATTTTAGTATATTTCCTACTGACTCAGTTAGTACATCATAGACAAACTTTGTCATTCAGTATCTCAGTATCTCTTTATATCAGAGCATTGTGTTGTTTCATAGCCTTACTCGTACACACAGACCTCTGTGGCTCCATCTCAGCTGCAGCCTGTTGGCCAGGTCTTCCCTACACAAACTGTTCCATACATCGGTAAGAGTCATCAATTCAATTACAAGGAAGCCATAAGGATCAAACCAGTAGAGTGTGTATGTAGAGGGTTCTAGAATGTTGTGATGTTTCTCAGTAAAGCTGTACCCTAAGTCCCTGAAACTGTTACCTTGAACTTAAGGGTTCATTTTATCATTTCATGTTGCAGCCTCATTAATCAAATATACTTACACAACCGCAAGACAGTTTTGTGTCTGATTTAAATGGAAAACTCTGTGATTGTGTTGTTTTCACCAGGCTCCAGTGATGTGACTTCCTTCTTGATGACTGAGGCCCGACAACACAACACAGAGATCCGGTTAGCTGTCGGAAAAGTAGCAGATAAAGTGGATCAACTAGCCTCCAAGGTATGCTCACTGTATTTGTTCATTATGAGGCTGTAATAGAAAGGAGATACAACTGGTTCTTGTCTTTTTATGCCTCCACACCAGCGATAGCCATGGCCAGAGGCATTATGTTGTCAGGTGGTCCCTCAGTCTTTCTGTCTGGCCCTCTGTCCGTCCCGTTCTTGTGAACGCAATATCTCAAGAATACCTTGAGGGATTTTTTTCAAATTTGACACAAACGTTCACTTGGACTCAAGAATGAACTAATTAGAATTTGGTAGTTTAAGGTCAAAGGTCAAGGTCACTGTGACCTCATAAAACATATTGTTGGCCATAACCCAAGAATTCATAAGTCAAAATTTGACACAGATGTGTGATATAATGATGAAGTGCTGACATTTCATACCGAGCTGGATTGGCAAGTTTATCCGAGGTGTCCAATTTTCCGCCTCGTAGGGTAGTCATATTGGTGGAACCCTTTTAGTTTAAACACACCGAGGCAGCCTTCCGCAATGGGAGGGGCTGCTAAAGACTTGTGGGAGGAGCTGTTGATGGCGCCGCACGTGCGAGCCACTGGCGGTGGATAAACAGGAAACAGCTGATAGCAGGAATTAGCGAGCAGCTAGTAGCAAGAGGGAAACGCAAACCTGACAGACACTGTAAAGATGAGCAACTGGGACACAAGGAATTGCGCGCCCTCCTTGCCCTCGCAAATGAAGAGGCCATTAACCGCCAAATGACGGGGACGGTGAAGAACGGGCCGACATATGAGAGAATCGCCGAAGGACTGACTAGCCGTGGCTTCCCTCCCATGTCACTGTTTACGTCACACGCCGAGCTACATGTTTTGTTACTTGCTCACTCCCCCCATTGCCCCGAAAAAGGCGCATTCTGTATAAACAAAACTCCTTTTGACTGATCGGGCTTTCCTGCAAATTTGCACAATTCCTATCTAAAAAGGGCTAGTGACACTAATCTTTGGTGTCGACCTTGAAACTGTGCTGATTGTATAGATCTTCTGTGCTGCTGGGAGAGAGATGTGTGTGACGCATCCACGTTTTCGTAGACAGGAATGTAAACTGTAAGACAAACTTGACTGGTGCATGGAGGCATACAACTGTGGGGCAGTAATTCTATTTGTTTTTACTTTAACAGATAGATGACCTCCAAAGGCAGGGAAATCTTTCCGTGAATGTTCCTAGTTTGTCGATGGAAACCTCAATGATCATGCACAACATCCAAAGAATTGTCCAGGTACACACCTGAATGGTACAGAGTCTTGAGTCTTTTTCCTCCGCCCTTTTATAACACAAATATTGATTCTCCTATCTCATCTTTTGGTGTATTGAGACTAATCATCAGAAATCAAACTGAGTTCTGAAAACACTTTATTTAACTCTCTATTTTATTTTTAGGAAAATGAATGTTTAAAAAAGGAAGTCTTTGAGAAAAGCTCTCGCATTGAGGAGCAAAACCGTAAGATTGGGGAGCTCATCAACCAAAACCAGAGGTGAGTCAAAAAATGTCACAATTATAATAATAATAATAATAATAATAATAACTTTATTTGTATAGCACTTTTCAATATAAATATCAAAGTGCTTTACAGCATAAAATATCAGCACACACTCAATATCAACACAAAATACATACAAATTAAACATTACATCAACTTAAACATTACATCATAAAAGCCTTCCTATAAAAGTGTCGTGAGGAGCGAGGTAAAACGAGGAACAGACTCTGAAAAAAAAAAAACAGAGTCTAGGGGCCCTGATTGCAAAGGCCTAGACCTTGGAACAGCTAGCAGGGCCTTATCAGCGGATCTCAGACTGCGAGCTGGTTTGTGTGGTGAGGATAAAAGGTCTGAAATATAGGAAGGGGCTAGCCCAAGTCTGGCCTTAAAAACAAATAAAATACACTGTATTTTTAAAATCAATCCTAAAATGAACAGGCAGCCAGTGCAGGGATGCTAAAACAGGGGTGATGTGTGCTAAAACAGGGGTGATGTGGTCACATTTTTTAGACCTAGTTAAAAGCCGAGCTGCAGCATTTTGCACTAACTGTAGATGGTGAAGTGATTTCTGGCTGAGACAGGTATATAAGCTATTACAATAGTCGAGGCGTGAAGAAATAAAAGCATGGATGAGTTTCCCCAAATCTGTGGCTGAGATAAAAGACCTGACTTTGGCTATGTTTCTCAAATGATAAAAACATGTCTGGACCACTTTTTTTTTTTTACATGAAGTTCAAAGTTCAAATCCTGGTCAAAAATGACGCCGAGGTTTCTGGCTGAGGGTTTTACAAGAGGTGTTAAATCGCCAAGGCTTTCCAAAATTAGTTTTCTTGTTGTGGATGGACCTATAACAATGACATCGGATTTTGACTGATTGAGTTGGAGAAAATTGTCTGACATCCAGTATTTTATTTCTGTGATACAGTTGTGGAGGGCTGCTATATTAGACTGATCACCGGCCTTGATTGGGATGTACAACTCTGTCGTCTGCATAACAATGAAAATGGACGTTGTATTTACGGATGATGTCACCTAGAGTGAGCATGTAAAAGGAAAAGATAATAGGGCCCAGGATCGACCACTGGGGGGCACCATAGGAGACATTAGTGGAGGAAGAAACAGAGCCAGCTATAGATACAGAAGAGTATCTGTTAAAAAGGTAAGACCTGAACCAATTCAGGGCCACGTCAGTGATTCCTGCCCATTTCTCTAACCTGTCAATTAAGATGTCATGGTCTACCGTGTCAAATGCGGCGCTAATGTCCAAGATAACTAAAATGGAACACTCGCTGGCATCTTGAGTCAACAGGAGATCATTGCAAACTTTTAGGAGAGCTGATTCTGTGCTATGAAGTGATCGAAAGCCGGACTGGAATTTTTCGAATAAGTTATTGACTGATAGATGATTTATTAATTGTTTGAATACAGTTTTTTCTAGGATCTTTGATAAAAAAGGGAGCTTTGAGACTGGTCTGTAGTTGTTCAGAATGGATGGGTCTAGATTGGGTTTTTTAAGCAGAGGTTCAATTAGAGCAGATTTAAAATAAGCAGGAACCACACCTGAGGTCAGAGAGTGATTGACAATAAATAAAATGAAGGGACCAACAGTGGTCATAATCTCCTTCAGTAGTCTGGTAGGGACCACATCCAAAGGGCAAGAGGAGGATTTCATGCGCATCACCATTGTGTTGAGATCAGTTAGTGACACTGAACTAAACGAGCAGAGGACTGACATAGACTAGGATTGGTGAGTTGGCGGTTCCGGGACAAGTGAATTGTGGGGTCGACTGCTGATGGTGTTAGATCTAATGTTTTCAATTTTTTCGGTGAAAAATTATGAAAATTGCTCACAGAGTTCAGGTGATGCATGTAAATTAATATTGGTGGGGGCGCCAACAATTCGGTTGAGTGTTTGAAACAGCACTTTAGAGTTTTGAGCATTCTGGGAGATCAAGTTGGAGAAAAAAGTTGCTTGTGCGTCCTTAACTGCAGCATTGTAATTATTCATTAGGCTTTTCAAATGCTCATAGTGAACCTGAAGTTTGCAGGACTTCCATTTACGCTCTATTTTACGTACCTCTCTTTTTAAGGAGCGGGTATGGTCATTAAACCATAGAGAGACTGAGGAAGTGATTTTGGTTCTGGTTTTGACTGGGGCTACTGAGTCCATTGTATTCAGGCAGAGGTCATTGAAGGAATTCACCAGGAGGTTGGTATCATGGGAGAGAGGTAGTTTGGAAGAGTGGCATGAAAAAGCATGTGAAAATTTAGCTGCTGTTGTTGAGTTAATAATGCGAGAGCGGGTGGGGGCAGGTGAGACTTTAGGCGAAGGAGAGGAGTACAAGTTTAAAACAATACTAAAATGATCGGATATACAGGTGTTAATAAGTTCCACATTATCAATCTTCAGACCATATGAAATAACAAGATCTAAGATATGGCCCTTCTCATGGGTGGGCCCTGTGGAATGTAAAACAAAATTAAACGATTCTAAAAGATTAAGAAATTCCCCCGCAAGAGCATCATCAGGACAACAAACATAATGTTAAAGTCACCAATATGCAGACCCGGTCATAATTAAGTAAAAGCAGAGAGAGCAGGTCAGAGAATTCAGAGACAAAAGTGCCATTGGGCTTAGGATGGCGGTAAACTAAAAGGAATAAAATCGGCTGGTGATTATTAACACAAAATGTTAAGTTTTCGAAGGAGGAGAATTCCCCACAGGGAACAGGCTTATAAAAGAAATTGTCTCTGTAGATAGCAGTGACCCCTCCGCCGCGGCCAGATAGCAGGGGCTTCTGCGCATATAAGAATGCTGGAGGTGTAGCTTCATTCAGGGTGCTGTATTCATCTGGTTTTGACCATGTTTCGGTCATTCAAAAAATATCAGTGTCATTGGAGGTAATAAAATCATTGCAAATAAAAGATTTGTTATTTAAGGACCTTACATTTAAAAGGCTAATCTTTACCGGTATGCTTGGTGGAACAGAAGGGCCTGATTGTGTATGAATGGAAATCAAGATATTCGGGTTTCGGCCAGCAGAGGGCAGGGTGTGGTTTTTTGGTCTGTTGTTGGTAATTCTGACAGTAGGGACAAGACCAGTTTGGACAAGCCGGGAGAGGTCGTGGTCTATTGAGGTTAGTGACAGCTGGAGCCTGTAGGGGGAGTAGTTACGGGAGGCAATGTCCACGGAGGGCTCCGTAGAAGAAGAGGAAAGCACTGAGGAAGGGGTGTGGCATGTAAACAGTCTCGCATGTGTGTGTGGTATGGTGTGTACAGTGTGCTGTATATTGGCAGCTAACATGCGGCTTCCAAGCTTGCTCGGGTGAAGTCCGTCGTGTCGATAAAAGGAGGGGCGGTTCCAAAATAAGTTAAAATTGTCTACAAAATAAAAACCGTGGATAGTACAGGCGGCCCGGAGCCAAGAATTGAGCTGGAGGAGCCGACTGAACCGCTCTGCGCCGAGGCCGAGTGTGGGAAGAGGGCCGCTGATGAAGATTGACATCCCGCAGTTTTTTAGGACAGTGAACAGACTGTTAAAATCATTCTTTAGCAGCTCAGACTGACCCCGGACCACATTGTTGGTTCCAATGTGCAAGACCAGACGTTTAATTGAATCTGGAAATGTTTGCAGTAGGTTCGGGAGTTTATCTCTGATTTTTGTGACGGTGGCTCCTGGAAAACAGTGGGTGGTGGGAGGTGGGGTCACAGCCTCAGTGGTGGCTGGGGGCTCACATGACCCTTCACAGCAGGGAAGACCACCGGAGCATCTCGCCCTGAGAGCAGCCTCCTTCACGATCTTGCGCCGGGAGGAGGAGGTCGCGGACCTGAATGAGGGTCCCGGGGCAGACCCCCCGGGCTGCTGGCAGCGGATCAGTCAGAGGGCAAACAGGAGAGGAATGGACAGTCTGGAGCGGAGGGAATTCCTCAACACTCAAGACGCTATATCTGTTCTCCAGTTGGAGCTCACAAAGTGGAGCAGGTATCGGGCTGGACCTCTCTCGCCTTTTACCATGTACTGTGGACCATGGCTCTTGGTTGGGAGTGGAGCTATTAGCTCTGAGCCTCGGATTAGGACTGAAGGTGAAAGTAGCCTTTGCACTGCTGTTCGCCCATTTTGGCTTGGCCTCCAGCAGCAGCCACGGGTCCTCCGAAGGGGGATGTGGAGCTGGAACTGATGAGGTCAGCCTGGATGTAGCTGCGGCGGCTGTATCATCAGTTCGGAGCTGAGTAGCCGAGACAGCTCAGCTGGGGCCAAGTTGGCCAGGTTGGGATCCGGTGTAGCCGTGGAGCCGGCACTAAGCTCTGCGACCATGGAGTCCAGATCCGCAGGGTTACCAGGGGGGCCAGCACCTATGGCAACTACATAGTCGTGGAGAGCTTCTTCATCCCTGATCCAATTATGATTGACAGTAGGGATGCACCGAAATGAAAATTTGTGGCCGAAGCCGAATAATATTAAACGCTTGGCCGAATACTGAGTACCGAATACCGAATGTCGTTGTTTAGTTTTTCATTAGTTTTTGCAGATGAACCTCCTCCAGATTAGTGTTGTCACGGTACCAAAATTGGGACCCACTGTTCGATACCAATGAAAATATCATGGTTCTGAGTAGTATCACGATANACTTCTGGGCAGTCCACACGCCAAGAAGAGGATATTATTGGAGCCGACTTCTCCTCGCCGGTAAGCTGATGGTCGCCGTATTTGACAGGAATACATTACTGTCTGTGTCTGTGACCCCCGTTCAACCCACAATCAGTGGGATTCGCCTCTCGTTTCTGCTGGTGGTGGAAATCTGTAGGGACGCACAGCGTGCTGAATGATTTGACGCCAGGGCCACACTGCCTGCGAAGCGCAGTGCACCGAAATTCTTGCGCGAGCCGGAGCACCTCCGTTCACATCAGACGCGCATTTCTCCACGCCGGCTGTCAAGCGATTCTGCTCCCAGCTGTTGTTTTTCCATCATGGGTAACTGCCCGGCTTGACACATTTGCTCGCGGCTCGCGCAGAAAATAGACCAGATGCTGAATTGATTGCTGCAGGGCCGGTGGTGGAGCTGCGCGGCACGGCCAGTGTGGATGACACAATCAGTTAACATGGGTGCCGAAAGGAAACTGGGTTCACTTCTCGGCGCTTCGAGGCTATTCGCGGCGCTTCCGCGGGCAGTGTGGCCCTGGTGTAAGCCTATTTTGCTCGCTCAAAACTATTTTTAGTCGCAAATGCAAGTGCGGTGATGGGCGGATCGCCACACTGCCGACATTTTAATCCACCCATCACGGCACGCTGTTTGATTGCGTTATAAAAACCGTGCTGCTATTATTCGGCCTTGCTTTTAACTTATTCTACCGAATACCGAATATGTGTTTTTTTGCAATATTCGGCCGAATATATCCGGTTACCGAATATTCGGTGCATCCCTAATTGACAGAAGGCCAGGGCCCATATTCACAAAGAATCCTAAGACTAAAAGTAGCTCTTAGTGACGTCATTCTAAGAAAAATCGTAGAATTCCTCGAATTCTAAGATTTTTCTTAGAATTTTCCCTTGGTAAGATAAAAGTTATTCACAAAGCATCTTAGGCCTTAAGAGAGCTCCCAAGGTGAAAAACTTTTAAGAGGAGGGAGGAGGACTTTTAAGAAGCCTGAGAGTGTCTTAAACAGAGAAGATGGCGGAAAGACAGAGAGGAAGGAGAGATATTCTCCGTATATTGAACGACAGTGATTTGATAAGATGCTACCGGCTTGATCGTGCAGGGATAATGTTTGTGTTTGACCTCATCAGGGATGAGCTGCAATCTCCGCTCTCACTTTGGATTGCAGCACGTACCAGCGCTTCTCACACTCATCACTTGTGCGTAAAAGGAGGGGGAACGACGCATTGATTTGTCGGGCAATGTGCTCCCAAGTCTGCCTCTTCCCTTGTGCCGTGATCCCGGGACCGAATTTCCCTCTTAAAACTCATTTGTTCTCCTTCACGAGCTGTGCCAACAGCAGGCACTGCTCTTCTGTCCAGTTTCTCGTTCTTTTTTTCCTCCATTTCGTTCATTGTTTTGGTCATTCAGCCAAATCAAACCGCTTTTTACAAGGAAGCCAGCAATCACAGTAATTGCTGACAGCTGAGTCTGCGTCCACCATTAATATCAAATAGATTAAGCAGTAAAATTACCAGCATGGCGAGTAAACGTAACAATAAGCAAATCAGTATAATAATCGGCATGTTAATGAGGTACGTTCAAACATTTTGAAGCTGTGTAACAATTAATTTAATTTTGCTGAGTTTCATCATCATGACATAAAATTATTTTCATGATTACACATTTCTTAATACAGTCTAAGTTCTATGATCGGTTGATTTCACTGTCCATTCATTACTAGGAGCGCTTTTTTTTTTTTTTTGTTTTTTTCTTTTTTCCTTTTTGTAACAACCAATCACAGCTTTTAGAAGACTGCGTCACACCTAGCAATGGGGTCAACCACACCTCCTCACAAAGATAAAAGTTTTTGTCCCCTCCTTGCTCAGAGTTGCTCTCAGAAACTTCCTGAATCACTCTTAAGCTAAGATTCCTTGCTAGGAATTTTTAGGCTAAGTTAGGAGCTCTCTGAGAGGACTCTGAGAATCTTTGTGAATACGAGCCCAGAACATTATGTCCTACCTATATTTCCACTTGTGTCACTTGCAGTAGAAAAGCATGTGATCTCTTCCTCATGATAATGTGGAGCTCATATGTTTAAAACCGTATTCACAAAGCTTCCTAGTGCTAAGAGTTGCTCCTAATGACGAAATTCAAGGTTCCTACGCAAGTATGGAAAGTATGGAAAAGTATGGAAATAAATTTGATCAATTTCCAGGTATTAAAAAGTATGGAAAATGAAAAATAAAGTATGGAAAAATATTTATGTTTCCAGACTATTTGCTACCACTGTTCTAAAATACTGTTTTCTAAAATAGAAAATTAGGTATTTCCAAAAATAATTTAACTGACAGATGCCCTTAACGATTCATAATAAATCCTATTTTTGTCACGCTACATGATGGAACTGCATTGAGGAAGGGGAGAATAAAAATAAAACAGCTGTCGCAGGTAAAGCAACTCTAGTCGCAGGATGTGTGTCACTGCTCGCCTGCCTTTCTCTCTCCCGCGGTCCGTCACTCCACTGTCTCCGCTCTGATACTCGCTCTCCCCCGGTCGGCCTGTACTACGATGCACGTTTAACATAGCCAGGCTTTCTTTAGGTGAGCTGGCTTCACAGAGCCTAACAGCGCCCATCCAGGATAACCAGTACTACAAAGCTGGTTATCAACTCGCTCTGTCATCTCTGTGTTTTCCAGCAATGAGCGCGTTCATGTGAAAGAGGCGGAGTTGTTAATTAGGAGCGACATCATCATCATGAACTCATACTCATATGAGATGAAACGGTAGCCTATCTGTAAAAAACTTCTGTTTCAGTGACAGCAAAACAGTTATTTTCAACTAAGTAACAACAGCCTGTAATCATAGGCTACAACAGAATAAAATAAGACAGATAAAACAGATAAAAAATCCTTGTCAATAATTTTGTGAACATCAGCTTGTCTGATTTAACAGATGTAGAGACTAGAAATAATAATGATAATAATAATAATAATAATGATAATAATAATTTACAAATATTAAAAGTAGGCTAAGGCATATTTAAGAATTATTATGACTTAAGTACAGAGTATTTTTCACTATTTAGTTTGATGACAGGATGAAATCATTCTTAATATCATGTACTGTAATAGAACTTTAAAATAATTCCAGACTGTTTCTGCTACCAAACCAAAGAGTGTAAAAGTAGTTAATGACTGATGAGGTCTATCTGATCAAAATGTTACATTTATAATCACGGGAGCTAATTAACAATGTGGGTTATTTCTTTAGTTTTTATTTCCAGTTATCAGGTGTCTCAAGTTATTCTGAGCTGCAGAGTATAAAATCATCCACACTGTCAGCTGTCACTCTGAGGATAAAATAAAGTTTACACCATTAAAATGCAGCTAAAATCATCATTATGATATGTGTTTAGTGTGGTTATAAAGCATCTCTGTTTGTTAGAAACTGTTTTAAAACCAGAGTGGAAATAGAAAACTTGGAGCAATAAAATATTAATACTGACCTATTAACATATAGCCTATATTGCTTATTTATTTATTTATTTATTTTTTTAAACACTGTCACTTTGTTAAGCAAACTGGGGACTTTTGCTCATGACATTCTCTGGCCTTTTTAGCTTGGTTAATGCATATTTTAGATATTTAGCTTACTGTGGCCAAAATTGTTTACAGAAACACGAAGTTCTTCATATATCTAGCCTCCTAAATTTGCTCCCAAAGTGCACCAGATTGATGTATTTTAACTTTAAAATAGTCAAACTTTTCTTCCGGGGGGCCATGCCCCCGGACCTCCCTAGAAGTTCAGAGGCTCTCTCTTTTTTCACCATACCTGTGTTTGCATCACTGCATTATGGTACTTGGCTACAATCGGCTATTAAGAATAATTAAATATGATATGAAATATGATACACTGATATATTTACTCAGATGTCGCATAGATATGAAATATGATACACTGATATATTTACTCAGATGTCGCATATTCTCTGAAAAAAAAAACAACAACCGAGAAGTCTGGAAATTTGGGTATGGAAAAGTATGGAATTTTGAAATTCCAAATTTGGGTATGGAAAAGTATGGAATTTTGAAATTCCAAATGTGTAGGAACCCTGGAAATTCTAAGAAAATTCTTAGAACTGTGATGTTTTCTTAGAATTTCCCCTTAAAGTTAAGACTAGGGCCTTGTAAAGATAAAAGTTATTCACTAAGCCTCTTAGACCTTAAAAGAGCTCCTAAAGTGAAAAAATGTTAGGATTAGAGAGGAGGACTTTTAAGAGGCTTAAGAGTTTCTTAAGCAGAGGAGAAAATGGTGGAAAGACAAAGAGGTATGAGAAATATTCTCCGAACACTGGATGACAGTGAGTAAATGAAATGCTACAGGTTAGATAATGCAGGGATAATATTTGTGGTCGATCTCTGTAGGCATACACACACATTTCAAACCCAACACAGTAAGGCTGTAACAACAGAAATAAAAATATCACATCACTAAGATAGTTGGAAAAACTGGACAAATGCACCATTGCAGCAGTGATGCCTTGAGTCTGTCTCATCCTTCCATCAGCTGAGTGATCACACTAACAATGGGAACACTTTCACAGTTAGTAGTTCATTTCATGTCCACTGGGTGTCCACACCTTGCAGGCTCACAAAGGGCGATAAATGTTTCTGTCCCTTACTTGCTTAGAGTTGCTCTGAGAACTTTCCTAAATCACTCCTAGGTTAAGACTCCTTACTAAAATTGCTTAGGCTTAGTTAGGATCTCCCTGTGAGTATTCTTAGAATGTTGTGAATACGGCCCCAGGATAGCAGCCAAAAAACACTCGTATTCTGTGCCCGATCAGGATGCTCAGAGCAAAGGATCCGCTGTCTGCTAGTTAGCTGTACACTGTGACAGGGAAGTGCAAATTCAACAAGATCTCAGGGCATTGCTGAAGCTGGTACAAGGCAATGCATATGATGCTCTGTGTATTTTATACAAAAAGGTTTTTTATATTAGGCACAATGGGAATCAAGGCAGTTGAATCCTACATGTGGAGTTAGAAACACAACATTGCCCAGAAAACCTTTAACAAATTGCCAGATATTTTCCTCAAAAAGTCGTGATTTATATTATAACATCATGTTTGTGCATGTGTGTGTCTTTCGGACCCGTGTGTTAATGACAAAAAGAGTGAAAAAAATTGCATTTCCCCTCATGGGGATTAATAAAGTATATAAAAAATTAAATAAATAAATAATAAACATTTGGGCAATATTGTCCACAACTTCAAGTAACTGATGTTGATCCATGTTTTTTTTTTTTTTTTTTTTGTAAAATTAGTCTCAAATTTAATTCAGAGTGCCATTACAAATGTCTTAAATCTAACCTGCCTCATATTCAGTCAGTGTTGGGTTGTTACTCAAAACAGTAATGTGTCAGACATTACTTGTTAGTTATAAAAACACTTCATTACATTACATTGCAGTACTTTACATAATTACACTCTGTAGAATGTTCTTTGTTACATTACTTGTTAATCTTGAGTTACTTTGCAACATTGCCTGAAATGCATTGTTAGATAAATGCAAGTTAACAATATTATAACGTTAAACCTTCCATATGCCCACATAACAGCGCTAAGCAAGGATTGCAGAATGCAGCAGGCTATAACTGCCTCAAATGAAACTATATCAATATACAAAGAGGTCAGCCTTCCTAACTCCACATAGTATAATGTTAATTGTCTCAAAATAAAATATCAATAGGCCAAAATAAAATAGTACAGACACTAGCATTCTGAACATTATTAGATGATGGCAGACTTGAAAGCAAAAAAACAGGTTTAAATGGCATCTGATCAGTATTTAGTGGGCCAAACACACTCACCTGAGTTGCTTGCTCACCAAACCATGGCTTAATAGCAGATTAGTCTAGTTTGTTTGTTGTTTATCACTTAAGCGGTGGTTATACATCATGAGGAGGAGTCTCTCAAATTGTTTGTCAGACAGCCTGTTCCTCATTGGAGTCAGCACAGACTAAAGGCTGAGGAGCCTCTCCATGGGCACACTGGACAGTGACACTGATGTTGGCATGTTTGACAATTTTTTTTCTTTCCATCCATTATGTAGATAGTAAAGGAACTTGTGCAGCACAAGTAACTGTAATGAGATAACTGAATTTAAAACAATAACATGTTACATTACTGCATTACTGCTAAATGTAATGAGATTACAGTAATCTGTTACCCAACACTGCTTTTGTTTTAGTCCAATCCTGATGCCAGGAGAAACTAAAATGAGTGCATTAGAAAAAAAAAAAAGAAAAAAAGCATTGTATCTGATAAGGATGATTAAAAACAATATAAATGGCATTGCTTGGGCCACTATCTGATCTTACATATTACTGTTTCAAGCAGGATAGGCAATGGACGGTGTCTTGCAAATAGTTTGAAAAGGCTGGGAATATTTCGGTTGTCAGTATCTGTCACACAGTGATTTGATCTGGTTTGATTAACAGTAACAGCAGACCAAACTGACTGGTATATGTTAAAAAATTATCAAGATTTTGGTTGAAATGTATTTCAGGTGTATGTAATGTGGTCATGCTGTGGTTGTCTAGGTACATGGAGCAGAGTAACCTGCTGCTAGAACAAAGGAACGACTCCCTCAAGACATCCAGTGAGCAAAACCAGGCCAGATTACTGCAGGCTGAGCAGGACAAGGTGAGGATTTGTCTTTAGCCCCTTTTCCACCGCAGGAACTTTTATCAATTACCCGGAATTTTGAAAAACCTCTGCGCGTTTCCACCGTAATTACCTGGGTAAAAAACTTTCCCTCAACCCCAAATTTACCCTGGAAAAAGTACCTAGTAGGGGGGTAGGACTTTTCGGATTACCCTGAATTCTTGAGGGGTGGGGCTGTTTGCTGAAGAACACTGATTACTGGAACACACAATTGCAGCGTTCCGCACTTCCTGGTACGGGCAGCCGCTTAAAACTTTAATTCATTTCTACAGGCTTCACTTCGTTTCTGTTTTGATTAAGGATGGGTACCGAAACCCGGTACTAAATTATCCCCGGAGCTAAATTATTAAAGACTGTACTATTGATAAGCGCTAACGGTATTGGTTCTTTTGTGCCGGCGCTGATCTCCTCTACACACATGTTTTAGCATATCTGTATCTGTGGTGGTGTTGCAATAGTGGCGCACCACGTTAATCGTGCACCTATTATTTATTTTCCCATGATGGAGCGGGTTCAAATCCTGTGAAAATGTTCTTTTTAACGTCTCAAAGGGCTGAACGGTTCTTTAATATGGCACATGTTTATTTAGACAGGCACCAAAGACGAAACTGTGTAGGCCTATTTAGAAAATTTATTAGAGATAGGAGTTAAATTGATATGAAAAGCAACTTGGCCTCTTCCTGTTTTCATCATTCCGTCACAACAAGTGTGATTCCGTGACTGGGTTCCTCCAACAAGAGTCCAAAAACGGATCAGGACGGCTATGTTTTGATATTGTTCTGAAAAATTGAATGAAGAGGCTTTCGCGAGGACAGCTACGAGTTCTCTTCCTGGTTGAAAACAGCTGTTGTCACTATGACAACCATAGACGCATTCGACTGAAAGTCGCCAGTTAACATAGTCGCGAGTAAATCCGAAACACAGTGGAAACAAAGTGAAGACAACTCGAAAATGACTCGAGTTGACGGCAGCTACACTCGTTAGTGTAAGTGAAATTAACCCTTAGCGAGTAAGAAGCCAATAATTAATCAATACATGTCTTCAGCAGCTGAACATGTAGACAGTGATGTAGACAGTGATATTCAATATGCTCCGCCCACAGTCGCTCATACACCGACACTAATGTTATATCTTACACAAGGACAGCACGCTAGTTCAGCTGATAGTGAATTGTTACTAATAAGCTCTAATGACTAACTTAGTTTGACACTTATTGTAAAATACTTTTAAACTGAGCTGCTGGCTGAGACAAACAGCCCCAACTCTCTCTACCAGCACGTAACCAGCCAAGCTGGCAGAACCAAATACAGGGCACACGCCGAATCATTTACGTCATCACGCTAATTTGAATAAATTTTCTGGAACTTGAAGTGAGGTGGAAACACAAACCACACAGATTACCAGGAATTCTTTTACCCAGGTAAACAAATTCCTGGTAATAAAAGTTCCTGGAAATGTTGGTGGAAAAGGGGCTTTTGTAGGGAAAAGGGGAACAATTGAGACTGTAGATGGTGCCTTCAGAGTGCAACAAGCATTACTGTTTTTGCAGTGCTGACAGACGACACTGTTAGTAAGAAGATGTTTGATTTTGATGGACCTAAACCATCACATAAGAGATAAGATAAGATAAGACTTTATTGTCAGTCATGCATACACATAGAGACAGTGCACATAAATGAAATTACGTTGCCTTAGCCCCTTTTACACTGCCTGATTGGGCTTTCCTGCAAATTTGCACAATACCTATCTTAAAAGGGCTCTTGGCTCACGTTTCCTGATAATTAAAAAAACATGCACATACACCAGAGAATTGAGTATTTTAGGAGGAACTATCTACATTGCATAGTTTGTCCACCAGAGAGCACTGACATGTTTATTTCCTAACTGGAACTTTGTAACTGGAACTTTCCTAACTGCATAATTGTAAAATGTCCTGCTTAATACATATCTTGGCCTTTAATAACCAAATTGACCTGGAGCGTTATCATTTATTGGACAAAGAAAAAGATTAACGTTATTATTATTGGTCAGTATAATAGATTTTCTTACTTTTAATGACCAGTATTAGTATCAACCTCAAAATCCTAGGCAGTTCACTTGAAATGGTCCAAGACACAAGAGGCAACAATAGAATTGAATGCATGAAACAGTGAATACATTTCTACGTAGAATAGCGTTACCAGTATTATTTTGGCTTGACCATGCATTCACCAGGGTGTTAATTATCTCTTTATTACTTAGGATTGCTGAATAGATTTCATACTTACTTGCTCATAGAGAGTTCAGACCTGACCTTGACATGCGTCTTGGGGGATTGGTTCACAAGTTTACAGCTCTATGTCTGTGTTCACCTTTGACATTACAATGCGACTGAATATCCAACTCGAGTGACATCTCAAGTGTCTCGACTTCCTCACACTAAATGTAAATAAACATATACATAATTTTTGTTCGCAGAGACCAAATGTGTGGTTGTTTTTACCAGGCAGGAGCTTTATGGTGCTATATGCACATTTTAAGCCATTTATATTTAAAATGGGTAAAGTGATATTTCATTGCAGAGTTGCTCACAATGCGTAGATTTGCTCAGACCCTCCTTTCTCTGTCTCTGTCTTACTCTCTCTCTGTGTTCATCATAAGACAAACACACAGTGTGGTCGAGTGTGTGCTCTGTGCCGGGAACAGTTGGTGAGAGTTTGCCTCACACATACGGTGACGGGGCTTATCATTAGCATCACACGGCTAACGTTACCTAATGGGTAACAGTTAGAGCCATTTCAGTGTCGGTGTGAGTTTGTAAGGACAGTTGAACAGGTGCTGCTGTGTTAGCTTGTACTACCCAGGCAGATGTTGAACTAACCCAAGGGACTAAAGCGGCTCCAGGCATGGTCCTTCAGTGCTGTGTCTATCTTGTAAAATGACAGGAAGCAGCAGGTTTTGAGTATGCATTTGGTGTATTCACACCTACTTAGAGCTTTCCATTTGTTATCTGTTTGCCCTGGACGCATGTTCATACCAGGTGTTAAAGGGGTCTTATCGTCACACTTTTTTGTAGCAGCATCCGCACGGATTAATCAATCAAAAACACAAGATGGAGCCAGCTCCTTTATGATATCAGATATTGTTAAATAATCTCAAGTTTCATTCAGTATTATCAAGTTTCTTTCATACTTTCAAGATTTCATTCCATATATTCAAACTTTAATTCCATATATTCAAGTTTAATTCCATGTATTCAGGGTTCATTTCATATATTCATAGTTTTATTCTATAAATTCACTTTTTTTCTATATATTTAATTTTCCCTCCATATGTTCAACTTTTATTCCATGTATGTAAACTTTTATTTTATATATTCAAGTTTCATTCCATAAAATAAAGTTTCATTCTGTATATTCAAGGTAAATTTCATATATTATTCTATACTCTTTCACTCTATATATTCAACTTTCCTTCCATTGTGGATAGAGATTTATTTTTTTCACCTAAATAAACTTAAAAAACCCATGGGGTTTTTAAAAAATGTATTAATGTAATTAATGTTTGAGAGTTAGTTTTCACAGGACAATGATAATTGGTAAATTCCTTTCCAAAACTAACTGAACACTGGTGTTCTGTATTGGTGATAAGTGGTAAATTTGGAATAGTAACATCAGAGCACATGCCTTTTTAATCCTCTATTCTGTGAATTCTGAATGTCACTACAGGATTTTGACTTCAGTAATACACTTAATATTTACCTCTATCGGTGGAGATTGGGTTGGTATATTTTTAGTCATTTACTGTCTTGTTTTCTGTTACAAATCTGATGCTAATGATTAGTGCTTCACTAACTGCCAACTGCTCTCTGCCTGGTTATTTGCGCTGCAGTGCTGCTCTGAGGAAAATCTAGCATTTACTGCTCTCTCTTCTCAGCATACACTGCCTCAGGACCTGGGCTTCGGGCAGGTGAGCTGGTTTTCTCTGTGTTCCGCTACCAGACTGGGGTCAAATGGTACCAGTAAAAGAGGAAAACTAGCACAAATTTACAAAAGTTGCCACCATGTACACACATGCATCCATTTGTTTACGCATTACCACACAACAGTTGTCACTAATACAATGATGCCTCACTACTACATCTGGTTCATGAGTTTTGAAAGGTGACACAGCAAAATAGTGTGTGGTGTTTGTCTGTTTGTATGAGCAAATCAACAGCTGTTTTGAGCAAACAAAGCAAAGACAACTCCTCAGTGAATGTGCCATTGACATTTTAAACTCAGGAAGAAAAACCTTCTCTTTCTGACCAAAGAAATAATCATTGTAAATAATTATTTTTCATTATTTTGCAAATATGTCTGTTTAGCGAGCACAACTAATAAGTCCCTGAATCAGTAAATGGTCAATTCCTGCACATTAAAACACATCCGTTTAACTGAATTTCACTATTTATTTCATTTGCACTATTCATTTCATTTGTGCAATAATCATTCACAGCATAATTAGTCATAATTGATCACTGCCCTTGTACTGAGGTAGCTGCTTGTGTGTTTTTCATATGTCTGCCTTTTCTAACTGTGATTTTATTAATAACATTTAGTACTTAGTTACTTTTTATAGTTTTTTCTATTTTGTTTGTGTACATGTTTACACCAAGGGTCTGGGAGAAACGGTATTTCAGTCCCGTCTATGTCCTGTACATATAGCAGAACTGACAATAGAGTTGACTTTGACTCTGAAGTTGAAGGACAGTAAGTTTAGGCAATTGCTGCAAGTGATTTAAAATTCACTTTGGATAAAATACTGAGACTTAACAGCTGATCTAACAATCTGGTTTGTCCTGATCAAGCACCACTTCCAGACAGGCTACTTAAAATGTTATCATCATGTGGAACTACTATTTGACCCAGATCTGACTGCTGCCACTGCAATCATTCTTTATATATCATACTTTATTGACATTTGAACTAATTTTTCTTTCTCCTTTTTCCCTTCTGTCTCATTTTCCATCAGCCATCATTCGCCATTTGTCTCTTACAGGTCCACAATGCTCACACTGCTAGCACCAGTAGCCACTCATCTAGACTGTCACTATGTTGTTACACTGTCTCTTGTATGGCCTAGGTTTTCACTGGTACATCCCCTCTTCTCTCCCCTCCCCATGTCCCTCTGCATCTCCATCAGGTTCGTCTGACGGAGGATCTGGCGTTGTCCACAGCCCAGCTGTCTGAGCTGCAACTGAAAGCTACAGCTCATCAGCAGAAGGCCATTGAGCTGCAGAGTAAGCTTAGCTCAGTGCTGCAGGACAGTGAGAGGCAGTGCCAGCGCATCGTTGCCATGGAACCGCAGCTGGAAGGTTTGTATAGTAGTTTTTAGTTTTGTAACTACAATAACTCCCACCTTCATGACAGTTATAATGTTCAGTTTTTGTTGAAACATATTTAGAGAGTGGTTTAAATGAAGGAAGATTATGATGCATTCTAATCTTTAAATGTTTTGAGTCTACCCTCATTGATATTGATGGGGTGGACAAAACATTTGGAACACCTTCAAGTAAAATGCAGTCAAAATGAACAGCAGTGCAAATTCCAGCCTTCAAAGTGACCTTGAAGGTGAATTCACATCTCTTTAAAAGAGCTTCAAATAACAAACAGACATAATCAACTGGCAACTGTGGTTACACTCGTTTAGGTAGTCCTTTACTCTGTTCTACATATGTTCTTTAACCCTATGGGCCCGAACGACGCATAGTGCGTCCAAATTCGCACCCATTATTCTCTGTGGATTTTCTCCGCAACCGTTCGTCATAGCGAGAAGCATATCACGTGAAACAGTGCAATCGTAGCTTTCCGAGAAGACCAAGCACTTGTCGGTAGTCCAATGTTTTCACAGCGGAAAAACAATGATAAAGTTACACTAAAATTATGTATAACAGAGCTTTCATACAGCTTTGCACACACATTACTCTTGGATGGATTACTCGTGAATGCAGGCTCGCACAGAAATGCCACGCATATCACATGAAAGTGCAGGAGCAGAGCTTTCCACTGATACCACACACATCATTGTGCTGTCATCCCATCACGCTATAAATACAGATCAAGTGTAAATAAAAACCTGACGAATTCCTTTACAATCCATTATACAGATCTTGTTATCAGTCATTTCATATAGTGAGGAATATCGTATCTTACCACGTCTTAGGCTTGTGTGTGTTTCTCCCTGTCTATCCACACTTGTAGTCCGGCTTTCAAGATGCAAATATCTCCATATTGTCCAGTTGACACTCCATCAGACTTTGTATGACAAGACCAGCGCACTTCACCTTTGCGTACCCAGAAAACTTTAGCCTAATTATGCATGCATGACAGGGCAGTAATCACCATATACATTGAGGGGGACACATGCCCCCCCATCAATGCCCAAAATGCCCCCCCAATATATAACTGAAACTGAAAAATAACAACAAACTTTGTTTACTGCAAACAAAGTGGCAAATATTATCTTGGAGGACATCATTGTTTGTGCAATAATGAAAAAATACTGGCAATCATGTCCGCCTGGCACAAACCACATGTTTTGGACAACTGTAAAGTGACAGAATGTCCCACCATCATGGTTCTTATATTGCCAGATTCCGGAAAGTCTCCCCTCTTCATATATGGCAGAATATGTCATTTTCCAACTTGCTATGGTGAGATACATGTAAAAATGTAAGAATTTAGTCACATGGATTTTTTTTTTTTCATTGATATGAAAATTAATATAAAATACAGGCACATAGGAGGACATGAAATGATGGCAAATCTGGTTAGCCCAGATTGTCCTGAAAAAAAACAAGATATAGCATGTGTATGTAGCCTTTATAATGACTGTGATATGAGCTTAAAAGTAAAGGCAGTAAAAAAAACCCAAAAACGCCTAGGGCCCATAGGGTTAACCTATCCTGATTTAATATGTTAGCTAGCTAAAACAATCCTCTCAATACTCATCTAGTCGTAAGTAGTAAGACTATAAGCAGCACGCATCCAAGAAGATGCTACAAAAATCACTGACAGTGCAATATATAGTGAGACAAAACACCAAGCGGACAAAGCTCCTTCCAAAACGAGTGAATCTGGGGCCGCCTTTCATTTTTGTTAGTGTTACTGTTTACAAAGAGTAACCATCAATTCCTGCAAGGTATACCTTTTAATAAACACTGGTCTGACAGGTGCAGTGGTGAGCACTGTCGCTACACAGCAAGAGGGTTCCTGGTTCGAACCCAGGATTGGGGATTTGGACCTAGGGTGGGGGAGCCCTTCTGTGCTGAGTTTGCATGTTCTCCCTGTGTCAGCGTGGCTTTTCTTCCGGCTTCCTCCCACAGTCCAAAGACATGCAGGTTAGGTTCACTGGTGACTCTAAATTGTCCTTCGCTGTGAATGTGAGTGTGAATGGTTGTCTGTCTCTATGTGTCAGCCCTGTGATAGTCTGGTGACCTGTCCAGGGTGTACCCCGCCTCTCGCCCAGTGTCAGCTGGGATAGGCTCCAGCACCCCTGCAACTTCTAATGGGATAAGCAGTTACAGAAAATGGATGAATAAATGGTCTAACAGTGCTGTGCATATGTGTTTCAGAGCTGAAGGAGGAAGCAGAGAGGGCCCAGGCTCAGTACCACTCAGAGAAGCAAAGACGCAAAGAATTGGAACTGAGAGTCAACAACATGGAGGAGGGACTGCAGGACCTCCAGACTGATAAAGAGAGCCTAGAACGAGTAAGCATACTTCAGAATCAGAATCAGAATCTCTTTATTGTCATTGTACGAGTACAACGAAATTGAGGTTGCAGCTCTCAGATTCAGTGCAATCAAGGTATAAGTTAAAAACAAGGCAGCAAAACAACAGCTATAAAAATATTATAAAAAGAAACTACAAATAAGAAATAAGAAATATTACTAACTGTACAAATCAAATTACAAAACAAATTCCACTAGTATACAGGTTTACACTATCGTTGCAAGTAGAACCCAACCCAGTATATTATATGCAACAGTGAAAATACACAGGAATATTGCACAGACAGCATAATATTACACAGATGGCTGTATATTGCACAGTAGAGTATTTAGTGGACATTCAAGTGTTTTCAGGATTGTGCGATAAGTTCAGTGCGATGACAGCTCTGGGGTAGAAGCTGTTTTTCAGTCTGTTTGTTTTTGCTTTGATGGTCCTAAAGCGCCTTCCTGAGGGCAACAGTTCAAATAGGTGGTGACCAGGGTGGGATGGGTCTCTGAGGATGCTGTGGGCTCTCCTGTGGCAGCGTGTATTGTAAATGTCCTCAAGAGATGGAAGAGGGCAGCCAATGAGCTTTTGGCATTGTTAATGACCCTCTGCAGCGACTTTCTGTCTGCTGCCGTGCAGCTGGCAAACCACAGCAAGATGCCGTGGCTCAGCACTGTCTCCACAGTGCAACGGTAGAAGGACACTAACAGTTTCTGTGTTAAGTTATTCTTCCTGAGTATCCTTAGGGAATACAGTCTCTGTTGTGCCTTCTTCAGCAGTGCCGTGGTGTTTGTTGTCCATGACAGGTCCTCCTTTATGTGAGTGCCCAGGAACCTGAAGTCTGAGACCATTTCCACTCCATCCCCATTGATGACAATAGGCTGAATGTCAGATTCCCTCCTCCTGAAGTCGACTATCAGCTCTTTTGTCTTGGAGGTGTTGAGGATGAGGTTGTTCATGGAGCACCATGCTGACAGCCTTTTCAACTCCTCCCTGCATGCAGTCTCATCTCCTCCTGAGATGAGCCCTGCTACGGTGGTATCATCTGCAAACTTAATGATGGCCTTGTTGGAGTGGGTGGGGGTGCAGTCGTGGGTATAGAGGGTATAGAGAAGGGGACTCAACACGCAGCCCTGTGGGGAGCCAGTGCTGATGCTGAGAGCTGAGGAGAGATGGGGTCCTACTCTCACCCTCTGGGAGTGGTCTGTCAGGAAGTTATTGATCCAGTTGCAGATGTGCTGTGAAAACCCCAAGTCCAATAGTTTGATAACCAGTATGCTTGGTATTATGGTGCAGAGCTAAAGTCTATGAAGAGCAGCCTGGCATCCCTTGCTGTTCCATGTGAGTGAGTGTGGTGTGGAGAGCTGTGGCAATGGCGTCTTCTGTAGACCGATTTGCTCTGTATGCAAACTGGTGGGGATCAAAAGTGGGTGGCAGGCTTGTTATGATGCGACTCCGAACCAATTTCTCAAAATACTTAATAGTAATGGGTGTAAGTGCCACTGGCCGGTAGTCGTTGGGGCTGCTGGTGCTGGTCCTCTTTGGTAGAGGAATGATTGTGGAGGACTTCAGGCAGGGTGGGATCGAGCACTGGGATAGGGACTGGTTGAATAAGTTGGTGAACTCACTGGCCAGCTGGTCTGCACAGTCTCTCAGCACCCTCCCAGTCACACTGTCTGGTCCAACAGCTTTTCTGGGATTCACTGCCCGCAGAGTGCGCCTTATGTGGCTGCTGGAGGCTGGTGAGTGTGGCCGCCACACTCACCTCAAAACAGGCGAAGAAGTGATTCAGCTCCTAGTTAGGTTGCTGGACCTGTAGTTGGTGATGTTTTGGACCCCTTGCCACACCTGCCGTTTGTTGTAGCTGCTGAAGTGGTCCTCAGTCTTCCTCTTATATGCTGTCTTGGCCTCCCTGATGCCTCTACTTCATGTTTTTGCTCTTCTGTCAGTGAAAGGGGACAGACTTTGGTTCTCCACAGAGGGTGTGCACTTAGTATTAGTGAACAGAGGTCACCCTGGAAACAAATATGTTAAACAACTTCTGATATTTCGAGAGAATTTGAAATATGAGAAAATTGTAGTGTAAATGTTGACAAACAGTTGTTTCCCTTCCCTTTAAGACCCTTTCTGAAAGGAAGAAGAAGTGGCAGGCTGAGCGTCAGCGTCGGGATGAGGAGATGGAGGAGCACCGTAAGAGCATCCAGCAGGAGTTAGACAATCTCAGAGCTCAGCTTCGCAAGGCCAGGACCTGTACTGACAACGCTGCATCTGAACAGGTTGCATCCAATGAAAGGGCTGTGCAACATATAATATACTGCAGGAATATAAATGATAACATGATGGTGTCGTAACTTGAAATCTGTCTCTCTGAGTTCCCTTGAATATATTCTGGATCAGTTAATAAAACACATTTTATGGAAGCGTTTACCTCAAGTGGCTACATTGCCAACATTGCTTTACATAAAACCACTACTGACATATACCATGTATGTGTTGCAGTTGTCTCAGCTGCAGGCAGAGTTGGAGGAGGAATGGAAGGGGAAGTGTGAGCAGATGGTGGCCTCTGCTAAAGAGCAGCACACTAGAGAGCTGTCTGAACTAACAGAGCAGAGAGATGCTCTGCAGGACAAGCTAACCCAGCTACAGGAAAAGGTAGACAAACTAGCTATAATAAAACACACATATGCAGTTTGATCACAAAGTTTTACCTGTTGATTGTTGAAAAACTCCAATTTGCACATGATGGCCACATAAAGACTCTGATGAATTATACTATTGAAAATGTAGTTTTAAAAAAAAAATTATGGCGAAAACGTAGTTTCTTCCAACACTAGAATTAAGATAAAAATATTCACAAAGTTTCTTCCAACACTAGAATTAAGATAAAAATATTCACAAACGAAAAAACACTAATGGTCGGCGATAAGTAGTGTTTAACTTTTGATTGAACACTAAATTAAAACCCTTGGCGCATACTGCAGCACAATCAAACAGATGTGCAACTCAGAGCATCAGAAGTGTCTCTGACACCAGACTCAGAGCGGACCGGTGGAACTGGAAAATGCATATTTTACTTCAATAAAATCTATTTTATCATTATTTTGAGTCACATTGTTGAAAGAATTTAGTCGTCTGTGTTCAAGCAGGATAATAGCAGGTCTCCATTGTGCGTCGGGCTTTCTATTTCCTTGTCAGAGATTTTTTCTTTTTTAATTACTACTTACGTTTTACAAGTGATTTCCCAGATTTGTTGTTGAGTTGTGATATGCCAATTGCTTTTTGCAAATCTGGCACTCTGCTTTCTGGGGGTTGTCGGGGCATATTTTTAAGTGCAACCACACATCTAATGACCTCTTGGACATGTCTGCCAGCTCTGAGTGCGCTCATTGTCAGTATCGGACTGGTGGGGGTTAGTGTTGCGTTTAAGGCCTCCCCCCAAAAAATGGGAAAAAAAGCGCCAAAGCTTCGATTTTTTTTTTCACAAGCTAGTAATGTAGTTACATTTTTGTTGTAACTACTGTTATTGTTCAGAAAACATCAATTATTATCAGTCTCAAAATAGAGAACTGAGCACTTAAAATTTTAGATGCACAAATGTCTTCTTTTCTTTTGTAATGCACATTTTTTAAAGGGGGCTGCACTCATTTTCAAAATTCATACATATTATTCTTGTGGTCTAAGGCAAAAATATTAGTAAACATGAACTCTCTCCCAAATCCAGAAGCTAGAGTGGTAAAACTCAAACTTGTGATGTCACAGGGTATGAAGTCTGATTTTTTTTCCCTTCTTTTACACATGGAGTCACAATAACTGGAAACAGGTAAAAGTTGGTTATATAGTATGATGTAAGTGTGAACACTTGTGAATGACTGATTTTTGGGCTCTCTTACTCTCAACAGTTTATGGCTCTGAAGCAGTCAAGAGAATTAGAAGAACAGACTTTGCTACAACACCACAGGCAGACTGAAGAGCTGCAAGTCCTTCAGGAAAAAGTAAGATGGATGACTAATTGTCACCTGTGCTTCTAATTCTACTAAATGGTCATCACTGGGAGGGGTTGCATTAGTCAGAGATGTCATTTTCCAGGAACTTTGTAGAATATCACGTCTACACAACTGCTACTCATTCCTCAAGATAATCCTTGTTTGCGGCTTTTAATGCCATGACACACACACACACAGTCACTGTATGTTATTCTCTTTAAGCACACAGCTTTGGAGCAGCAAGACGCAGCTGTAAGGGAGAAACTGGAAAGAAGAGTGGCTGAACTGGAGAAAAAACTGGCAGAGCAGCAAAGTTCAGGAAACACTTCAGCAGAAGTGAGGAGTCATCCATGAACACACACACACACTCATGCTTGCACAAAACAATAAACTAAGGCTGCAGCACATTTGTTCCCTCCTGTTTCCATCATTCCTGAGAAGACTATAACTTTGTCACTGTGCAAGTCACGGAATGAAAATTCAAAATGTTCAGCAGTAGCTTGTTACCACCTCCCGTAAAGGATGACTGAGCCTTCAGCTCCTCCACTCCCAGTTCCCAGCTTGCTTTTCACCACCCACAAACAGGAAGTACAAGCTACATGGGACACAATATGATGAATGCTTGCACATTTTAATTTAATTCACTCCAGCTGTCCTGCAGTAAACTCTGCCTTTGAGCTTGTTGTATTTTGTATTTTTTGAGACTGTTTCTTTTGATTTAGCTCATGTGGAATTTGAGGCTGTAATTTGTGGTGGTGTTGTATTAACAGTTTTATCTTACAACTTTCCTGCCCCACTACATATACATAAATATACATTATAGTATAAATGTATAAATGTAGGATTTATTTAAGTTCCACTGCATTGCACTGAATTAGGGTTGTGCAGGTGTTTCTGTTTTTAGGTTCTTCCAGGGTACCTCTTCAACACTGTATTGTAACATAAAGATCTACAAATCTCTGAAAATCATTCTGTGTAATATTAATCGCTAGACGAACCTGTAAACAGTCACTTAATTATTTCAGTGCAAACACTTTAACAATGAATAGCTGTCAGTTTTTTCAGTCAGAGTTTAAGTTATTTATACACAGGGTTCCAGTTTATTTGTTCAAGGTTTTTTTTATTGGCCCAGACATAAGCATAGAATATTCGGGTTATAACATGATTAATGACTAGCGCTGCATATCATAGTTCACAGTTAAAGTACAACTTAAGCTTAGTTTTGATGGCTGATTTGTAGAATTTGATTTGTTGACTAAAGTTAAAGGCCTGTGCATGCATGGGATATTACTCAGCATTTTGGATGTGTGTTCTTGCAGGTGAAGCGTGTGATGAATGGAGTGTTTCATTCTCTGCGAGGGGAGTTTGACCTCAGTGAATCTTACAGTGGCCAGGCTGTGCTGGGGGTGATTGTAACTACCATTAAGGTAAGTGCATTTTACACAGAAATGCAAAAGCAGCCTGTCTGTGGCAGTCTGGAATGTCAGGAAAGAAAATATATTCAATTAATGACACATTTTACAAAAGGACAAAATAATGGAAATGTATGAATGTAAAAAGGTGTCTTGTATCCACCTCACATATGACTAGTGGTGTATATTACAGTATGTATTCATGAACCCTGTGCTCTTCAGCTACAAGTATTCGCCTAGATATAGCACCTTTAAAATAAAGCTACAAAGTGTTTTACATTAAAACAAATATGAAAAGTAATTTCAGTCTAAACACCAGATACAGAACAAGATGAAATAATTTCAACAAGTACCATCACTTAAGAAAAAGCCAGAAGATAAACTTCAATTAGAGGGCAAGATGAACTGAAACACCAAGTCCCTTTTACTAACTAGGTGTGGCTACAAAATTTGACAAATAAACAGAGATCTTAATTAGACGCTGGGTCTAGCTGCCATTTATGCTGTAAAGCAGTTCACTTTTATACAAGTTATTTGGATGTATAAAGCCTCTTAAAGCCCAGAGGGTCGTCGGCTACCTGCTTGAGCTTGTTCTAAGCTGCTTAGATCACACACACAAATATAAATGTACACATCATTAGCTTGGCTAAATCCTTTCCAATTCAGTTGCTCACTTCATTTCACGGACACCATGAGTACCAAAGTATAATTCATTCAGATAATCGGCATGGTAAACAAGAGAGGAGAAAAAAGTGGTGACTCCCTTCCTCTGAAGTAGTCATAATATGTGAATGTGTCCATTCCTCCAATTTTTATATTTTCTTTTTAAGGGTCTACCCATCAAAAGAGTCAAAAGAGTTTTTCATAAAAATTGATCTAAGTTGTGAATATTGTCATGTGAAATCCATTGCTCACTGACTGCTTCGTTCATCAGACTAATGTAGGATTTTAACTAAGGTGTTTGATATGCTTGCAACTAAATAAGTAAATCCTCTGTTTAATTCTAACACCTCTCCCACTCCTTTCCTCTTATTGCCATAAATTTCACCGGTATTTAAGGTACTTAGATACAGGGCATACATGTTTTGGTGACCTTTTTTTTCCAGAATGTAACCCTGCAGCTGCTCAGTGGCACAGACAGCTCTTCACTGAGATCGAGTGTGAAGGAAGAGGAAGCAGAGGAAGAGGAGGAAGAAGAAACTGATGATGTGAAACAAAGACAGGAGACTGTACAGAGTGCACATGTGAATGGTGACAGAGAAGTCAAAGAGGAAGAAAAGGAGGGAGAAGAACATAAGGCTTATTCAGATTCTCACAAAGTCAGTGAGACCCAGATAGATGAGGGAGTAGCAGCAGAGAAGGAGACAGAGACAGTAACAAAGACACAAAGTCAGGTAGAGGCATTGGAGGACACTGATCTCAATCCTGTTTCTCCATCTGAACTGAAAGTGGAAAAGACAGCAAAGTCTGAAGAAGAGCAGGAGCAGGCAGGATGCTCTTTTCCTGAAATCTCTCCAGAAGAAAAAGACACCAACAGGTCTGCAGATCCAGATGATAAACCTGATGAGAGTTCATCAACGCAAGATGCACAGGAGACTGTATCAGAAAGAAATGCTGCAGTGAGCAGTGAGGTGGAGACAGAGAGTGTGGATGATGGTGAGCATGTAGGAGAAATGCATGCTGCCTGTCAGAAAGCCTTTGGACCTCCAGCTAACCCACCTCCACCACCAAATGCACTACCCAACAGCTCAGGAAAGGACACAAGGTGAGTCCTGCCACTAACAATTACTATATCACATTATTCTTTGCCAATAATGGTGACGGTCAGCAAAATCTCAGAAATGTAGAGTCAGAGCAATGTCTGGCCTCCAGTAATTAACAAGAGCAGCCTCAGTGCTGTGTAAAATCCTGACCGAAAAACCTCACAACTGTAATTTAGGGCCAGAAGGGTGGTAAGCTGGTGAAAAACAGCCATTTCAGTGGTTTTGCATGGTTTTGTATGCAGTTAAAGGAATACTTCTGTATACTAATACTGTGTTTGAGAGTGGTTCTTGCCATAATATGGATAAGAACAGTAGTCAAATAGGGCTATTCACTGTATAGTTTGTACCAACCCTACCTCTGTACAACACAACTGGTGGTCTCAAACACATTAAGAATGCAAGACATTCCAGAAATGAACTCTTGACAAGGCACACCCCCTGGGACGAATAAAGTAAGTCTAAGTCTAAGGGCTCTAGTTTCGCAGACCGGGCGAGGCAAACTGAGTGTGGCCAGGTGGATTTTGCAAGTTTGGCACACCGTGCGCCTGGCGCAGCTACTCCTCTTTCCCACCTCCATCCCTCCTACCTGCGCAAGTCGGAAAGAGGGAGGAGAGAAGGTGTGGAGTGGGTTTTACACACATCACACCAATCAAATG